>NC_134982.1:611217-916826 GCF_965638725.1 Aptenodytes patagonicus | reverse complement strand
CAAGTGTCTAACACGTACTCATGCAGATATTCAGAGGTTACATCACAGTATTATGAACCTTTAAATAAAGTACAGCGGCATTAGTTTCACAGAGGAAAAAATCACTACTGATATTATGGAGTGGCTGCTTTATATGTTTGGGGGCAATTAATTCATGTGGACCATCAAAATCCATACGGCAAAATCTTGAACTGACAAGTACATTCCTAAAGTGAGAGGGTACATCAAATGCTTGTGAACACGGGGGTGTTTGAGAGGCAGGCTGGGTTGATTTTTGGAGAGCCAAGCACACTTTCATTACAGCGTTGGTTTGGGGGAAGAGAAGGCCAGTTCTCGGCTTTTCTCTGCAGCGTCATGAAGTGGTTTGGGGCTGGAGCCGTACAGTTTGGGGACTGTTTTAAACCATCCCGTAACACTTGGGTGGCTGCAGCTGTCATCTAATTTTTTTCTGGATTAAGTTTGGTCGAGAAAGAAGCTGCCTCATTTTCTGGTTGTCATTTGCCCAGGAAGTTAAAGCAAATTGTAATGAGGGACTCACAGCAGGAGAGCCTCCTAACAAATGAGAGGCATATATTGACTGGCAGCCAGCCTGCCGCTCCAGTGATAAATGTATTTTTATACACGGCCGTTCAAGGGCACTTTCTGCTCCCATTGAATGCTGCCTGTCGGATCATGCACGGCACATTTGAATACTGAGTAATTGTAATGGTTGATGCAAAATTGTATTACTGTAAGGTTAAAAATTAAGTTATATATTTTATTAAGTTAAAAAATGTAATACATGCGCTTTGACTTTATCTTGATATTATTGAGAAGCCACTTGAAGGACAGGAAGAAAATTAATTTAAAGATGCAAATACACTCTTTTTCTCAGTACAGTCCTGAAATTTTTACTGCAATTGTTAGTATTACTGGAACTAACATAGAAATTAAATTATTAAAGATACTGAAACTGTTTTAAGTTAATAGTATTTCAGATATTTCCACTAAATTGCTTGGAAAGTAGGGATTTATTTTTTAAAGTGTTCATAAAAACCTCTGAAGGGCCATCTTGAAAGAATTTACGTTCGGTATGAAAAATGAAATCATATTTTAGATATCTTTTCAGGTAAAGCCGTTTAGTTTTGTATAACTTTGTTTTTATAAAAAGCAACGGCTCAGGATGCCCTGCCCCTGCCTGCCCCCTCCCCACAGCCGGCCGTGGCCTTGGCCATGGGCAGGGGCCAGCATGGTGGCTGGGGGGGGTGCCTGGCCTTGGCTAGGGCAGTGCACACCTTGAGTGAAAGACTCTGCTTGGCTGGCTCACCCAGTGAGGACAGCCGTAAGCGAGTGTGTTTCCTTCTTCTTTTAAACACAAAGATTGGTATACCTACATCACATTATTCAAGCCTTAAGCGTAGGACTCCTAAGTTTCATGTTATTCAGAATCCATCATATTTCTATAAAAACAGAATTAAAATATAGTAAAAAGTTACATAAATCCTCCTTGTGTTGGGGGCACCTGAGTAGATTATGTCTGCTATGTTTAAATACTCATTTTATATGACCCTCCGTGGGTAGGGTCCGTGCTGGTTTCCGTGCTTGCTGTAGTATGCCCGCGCTGCTCATCTCCTGGAGAACAAGGGCTGTAGATCCCAGAAACCTTTCAGCTGCAGGTTAATATTAAAGAGGCACAGCTATAGCAACTACTGTTGGAAACGAAAGGTCAAGAACATAATGGCAAATGGTGACTTCCTACCATCTGTTGAAAATCCCTGGTAAGCCCTCCGTTGTAGGTACCGATCTTGAGAGCATATATCCTGGAATAAGTAAATTTGTCACATGAAAAACGTAAGTATGATGTGAAGAACCATATAGCAAAAGAAGACAGATGTGCAGGAGCCCAGGAAGGAGTGCTGCTGCAAACAAAGATAAGATTCACAATCTCGGAAGAAAAAAGAAAAATGGGTCCTGGGCATAGTACATCGCAGCCTGGCGAAGGTGCTGTTAATCTCCTTGTGACCAAAGTGAGAGCAGCCGAGCAGGCACTGCGGGGGCTTGTGTTTACCTTTGCAGCAGTCATCGTAAGTATTTATTTTTATATATTCACTTCGTAGGTCTGCCATTTTTTATCATTATCTCAAAGGCCAATATTTATTTCTCTGAACAGTTCGGGCTCTATATATGTTCTGCAGGGTTTTGCACCCTACATGAGCATTAAAATCCAACTTCTAATTGTTAATTTAAAAAAAAAAAAAAAAAGAAAACTTTTATTTGCATGGTGTGGAGGAGAACTCCATGAAGGAGTTACAGAATCACCGCTTCCTTAATTCTTAAATAACCTTTCCTTGCCCAGAGATGATTTGTATCCCATGCAAAAGTTGGAGCTGATATTTTCATACTGCTCCATGCTAAAAGCAGGCACATCATTTTAAGGGTATTGCTTAGCTGTCGCAAACCTCTGCTTTTGTATGTCTTTCACGTGATGGGTACTGGAAGGGCAATGCTTCTGGGGGATGCGTTAGGCATGCTGCTTTCTCAGTAAGTGAATTTTTTGTTTCGCTTTGGTTAAGGTACCCCTAGAGATTGGGGATATAAATATCTAATAATAAAGGTGGTAAAATATTAGTATGTCTCTATAGCAGTACATGAGTTACTTTATCAATTTAAAGTATGCATTTCAGTATATTTATTAAAATAAAATTGCTGCAGTGATACAGTGTTTATTTTTTATGTCACCTTTAACAGAATATTGCAGTTCAATGTAGAGTTTACCAAATATTGGACTTAGAATTAGGTTGTCATAGCTTCAGTATATCATGTGTTACAGGACAACGACCATGGCAGGTGCAGAAGTCAAATAGTCTCCCAGGAGCATCCTCCCATTAAAAAACAATTGCTTGGGCAGAGGGAAGCTGCAAACAGCTGCACTTTGTCCCACTGTCTCTGCTGTTCAGAATTAAGACTATTTCCGAACCACAGATTTTTGCATACTTTTCATTTTGTGCTAATATAACTGCTTTGGAGCTGAAAAACTGCAAATAGTAACTTGAAAGCAGTCCCAAAGAATGAGTGCATTAATGCGGCATTCAGCACCGCAGCAAAACGGTGCCAGCCAGGGGAGTCTAAGCACCAAACGTATGCGTGCAAGCAGAATATTTTGAATGAGCAGCAATAATTTGTTTTTGTTACACTTACTCATTGCCCTCAGAAATGCAAGATGAGCATTGCAAAGCACACGTTTAGATAGTGCACTAAAAAGTAAATCTTGGCTCGAAAGGATTAGCATCAATTAGAGAAGCACTTCCTTTAAATAACAAAGCAGATTAATTCCCTTAAGGGTTGTACTTATTGGAACACATTTTCAGTAGTAAAAAGAGCAACAAGTGTGCTAGCACTATTGATTTTCTACCTTTGTATTACCAAAACATATTTTATTGACAAGTATTACTTGCTTGTTAAGTGCTAAAGAGTTTGATGGGTCTAAACATCGGATCATCTAATTAATTGCCCTTTCAAACTTTCATCCTAAGCTGCAGTGATTACATTAAAGAGATAGGTTTGGGGTTCTATTGGAGTTCACTCACCTTTTACATGATAAACAAGGAATGAATATATTAATGGGTTCTTAATATAGAAGGCTAACTTTAGATGCAGTGTACCATTCTGAGTAGGTCTTCATCTTTTAATGTCCCGGTGATGGGTACAGGAGCACTTCTTTTATTTATATTTTGTATAAAAATATAATTTTATTTTATTTTTGAATTTTATTCAATGAATGTTACAAAGTCTTTTTTCACACAGTTAAAGCCCTGCCAGTTTAAAGTTGGCACAGCGCCTCTTAATGCAGAAAGAGCTGCTGTTGTGTATTTTCGAAGAAATACTTTGTGCACTTCTGATACTAGTGATTTCATCGTGTTAATCCAATAGAAAATGGCGTTTTCAAAAAGAAATTCACGTGTCGTCTTGAATTTAAATACAGGTTCTGGCTTTTTAACCCTTTATTGGTTGGCCCTGCACTCGACGCTCACGTTTCCTTGGCTGCATTTCTTTTTCTTCTCCTGCTCCCCAGCTCTCTTGCACAGCTTGCCGTCCAGCCCCCGGTGCTTGCTGGAGCCTGTCCTCGGGCTGGATCCCTGGGGAGCCGTGCTTCCTCTGCCGGGTGGGAGAAACCAGCCCTTGGTGCTGACCGGAGCGGGGGTTCCAGGCACGGGAGAGGCTCTCAGATTTCTACCACTGGGGTTTTAGATGGGAGGGTAGGTGAGCTACCTGGGTTTGCCCGTTTTAAGATCTCCAAAGCATTAGAGGACGCAATGCAAATGAGTCTCAGTCTTGTGTAAAGCATCGACGTATTGTGCGGTTGTGAAACAGCAACCTCAAGTAACGAGTAAATAAAATCTTAACGGTGACTCTGACCATGGAATAAGTGAGTAATTTTCCATGGTGTTTCTGACATATGTGTTTATATTGTTGGATATTGTAAAAAACAAGTATTTAACCCTGGTGACACCACAGCTCTAAGTGTGGCGTGTGAGCAGAAGGACGTGTGATTTGCTGAGCTGACACAAGCGACCGGCAGCACAGCCGGGGTGTGCCTTGCCTGCAAGGGCCCCGTCGCTGCCGTAACACTGCGCGGAAGGGTGTGCTGTAGGGGAATGATGGTAGTGGGGTATGTAACGTTAAATCTTGTCAAAGATTGTCCAGAGCTAGGAGTCCGGTACTTGGCCTTGGAAATTTTTTTTACGGCAAAAGATGTGCATCGCAGACTATGATGCACTGCTATGAAAAGTATGTGGTTTTAAATAATAGTTCAAGCTGTAATCTGAGAAAATACTAGGTACCTTCTAGTTGTTGCATTATTTCTGAAAAAAATCCTTTACACTTTATTTACGAGATAAGGTTTGACCTTTTAATTACATTTATTATGGTAGTAGTCCAGAGGATTTTAACTGCATGCTTCCAGTTAAATCAAGGTTGGACATAAAGCGTTCCCTCGCTGGGTGGGCAGGCGCAGCGCACATCCCTGTGCTGCAAGGGCAGCCGTGCCTGCTTTGTCAGGGTATTTCCACTCGCCTCCTTTGGGATATGTTCTGTGTAAGCATACCTAGATCCTTTACATTGCAATGGAAATATTTGTGTTCTTTGTTGGAGTAGAGAGGACTCTCTCAATGAAACAGTTGTCTGTGCACACAGAGGTGCAGCTGTAAAGAAAGAGCCCATACGGCTGCGGGTGGACGTAAGTCTGCAGCACATTGTCTGCCACTTGGGGAGGTTTTTGCAAAAGCGTGATTACATTCCTGTGCCATTGGAATGGAGTGTTTGGTCTTCTCGTTACTGTTCCTGTGTAGAGTACGCTGTGGCTATCCTGAAGGAAGAGCAGTGGCGTGAGTGCAGTAACTTAAACCATCGTGGCCCGGCGGTGGGGAGGCTGGTGCTGGAGCACCTGGGGGTGCAGCCGTGCCTGCTGCCCAGCTCTGCTCCGGCCTTTCAGAGGCCTCTCGTGCTGGTGCCAGGGAGCCAACTGAAAACGTTTAACACTCTGATTGGGGTGACATTTCTGTAAAGACTGTTTTTTAAAGGCGGGGGGGGTGGTAGTGTGCTTCCTACCATTCCCTGCCTGCCACCTAGCCAGCTGGAGGCTCCTAGACATCCAATTTACAACCTCCTTTGAGGAGTGTAAGTATTAGATTTTTTTAAAATTCCTGTTAAAGACACATTTATGTTCATATACCTGACAAACTACTTCGGTTTAAAAACTGGATTTGGCAGGGAATGTGTTCGTATGATGATTTAATTCCGTTTTATTGGTTAAGCAGCTATTAGAACACTTAAAAGAAATTGTCATGGTATTTAATACTGAGCAGCATGTGCTTAAGTCCCACCTGATAAGACATTTCAGTGGTGTGCTTTCATGTTTCGGGTTGTCTGGAGGCCTGAAGAAAGGAAAAGTGCCCTGAGGAAGTGCCCTGAGGAAAGGGCATTCTGTGCTGAGCGCAAGTCCCTGTGTGTGACATGGCAGGAGTTACATTTCGTGCCATTCCTTCAGATGCGCAGGAGCAGTATGTGCCACCGTCCTGTCCTCCCTGACCAACGGGAACCAAACTCCGCAAAAGAGCTTTCCTTTGCTCCTCAGGGGTGTTTGCCGATTGACACAGTGACAGTCAGAAAATAATTAGTGCTAGAATAACAGAAAATGCAGGTGAAAATGAAGAGGCATTTCCACATAGTATTTAATTTTTACTGACGGTAATGGTCTCCCTCAGTCTTCCAAAAAAGGTTTTTAGAAGTTCATGTTCTCGTGCATTTGTGTTTGCTTAAAAGTCTGTTCAGCATCATTGCGGTGCCAGGTAATGGATCTTCTATGTTCCTGTTCTCTCCCCCTCTTGCCAGACTATCCATGGCCATAAAGGACCGATAACTGCGGTGGCTTTTGCCCCCGATGGCCGGTACCTCGCCACATACTCCAATTCTGACAGCCACCTCTCCTTCTGGCAGGTAAGGATGCGTTACCGTCCATCTGTCTGCACGCACTTCATTAATGAACTCATGTTTGGGACTTTTTGACATTTTTCAGTAATGGCGTAATACATAAGAAAATACTGACAACAGGAAAGTCCCAGAAGTTAGGGCAGAAGCTGAAACCTCAGCACAGAGTTTTGTTGTTCACCAGCCTGACCCGCCGCGGGTCCCGCGCTGCCCTCCCACCTCAGCCCAAAGCGAGTGTGCTCCTCTGCCTTCAGGCACCCGCACAGGCAGGGCAGGGTCAGCTGTTGGACGGAGGCTTGCTCCCCCAGTCCCCGGCACCTCTCCGCTGTGCAACTCTTCCCTCACCGTCCCTCCAGGCTTGTGAAGGCAGCTTTGAGTAGTGGTGTCCCTGTAACAGGGGATTTTTTCTATCACTGTTTCTATTTAAGTGTTTCTTGCAGCTATCCCTGGGTGAGGGATGGGGCTGTTTGCATCCACATCAGTACGTCGCTTCTGGGCAATCAAAGAACATTCTCAAATGATAAACTTTCATATTTGATGTTTAAAGTTTGAGTATGATGCTGTTGTAATAGTTTGATTTCACATACCTAAAATGTCCACTGGATAAAATGTAGAGCCGTGTAGGAAACCCCTAGCTAGTTCTGCACAGGCCAGGGCAGTGGCTTCTCCCGATCCTACCGGCAGGGAGTTTCTTCTCTAACTCCTGCAACCCCATCCATTCCAACAGAGTGAGCTTCGGGAACATGTCTCCTTTTTATTTTTTTTAAGCTTGATGCAAAACTCTCAGGACAAACACTTGTTCCCAGTACTGCGGTGCCCGTGCCCCTCTGCTCTGCAGACACAACTGCTCCGCTCCAAGCCCACGTGTCGTAGCGTCGGGGACCCCTGTGCTGGGCTGTGCCGCGCAGTGTGGAGGTGTCTTCTGTTTCCCTAATCATACTGGATGAAAGTGTGATGAATGAAAGGGAAAGCTGAGATACAAACAATATAAAGAGGGTCTGAAACACAAGTAGAAACTGAGAAACAGGCCACCATTTTGTGAAGTATCTAGAGGCTTTTTTTCTTTAACATGAGCAGTTTTTTCTTTGTAATCTCATGTTGGTAGGAATATTTTTTGCCAGTTGTAGGCTGCTGCCTACGTTCCCCAAGCAGGATTTTTTTCTTCCTTCAAATGGCGTTAGACTTAAAAAATACATTACTTGGAAGCAACTGATCTGATCAAGCAATGTGGTCTATCAAAATCATTGAGTCTTACAGTAATCAGACTATAAAACAGAACTCGGTATGCCCATAAGTACCAGTTATACTCTTTAATACACTTCCCCAGTTTTCTGTGTCATTCAGTAGTTCTACAGGTGCCATAAAAAATTACTAAATTATTATCCATCACTGTATTGTGTGCTTTCTGAAACAGTAAATGAGAACAGCAAGAATCTTCATCCATCAGTTACATTTATTCAATTTAAGTGCTCAGGGAAAATCTGGAAAGCAATCAGGCCAGATCTTTTAGAATTAGCAGGGAAAAAAAGTCAGGCACGAGTTTTAAATTGTGATCTGCCACGCTCTTCCAGGTGTATAAATGTTCACGTTGAAGTGGCTTTTACATAAAGAGTTAAATATACCTACACATTTAGTTTTAAAATGTGACCTCGTGCACTAGTGATTTTTCCCTTCTGTGTTCTATTTGGCACTATTATTAATGCAGGAAAATCAGTAACATTAGTCATCTTAAAAGGGTTATTACTCAAGATGATTTAAATTGTGAAAATGTCAGTGGTGCTTGCATGCTCCCTGCTAGAGATGCCATGATTTACACTCTCTGACACGGCTCTGCTGCCGAGAAGAGCCAGGAAAAAGTAATGGCTTGTACTTTGTACTGATCAGAATTCAGGACGTGGCATCAGCAATAACGCACCTTAAATGTCCCAGGATTTGCCAAGGTTTCATGGGGCACGTCTCAGGGATGCAGCCGGCCGGCCGCCTGCTGATGGAAATTCTAGGGTTGCAATGCATGCGGATGGAAGGGTTTTTGAGAGTAAAGCAGCTTTTCAGAAAGTGTGGGATTTTGTGTATCTCAGTGGGTTGGATCAGAGAATCTCATATTTAAAAATGTGGAGCTAGACACCACGCATCAGCAATAATTGGTCTGCTTTCCAAAGAGTAACTGAATAGATCTCTTCTGAATGGCCTCTTCATCTACCAGACAATAAAATAGCTCTTGCTGTTGTGTTTTTACTGTTTGTACCTATCATGACGACTGCTCTTTATTCTGCGTATCTTTGGCTCTAGTGTTTTTATGATTTTGATAAATAATATTCTAGCATAAATATAATCTTCTTAATATTTCATGTGTTTTCCTTAAATTCTGATTGTGTACACTTATGCTTAGCATGCCTTTATAAATTGCCCCCAAGGAGCGCAGCAGAGCATGCTCACTGACTTCATCAGGTCCTCCACCATGCCCAGTTGTGTATCGTGGTCATTAACCACCGTCCAGACCATGCAGCGCATTGCCTAAACGCTCAGCTCCCCTTCCGTTAAGTGGCGTTGCTTGGCCCAACTCTAACAAAATTTTAATTAAGCCTGGTTTGAGACAGCCGCTGGTCCCGGGGATCGCAGGGGTTTCGAAGTTCGAGAGGCGGTCTGGGTGCGCATTGCAGGTGGTGACCCTCCCCAGAAGCCCGCGGGCAGGGTGGGTCACCTGTGGGTGTCTCTGCAGATGAACACCTCTCTCCTGGGGAGCATCGGCATGCTGAACTCTGCACCTCAGCTCCGCTGCATCAAAACCTACCAGGTGCCCCCCGTCCAGCCGGCCTCGCCAGGCTCCCACAACGCCCTCAGACTGGCACGGCTCATCTGGACCTCCAACCGGAACGTCATCCTCATGGCTCACGACGGCAAGGAGCATCGCTTTATGGTCTAGGGTAAATCTCCTGTGCTAGAAACCCATTTCTGTTTCAAAGTTCCTCGTAATTCTCCCCCTCTCTCTCTCTGTGCTCCTCACACGGGATGCCCACACCAGTGTCCTGCAGGCTGCTGGTGGGCTCCTGCCCGGCTCTGCAGGGTGGCTGCACTGACACCGGCTGGTTTTTCCTTGCAGATGGGAGGAGGAAGGCAACGGCGCTGGGGATCGTGCTCCTCGCGTGGTGCAGCAGAAGTGGGGGATCAATAACACTGTGATGGCGCTCCTCGGCCAGATCGGCAGTGGCAGGAATCAAACCAGGCTTTGCAGCCGGGCTGAACCCGGCCCCTTCCTCGCTGGATGTTGAGTTCACGCAGCAGCCCTCATTAAACACATTTTTCCTTTGGAGACTCTCGCAGAATCTCAGTGTTTACCAAAAAGGCTCGTGTTTACATGTACTTTCTCCTAGTGACCACTGAATGATGGCGGGTGATGCATCTTAGAGCTAGGCACTTGGGTTTCTTAATGAGGGGCTCATTGCCTCAGGATGGGGAGGGATTGAGTTTCGGGGGGGTGGATGGCTGTGTTCTGATCTGAAGGGGATGTTTCCTCATACAACATCTCAGTTTTCAAGAGAATTGGAAGTGCTGCTGTGCCCAGTCACTGTTTGCTGTAGTCTGGAAGAAAGAATAATAGTCCACATGTAAATAAAAAAAAGAATCTCTTTAAGAAGGAATAGCAAACTTGAAAAAAGGAGTATTTATATATAAAGGTGTTTTTTGCTATCAATGCAGGTATTTATTTAAAAAAAAAAAAAAAAAAAGACAAAAAGCTGTTTCTTCCTAAAGCCGCTCCCATTTGTGCCGGGACGTGCAGGGCAGCGAGACCGTGCACCCACGCCACCCTGCGCTTGTGTCACAGCCACGGCTCCCGCGGTGGCTTCACCGGGGGACCAGAGGGGAAGGACACGGGCCCCGGCGGGAGGCAGCACAAATGGCATCGGTGGGGAGCAATTCTGGCTGGAAAAATGATGAAAAGTGTGTAGAAGGTAAGTTATTTGAATGGATATATTGAAGCATTTTCTTCAGTAGGAATATTCCTGTGTAACATTAGCTGTGACTGTGTTTCCCTCTTCTTACATATCTAATTTTGTGAAGTGTTCAATAGTGTGCAAGTATGCTGGTTTTTGCTCACAGTAAAGAAAAAAAAATCTATAAAATACTATTTTATTTAAACATATTGATGTATATGTTTGTATAGCTTTTTCTTTGCCATTTTTGTCTGAAAAGCTCACAGAACTAAGGCGGCTGTCTTTACATAATAAAGTAAAAATGGTACTTATAGAATCTTCCCTTCCCCAAAAAGGAATAAATGAATTTTTAAAATGGCTTCTAAATATAAAAAGCATTGATTTATTTTTTTTTTAGGTGGTCTGTGTAGTACGCTGTACATGAAAGTGAGATTTACAGTCCAGAAGCTACATATCTGTTTGCTGTTTAAAAATAATTTTAAAAAATTTAAAAAGCAAGAAATTAAGACCATTAGGAATGTTTAACACAAACTGCCATAAAGTTTAATCTTTTCTCTGGCGGGAATGTAGTGTATAGTGGAGAACTCTGTAGTAGAATATCAGGGTCTTTTCTAAGTGAACTAATGCAGCATGCATGTACATTGTGTTTATACAGATATATATGTAACCTCGGAGGTTAACAAAAAAAAAAAAGGAAAAAAAAGCGGAGAGGTAGAATTCGTAGAATGAAATGCTGTAATTTTCAGTGTAGGCTTAGGAGGAGAGTGCTAAGGTACCCTGTAAGTGTTCTCCCACCGGTATCCCAGGATCCTATCCGTTAGGTTACAGTAGATAACACGTATATATATATATATATATATATATATATGTGTGTGTGTGTGTTTACTTGCAAAACAAAATGCGGCCCCAGTGGGAATGTGGACCGTGTCCCTGCAGTGATTTCCTTTGTGGTATAGTGAACAAACATCTTGTATTATATATGCATTAAAATGTTTGTTTTAAGCTAGAAGTGTAATGGATTTTCTCAAGTGCAGAAGAGAGCTGGTAATTTTCCTCGCGGTCCTGAAAATCAGTTCGTGTAGCAAGAGCTGAAGCATTAGTAGTGAGGGATTCGTTTGCTGAGGAGTCGCTAACCCCCGAAATGTCTCTGGCTGGAGCTGGGGCCAGTCCGCCCCACGCCCCCGGCCGTCGGGCTGGGCAAGGGGCCGGCGTGGTCCCCGATGGAGAAGCCTTCCCATCTAACTGGTATGTGCGCACTAGTTAAACCCAACCCTCCGCTTCGGTGACTCTGTTAAGCCCAGTCCTGAACTGCTGCCCAGCCTCGCGCGCTCAGCACTGCGGTGAAATGTGTATTGTCATTCCAGTGTAAGCTTTTAGTGCTTTATTGATTTGTTAGTACTGTATTTGGACTTGTCCTTGTAAATGTAGAGACGTATGTGGCTTCATTGGCAGTTTACAAGCAAAAGATGACATGATGAGACACCTGTATGAAAATGTTGTGATGATTGAAGTCACCATGTATGGTGAACGGTTCAAGTGTCTGCCTCTCCAGCAACTTCTTGACGAACCCACTCCCCATCCTCTGTATGTATTGAACTTCCCAGTGTAAATATGCTTGTGAAATAAAACTGAATTGTATTGAAGAGTGTTGGTTTCGTGGCATCAGCCTGATGGTGTGTAAATAATTTCCTGCTGCTGATTTACTGGCCGGTAATCTGAAGTCTTTCCACCATTTAAGAAACTTCTTCCTTTTCATTTGAAAATCGGCGTGAATGAGAGCAGAATGAGTCACCATCAGAGCAGGCGGGGGGTCATGGTGAAGAGTCTTCAGCCTTTGTTACAAACGGCGAAGGTAGGGGGATGCTGAGAGTAAAGTTCTCTTAACTCCCAAAACAGTGTATCCAAGCAAACAAGGGAATATTAATCTTCCAGAAATTCACCAACGCCGATGCGTACCAGGCGACGCTCTTCCCTTGTCCTCTGGTTTGCATTTCCCCAAAGAAAGTAATTGAAATAAATTAAAATTGAAATAAATTAAAATAAATTGAAATAAATTAAACGCTGAGGTTTTTCTGAGGTGGCGTGCAGGATTACCAAGTGTATTTAATGTAACATTGTGTTTGGGTTGGAATCTGCAAGATACGTTATTTTTTAAAAATGGCGGTTGTGTTTGCCCGCAGAGGAAGCCCCAGCACGTGCGGCTTGCAGAGGGGCGTGGGGTGAGCCTGCGCGGCGCGGGGCCGGTGAGCCAGGGAGGGTCAGACATGACCTAATCAGCCTTCAAAATGAAAAACCCACAGAGGAATTGTGTGAATCCTCGATTTTTGGGGTGCGCGAATGCGTTGAAACACCAGTGGCTCCGGCGTTTCCTTACAGGTAAAGCACGCCGGTAGCGGCTCGATGCCGGGCCGGCTGAGGCGGGCAGGGCACGGTGGTGCAGGAGGCACAGCCAGGCAGCGCCGGGCGAACTCTCACCTCTCCCCTCCTCGGCTGACAGGCAGAGCTGAGCCTTGAAAAATCAATACTTGGGAGCCAGGAGGGAAATATTTCCAACCTCTAACTAGAGAATGTATTTTGACAAGGCCAAGATAATCCAGGCTGCACAGGAGAAAGAGAAAAGAAGACTCATTTTTAAAGCTTGACACTTCAAGGTGTTTTTGTGCAATGGTTTAGAGAGAGCATCGATATGTACAAATACCAAAGGTCAAAAAGAAAAGCCAGAAGAATTTCAAAAATTAGATGCGCTGGTTTTGCTGTTTACTTCGTAAAATATAAACTGTTTGATTTGTGTAGAGAGATGGTCAAATGTAGTGAGCTCAGTGTTCGCTGCTGTCTCCTCATTTAATAGAAATGAAAATATACTAAAGCCTAGATGATACCTTAAGCAATTTACCTATAAAAAGTATGTGCCTATTTCCTGCTATATATCTGCATTCAAGGACATTAATTGTTTTTGATTCGGCATGATTGCATTTTGATGCAAAAAAATCAATATTTTTTTCATTTATGCAGCATCATTTTTTGATAATTAAATATCTGGCTGTGTACTCGGGTACTGCATGAAGTGGTCAAAAGCGCTATGGCCCTTCTTCCGCTCCCTGACCAAGGTTACGTTGGCGCCGAGCACCTGCAATTTCTGCCGGCTGGGTTTTAGGTCTGACCGAGCTGTGTGCTGCCACCGCTGAGCCGCGGCAGTACCTGCACCGCTGCCTGCGCTGCGGCGTTTCTGCGGTGCACGGCGCCGCAGGCGCCTCCACCTCTGGTGCATTGCACGGGGCCAAGTGAGCGAGCGGGGCGGTCGGGCGGTCCCCAGCCGAGCGGGGCGGTCGTGGCGCCGACCCCTTCCCGGCTGCGACTCTGGGCAGGGGGAGCGATGGAGAAGGTCACCCTCCTTGGCTTTACACCGCGCTGGCTGGGAATGTCCATCCCCGTCCTGGCGCTGGTCGTAAAACCACACCTTTGACCAAGAGGTGTAAAATCACATCGCGGCTAACTTCGCATGACGAACGCGATGCAGAGTAGTGTGTATGATTAGGACATTGCACTGGATTCGTTTAATACTGATCCATGGCTGGAAAACGGGAAGGACTGACCGGGATGTTTATGGCAGCAGTGAGGAGCTCGTGGCCAAAGGTAAGGAGGGGCAGGGGCGCGGGTGTGAGGGGCAGGAGCAGGAGTGGCCACGTTACGCATCGGAGCCGGAGGAGGGGTAGCGCTGGGGCCCGAAGGGGACGTTGTTAGTGATGGAGTGGCTGTACCAGCGTTCAGAAGGTGCTGGGGAGCGGCTGGGCGGCGCGCGGGGGACGGACTGATGGATGGCTCCTGGCACAGAGGAGCGGAGGCGGAGGAAGGGGCAGATGAGATCAAATGGGAAGGTGCTCCCTCCCCTGGCTTGAAGGAGCATGCATTAAGGCTGAGGGAAACAAGCCAACCTGAGAGAAGGTGATGGAGATACGGAGCGATGGACTTTTACATTATTAATTGCGTATGCGCGATTGTTTCCCAACTGTCACACAATATTCTGGCTGACTTGATGCAATGGAGGTTGTCTGTCCGCTAATTAGTGTTATTTGGAGTAAGATACAGGAAATGAGAGGTCGCTTGAGATTTATAGAAAAAAAAACTCCAGAAAAATTACACCAGACACTTCAAACTTGCTGATTTCAGTTACATAAAACATGAGGGAGGGCTCCCCCGCTTTCCCACATCACGGCTCCTCATCTGGGGGCTGGCAAGGGACGTGCTGGGCCACGAAGGGGCTCTGCTGGCACTGTGTTCGTGCCTCTCATCCGGAGGAGCAGGGAGCTGGTGCGGAGGAGCCCCGTCCCGCCGGCTGCACTGCTGCAGCGCTGCCAACCACAGCAGGAGCCAGGCTGCATTCGAAGCGTGCGCGCGTGTTTGGTTGATGTCCTCCTCAAAATACATCTATCTTGCCTAAAACCAAAGCTATTTGAAAATGCAGAACACTGAGGTCAGTGTAAACTCCATCAAACGTATTGATCAGAGATTTTTTCCAAAGAGCGTAATGTTACAGTTGTGCATGGCGTGTGTCTTGCTGATGATCAGCATTCCTTGCAGCTGACTCAGAAATCCATCCACATGCATCTCGCTCTCCCCAGCCTGTTGCGAAGGGGTGGGTACGACCTCTCCTGCTGCCTGGGGGAATTCCCCACGCGTTCAGGCAACGCTGTGCCCCATAGGGCACAGCCAGAACTCGGATCTCAGTGTGGTTGGTACTTCGCAGGCTTCTGGGATAGGCTCACCTTGGGATGCGTGGTTCACCCTAAGGTCCCAATCCCCTGATTGCCGGGCAGGCATCCGCTTAGAGCAGCCTGATCCCTCTGTCCCGAGAGCAAGGCTTCCCATCCCACAGAGAGGGACACAGCCACGAAACGCAGCAGCGTTCAGGACGTTCCTGCTGGGCACTCATCTACAGTGCTGGATGTGTCCTTTCAGATGCAGCCAGGGTAAGGCCAGTGCTCAGAATAAGACGCGTTTCGGTGTCGGCTCAGTTTGGTTTCAAATAGTGATTTTTGTAGCCAAAATACTTTTTCAAACTGACGAGTCATATGCAAGCAAAGAATTGTAAATGGAAGGCCTTTAACATGCTTAGCAGTAGCTTACATATTTAAAAGCCAATGCATTAACAGCAGAAATCGTAGAGGACCCAAAGGTATTTTGTCCTCTGGATGCTGCAGGAACTTCCGTGAGCAACCAATGTGCAGAAGAACCCAAAGTCTAATACATCTTCTGAACATCGCCTCGCAGGCTCCAGAAGTTCTGCGAGTTACTTCTCCCTTCAGAAAAGAGAGTTCCTGGCCAGCTGCAGCCCTTGCATCTTTCCCTCTGTTTCCATTGCCGGGAAAGCACGACCAGGGAAAAAGTTCCTCTTCCTCCTCATTCCCTCCCGTGTAGAGGCAGCAGAAGTGACGGCCAGGTTTGCTGTCTTGGGAACATGGGAGGCCGCGCGGGAGCTTCGGAGAGCTCGTGGGCAAACTGAGATGGGCTGTCACAGGTATTCAGTCCCCAATTGCAGTTCAAAGGTTTGCAAAATTGTCAGGACCCTCTGTGGGACTCGTAGGACATGGACTCCGTAAGAAACTCAAGGGTATCCCAATTTGTAAATTTAACCTTTCAGATGGTTATTCCTGTGTTCAACGTCTTTGAGCGTGCGTGGAAGGAGTACACGTCCTGTAACATCTACGCCACTGTGATTTCATACCAACGTTTCCCGGCATAATGTGTGCTAAGGGAACTCCGAAGGTCCCAGGTACCCAGCGCTGGGCAGGGACGGTGCTCAACGGGCTTTCCAGGGAGCCGAGGAGAAAGGAAAACGGGTTTCTTCTGTTCTCCCAACAAGCTGTCCAGGCTGTGCCTGGCTTTTAGCGAACACCAAAACTTCATCAGCAATAATACTTTTGTCTGAACAAAAATATCAGTAAAAATCTGCATCAGAGCCTTCAGTGTGATAAATTGACACTTGATGGCAATAGTTGCCTGGAGTGCTCTTTGAACAGGAGGGCTCCTGGGGAACTTCCCTCTCTCTCTGATGTCTGAAAATTAAAAATTAATCCTGTATGAAAAATTAAAAGGTGAAACTTTCTGCTGCAGCAGCATAGCTTTTTGAATGTTGATTCTGTTTTTAAAATGAAGGCTGAATGACATCTACGGGAAGATCATTGTTGGTTGTTACATTTAGAATATATGATTTTAATTGATTTTTGTAAATTGGAAACCTATTTTCAAAGGACTGGAGTAGCTTACGGGGGGGGGGGGTGTTAGATATTTATTTACTGAAGTAACTGACTTTAAATAAGCATTTATTCACTCCTGTAGAGCTACTCCCAATTTACAATATAGTAAAAGAAAATTGCTGGTTTTATCATAAAAATGACGGTGGAATCTGCACATCTTGCAAGTTTAAATTTGATTTTTTTAAAAAAACCCCACCTTTCTGACTTCAAGGAGTGCCTCCTGCCCCTCGCTGTTCAGGCACGTGTCCTCGCTTGCTGTGTTGGCGGTGTCACCGCTTGGTGCCACCCCCTGGTGACCAGTGCTGTGGGGGAGAGCCAGGGGGTCCCGGTGCCTCGGGTAGGGCTGGCCACCGGGGAAAGCTGCTGTACGTGTTCCCCCCTGAGATTAGTCTTCCTCTGTGGTGGGCAAAGCAAACGTTGCGGTCAAGTCGGGGTGATTTTAGCAAGGGTATTTCTTCTTACAAGTTTATCCAGAGCCAAGGGGGAGAGAAGTTGACTGCACTACCGTTTTTATCAGTATTCACGTTCAGATCTCGCCTGTTGCAAGTTCATTTTAAAAGACCCATTTCTTCATCTTCCGCGTGGCCTAGGACTTCAAAGGTGCCATCAGCTGGCTTGGGCAGAAGGCTTCTGCCTTGGTGGTCTGGCTGACTTCATCCTGGCATTGCTTACCAGTCCGATCTGCAAAGATACGACTGATGAGAAGATATTCAAGTGACAGAGCTCTGATTACATGTGGTGGTAGATCAATTGGGCCGTGACTGTCAGAATACCCAAGGTCCCCTTCAAGAACCCACTCGGGACCTGACGCAGTGTTATGGCATTTACATCTTCAATATCTCAAAGATTTCTGGCTTTATTTTTTTCTGTACTCTCTAATAGACCATGTTCTTACACCTTGGTTTATGTATGCGTTACCTGTGTTTATCAGTTGAGATCTGGTAGCAACGCGAGAAATACGGCAACTGTGTGTAGGTACATTGGGGCCACCGAAGCTCGGTCCAGGCCAGCAGAACAGAGCATTTGAGGGAGCATCCCACCTTGTCTGAAATACGACGGTGGCTTTGTCCAAGAGCAGAGCCGCTGCCCCAACCGTTGGACCACCGGCACCAAGCTGCCTGAGCCGAAGG
The DNA here is from genome assembly GCF_965638725.1 of Aptenodytes patagonicus. Lineage (NCBI taxonomy): Eukaryota > Metazoa > Chordata > Aves > Sphenisciformes > Spheniscidae > Aptenodytes > Aptenodytes patagonicus. The sequence continues at coordinate 899,045 of NC_134982.1, read as the reverse complement.
GAAAACCAGAAGAGAAGTTTCGCCACGGCTGGGGTTGCCGCGACCGTCGCTGTTGGTTGAGTTCGTGGAGGTGCATTTGATGGTTAATGAGTATCAAGGATAACGTTTTGCAGTTCTCGCTACACCTGACTGCTTTTATACTATATATTATGAAATATTGTGTATCTTATTAAATAGTGACTTTGTAAAAACCAGCTCAGGCTCTGGGTCCAACCCCAGCCCTCATCCCCTTCCACTGAAGGGAGTGGGGTGACACCATTTATAAATTTAGCCCAGATTATAGTATGAATGATATTTCTTTAATTTAGGTCTCATTAAAAGATAAAGTCTTCTCTAGCAGTCCTCTGCAAGGACTAAGAGTAACCGTGAGCTGTTAGGTCCAGTTTCATGGTCATCTCGGTTCATAAATATATCTAAGCAATCACCCCACCGACGTGCCAGTGCTGAATCTGAGTCACCCGGAGATCTGCAGGGGTGAGGAGGAGAGCTGGATGCTCTGGAGGTGACCTTTGGAGACAGGACCGTCCCTGCTGCTTTGCCGGCTGCTTTGCAGTCAGCTGGCCGCCCGGCAGCGCGGGTAGCTGTGGAAGAAGGTGTTTTCTACCCTTCTGTCTTGAAGGATAATGTTGACCCATTTTTAATTATTTTGTTACTCCAGGAGGATCTCAAAGGTGGATTGTTTGATATTTCAAGACAGAGATTGTATGGTAACGAATGGCAATGAAGTGCAGAACAGCATGGAGCCAAATGGGAACCTGTTCAGCAATGCGCAGCACTGCTGCAAAGTCGCAAAAAATATTTATTTCTGCTTTAAGGACAGAGAAGTTATTAAGACAGGCTGCATGTTATCACCTTGTTTGCAGTTTAGCCCGAAAGTGGATTAAAATCCATTTTAGAGCAGTCCCAGATTTATTGCAGAAACAAACGCAACTGTTGTTCCACCAGCTGCCGGACTGCCCAGCTCCAGGAGAAGGAAGGCAAGAGGGAGGAGGATGGGGAGCAGAATGAACCCTGGGAGCCAAAGACTGTGTGAGAGGGAACCAAACGATCAGAGAACGACTGCAAAGCCTGTGTGGCTGAGCAGGAGCCTTCGGAGCGAGCACCAGGTGCTCCGGGGCCAAACCCAAATCCCAGCGTGATCCGCCGAGATGTGCAAAGCCATTTCCCTGTGCTCGCTGAGCCGTGTTTTCAAACCTGGGTAATGGTTTTTTTATGAGAGCAGACTCCGAGGCCTCCTGCTAGCTCTGCCAAAAAACTCGGGCCAGGCAAAGTCATTTCAGCAAATCATTGTTTTTCTGGAAAATGCTGTTCCGTGCAGCCAGGTTATTCACACACTCAAGGTGACGCTGGCGAAGAGCGCTCACCATCGACACCAAAGGCAGAGGCAAAACCAGGAGCGTTGGTGTGGGGTGTTCGCTGCACCAGGTAGGTACGGGACTGGGGAGGAGGTGTGATGCTCTGGGTTGGGGCAGGCGCTGGGAGACGGCAGCCCTCAGCCTCCTCCTAATTTGGAGAGGACGCTTGGACCGCAGCGTCCCATGCAGCAAGGTGGGAATGAAGCTGAACGGGTATTCACGCATTTCATACGGTTGGAACATTTTCAGGAGGAGAGAGAGAGAGACCTTGTCAAGGAAACCTTGTCCAGTGCTTGCTCTGAAATACAAGGCAGCCCAGTTTGTTCTTGTCCCCCACCGGGGACGCGGGGGTCTGAGCCCGGGTTTCACATTCAGGTGAGCTTTCTGGCCAGCGCCTGGTAGTGAAAGAAGGGAGAAGGGGAAGGAGGTGGCTGTGGGAGAGCTCAAGCCCAAGCGCAGGCTGCCCTGGCAGGCAGTGCCGTCTCCATCCCTGGAGATGCTCCAAACCCAACTGGATGTGGCCCTGGGTGGCCGGCTGTGCCTTCTGCAGGGGTCACAACAGGCAGGCCCTGGCACTAGATTTTGCGATGGGTGGCTCCGGGAGAGCTGGGCCTCGGGAAAGGGTCTCTGATGGCACCTGGGTGGCAGCAATGGGCAAGGTAAAGGCCAACTATGGAAGGAGACAAGACAGCTTTTGGGTAAGGACGTGCTTTGCTCTGCAGGTGATTGCATGGGAATGGCGACTTGAGAGAAACCCTCATTCACACGAAGCGCGTGTGTAAATGTAGGGTGGTTACACAGCGGGGCGTGGGGCCACGGGAGAGGGCAGGCAAGGGCTGCCCGCGGACAGGCAGCGAGAGGGCAGGAGCTGCCGTAGGAGCCCGGGCAGCGTCTGTCACGGAGGGGGCGAGCTGCAGATTGGATCTCAAGGTGACGGTCACCTCTGACCTCCCCCAGGTCCTCTGCCTCTGGTCATCCATCTTGCGGCCGCTCTCCAGCAGCCCCTTCTCTGTTCCTGCAGCCCGCGAGCGTTCACCATCGATCTCATTGATTAAAATCTGCATCTGCCCCAGAGTGAAGGAAACCATCAGCATGCCCAGGGACTTCTGGCTGGGGTTTTCTTTCCCCTCCTAGTGTGTTTGTCAAGAACAGGTCCGTTTTCTGCCCAGAGGTTGCATCTGAAGAAAATTCATTTGGGGGGTGTGAAAGATGTTGGGGGGTCTCCGCAACTCCAGGGGCCGAGGAGAGGCACAGCAGCCAGCAGAGCCCTCTCCCAAAGGTTGCTCAGCGGCCCTGTGGGAGTGAGGAACTGCCCGGAGAGCACAGGGGCATCTTACACCCCAAAACCATCATTCTTAACTCTTCCCAGCACATTGCTGATGCTTAGCCGTGCATGTGTCCAAGGCTTCACCCTGCTCTGCCTGGGCGAAGGCAGAGGTGGGAAGCTCACCCCCGAGCAGCAGCACGCTCTGCCCATCCGGCCTCGTGGCAGCAGGTGGCCCGAGAAACGCCACCGTTAAACACACGCCGGGAACCCAGCCAAGCCCAACCAGCCAGGCTGGGATGGGAAGGCTGCTCCTGGGATGGGGAGTGATTTGGAAGGAGGCAGGAGGTGGGAAGCAGAGCTGAAAGAGCATCGCTGGAGGGGCAGCATCGTCTGCCTTACCAGAGTGCAGTGCAAACACCAGTCTCGAACTTCAGGGACCTGGAAAACAAAGCCGGACGTGCAGCAGCAATTGGAGAGGCTGCACGAGCACGTGAGTGTCCTCTGGACTGTTGCTGGAGCAGGGACTGGGGGCAGAGGGTGAGAGGTGCACAGTGGAGGGGATGGGGGCAGAGCGGGCAACATCGGGGTTGGCAGGGTGGGAAGGTGGTGAGGCTGTGCCTGAGGTGGGTGCACCTGGGGTGGGGTACAACTCCCTGCATGTTGCAGAGCAGTAGCTATCAGTGTCTCTGCTACCTCTTCCATCCAAACAGCTTTCCTTTCTCCGTGGCCGTTTTCTCCCCATCCTTCCTCAGGAGGAGCAGCGCCGGTGGCGGTGGAGTGGTCCCAGCCTGAATCAGCAGCGGGCAGGGAGGGTCAGCAGGCAGGAGCCATCTGCCCACGCACTGTCACATGCGTGCCCGTGAGTGATGCCGGAACAGCATCCTTTAATCACAGTTATTTTAAAGAATGAAGCAGACCAGAGCAGAGATTAAAAGCTAACCTGACACGAAACCAATCAAAGCTATCAGCAAACCATTAAATTGCTTCCAGAAATAAAACTCTGCTCATCTTGGCAGGGAGAGAGGTGGGATGGAGGTGCCTCCCCGCTCCCACCTTTCCCACCCCCATCCCTGCCGCTGTGGCTGGGGATGCCTCCCACCTCCTGCCAGCGCCTGCTGGACCAGCCCTGGCCGGGCACTGGCACCGCCAGCCTCCGCGGGCCCCTTCCCACGTTTCCACCGGCGCAGGAGCCTCAGCTCCAGGCTGAGATGGAGGTCGTGTTTTCGGCAGGGTCTCAGCGTGGCTTGCCTCCTCACAGGCAGCATCCCCAGCTCCCTGAGGAACCACTGCGGAAACACTTGGAAAGCGATTTTCCCCAGGTAGTGCTTGAGCCTCTGTGGCCCCAGTGCTGTGTGGCACCACCTGATGCTCAGCCTCTACGCAGCACCACACGGCTCACCGTGGTTTTTGGGGTTTTTAATGCCACTCACTAGCTCTGCCGAGGCGAGGGAGCACAGGTCGAGGACCTGTGCAACGTCCCTGGCCAGGCTTCGCTCCCAGCCTTTGCACGCTGAGCTTGCCTGTGTGCCGCTGCTCCGGTGTAACTGCGCTGCTTCCAGGAAAATCCTCGAGCGGAGCTGACAGAGGTGTATGTCTGCAGAGCTGCTGCTTCTGCTTGTCCTCTCTGGCACGGTCGGGGCTGGTCTCATGCAGGTGCACCATGGTCCAACGGGATCAAAGACCAAACTGGGGAGAGGAGGAAGCCGAAGCGCTGGGATCTCGGTCTGCCGCGGCCATTGCAGCACTCGGCTTTCCTGAGAGACCCTCCGTGAGCCCCATTGATCATTCAAGGGATATCAGGTGGCATGCAGATGGGAACACAGGCCTATTGATTTTTACCAGCTTACTAAAAATTGCAAAGGGGGAGCAAAAACCCTTAAAAAGCTGGCATTAAAGCATCGTTTCCTGAGCGGTTATTCCCGAAAAAGGGTTTGTTTTAAAGGAAACACAATATATGTATCCGTGTCTTCTGCGAGAGCGAGGGTAACGCCAAATGGCATTTATTTCACAGGCGAGGTTGTCTGCTGAGCTGCAAGGAATGGAAACAAACAAATAAAGCCCAGAGCCCAAACCCAATCTTTGAAAAGCTGCATAAGTGAAATGGATTCAGCCACCCCTACATTGGCAGCGGTCCCACCCCTGGAGATCCGAGGGGTATGTAATCAGGGGGAGAACGGCAAGATGAGTTCCCATCAAGTGCATTGGCTTGGAAAATGGGGAAAGTTTAGGGTCAGGCGCACGCGTTCTCGGGGGAACGCTTACCATGGGAAATGGGAAGCAGAGCGAGCTTCAGCCAACGCCACCATGATTACTTGTTTCAGTGTCAATTTTCTGTACTTTCCAGTTTACTGAAGACATCCACCTGCTCACGAGGTGTTGCAGAGCTCTGGCTGCCGGAGGGAGATTCTTCCCTTCCATGAGCCAAACATTAATTAGCAAAGCCTGCACGACGTTCGCCGTGGTTAATGTACGTATCCCACCCCGCAGTTAATGGGAGCACATCACACCATCCACAGATAAATTAGACGAAAACATCGCTCGGTGTTCTCATTTTCCTCACTTGCATCCCAGTGTTGTTTTTCCCACAGAAGAGATACTTTGACTATGTACAGCAATTCATCTTCGCGTATAAGCCTGCAGGTAAGGCTAATATCAACTCCCTAATGGTCTGCTGTCTTACAAATGATACAGGGTATTTGGAAGGAGCATAAATGGGACTCGTGAACTTGGAACCACGAGCTGCCTATCAGGAACAGCTTATTTAGTCCATCCGCAATGACTGGTAATTACTTTGTTTGGGAGGGAGCGATCGCTCTGGCTCTGTACCTGCCTGTCATGCGTCTTGCAGACCTTCAGTACCCCAACCCTCACGATCCCCAGGGCGTGGGTTGGGCATGGGAGAGGCTCTCCCAGAGGCTTTGGAAGAAATCCCTTTTCCCCTGACTTCGGATGGATGCTCTGGTATCAAGAGGATGCAGGAAAAAATGAGTGGGAGAAAAAACAGATCGCGCCATCTTTTAGTATTTTAAAAGAGATTAACCTAAAATTTGAGTGATTTTTCCAGATTTATGTTGGGGGGGTGGGTCCAGAGCTTTTACAATCATTCATCAAAGTCTGGTTTTGCACAACAAACAATAAGCCCCTGCCCTAGCTCTTTAGCTAAATGAGCAGAAGGCAGGCAAAGGGCTATGCTAGGAAATGCGCAGCAGCTCCCACTCAAGTGTATCCAGGTTTATTTTGCACAAGGTAGTGTCAGCTTTGAATTATGTAGGTGAGGGAAGATACAAGTCATCAGAATTAATATCACTAATACAGCTGATAACATGCCGCGAGCAAGGTGTATGCAGCACCGGATGATCAGCTTCCAAATCCTGCCGTTGCTTGGTCAGGGTTTGATGACCGACGACTGAAACAGCAAACCCCCAGCCTTGTGCACGCCAGGCGGATCCCAGCTGCCCGGGCAGCGGGCGCGAGGGCACCAGGACTTGGCAGCATCCGCGACGCTGCAAGTTACTTGCTTCCGTGATGTATTTTTAAGAGCCCATCTTGTGAGGCAGCCGACAGCAAAGCTTTCCTGAGCAGCACGTCCTGGGATTTATGGGAGGATTGTTTACAAAACAGCAGTCCTGTGTTCAGTTCTGTCCCAAGGGAGGCAGCGTGGGATGCCGAAGGTCACGGTTTTCAGGTCAGAGGTCTGAGTCACAAGGGATTAAAAGAGATTAAATATCTTCTTCTCCAAAACTGGAGGTTTGGATAATTAATTGCTCCCTAAACATGAAAGCTTTAAATGATTGCCCTCCATACACACCAGATTCATTCTCCTGCCCTCGTTATTTGTCTCTGCAGGGGAAAACACATGCGGACGTTAAAAATATTTCTCTTTTTGTAAAACGCGGTCAGCATTATTCAGATCAGGGGCTGACTCTAAAAAGTTAAAATTTTGCTAGTTATGCTTACTTGATTTTCCAGGTAAATCAATACTATGCTTAAAATTAAGAATTCCTACAAATTCTGTCCAAACTGCTTAAAACTGCCACTACAGAACAGCAGCCTGTGAAGGGCAAAGGCCAGCAGCCTGCTGCCGAGGAGAGGACGGCAATCCCTTTCTGCCTTAAACACCCAAACCCTCCACCCTCCCCAGCATCGCCACCCTTGAACCGAACAGTCCTCTTCCCACAGGGAAAAAAGAAAAAATCCCCCCAAAGGAGCGTCAGGGCTGAGCACTTGGAGATGATGGCATCCTCAGGGATTAGCCATGGCGGCCTCACGCCGGGCGTGAGCTCTCCGGCGATGCGATAGCCGTTCGCGGGCTGTGCCGTGTCCGCACGCCGCGAGGCTGAGTGCTCCGTCCCTGCTGCAATCCCCCGGCGTGGACTTTGATCCAGGCAGGGACCCCTCGCCCCGCTCAGGGCCGTGCTCGTGTCCAGCCTAACGCAGTGCTTGTCACAAGTGGGTGTCAGGGAGCAGCAGGGGCTGCCTGCCGAGGGGCACGTGCCCCACGGGAAAGGCAGGGACTCCGCGCCCGGGGATGCTTCCAGGGGATGGCACAGAGAGGAGCCTCCGGATATGGAGCACGTCTGGTTTGGGAAGCCACGAGCTGCTGGGAAGATGTGCTGCAAAACAAAAGGTGTCTACAAAAAAAATCCAAAGATAAACACGATGCAGCATGGCTCAAATTTACTGGGCCTCCTTCCTAGACCTTTCAAAGAAATCCAGTGTTTTGACAAGAGATGATTTTTGTCTCCCCACCCCGTTTATGGGCTTCCCCCTTCAGGTTTCCCTCCAGAGCCGGGCAGGGCGGCCACCCGTTCAGCCCCTGGGAGCCCCCACGGCTTCGCCTCCGAGCATCTTGTCCAACCCCGCTAAGGATTTAAACACACGTTGAAATTAATCTGCTGGATAAAACCTTTTCTTCATAGTCTTTCATTAATCACCCATCCTTCCCATACTTCCTTGTAGGAAAATAGATTTTTAAACCTGTCAGATGCGGTTTTGTGGGATTCATTTTGTGCCTTTTCTGTCTGTTCTTCTGCGCTGCCAGGGAGGAGGGAGACAATTAACTGATGTTTTAAAAATGCAGAGCACTCATTACTGTACTTAGCTAATAGATATGAATTATGTAACTATTGGATATGCTTAGGGTATTAAATATAGATTTTTATTTCGGGATATCAGGTTTCCCAGAAAGGCAGGGGATTGTCACGGCTGAAAATTCAGTTCCTAGTTGTATATAAAATAGGTAGCTGCAAAATCTGGGCCCAAATTTGGAAAAAAAAAAGAACAACTGGCAGTAAAACTGGCATTAGAAAGCCATATTTGCTTTTTTTCAGACACAGCCGCCCGGCCGCCTGTGCTGGGGTAGACGTGCTGGACGTTTGCAGCGCGAGGCGGGGTGATACTGCTGTGGGGAGCAGGGCGATGCTCCGTGCCACCCCTGGGGACCGTGCCTGGGGGCTCGCCCTGGCTGCCTGCGCTGCAGGGACCCCCGGGTCCCGCTGGGCCCCCCCACAGGGCCCCTGCCTGGGGTTACTGCTGGGGGCTTGGGGCAGGCGCTTTGCTTGGAGAGCTTGGGAGAAGGAACGTCGCTATGAAAAGGCCAGACCGTGGCTCCCATCAGTCGTGCCCGGCTCCAGCGCACGTCCTCCCAGCGTGCTGTGTTCCCGGCGGCAGATCACTGCCTCTGGGAAGCCCGTGTCCCCTGCCGAGGGCGGCCAGGCCACAGCCACATGCGTTTCCGAGCTGGGGGCTGGCTGGGCGCCGTGCCACGACGAGGCAGCGCCGATCGAAGCCCCGTGCCAGCACCGGGGCCATGCCTGCCAAAAACGCCCAGCAGCCACAGCATCCCGTGCATGTCCCCTGCCATGGGCTGCCACGGGGTGCCAACGGAGAGGGGCTGGTCTGCCCAATGTGGAGGCTTTTGCCTTCAGACAAGTGCCTCAGTTAGACAGTTTTTAGACCAAAGTTTGTAATTTGCAGCTAAATGCCCCAATTTAGTGCTCTCAATTCGACCACTCCTCTTTCTGGGTTAATCTAAATCCTGTCAGGCTTAAACTCTCCCGACCAAATGCCATCTGCTCCGCTCGGTGGGGCCCGGGGCTTCGGCAGGCATGGCAGTAGTGGCAGCGTGCCGTGGATGGGGACTTGTCCCAGGGCCACCTTCCAAGGCAACAGCGGGGGTGATGCCAGCCACAGCCACATGTCCTAATGCGTGTCTGAGAGGGGGCAAGGACCAAGAGAGGATGGGCTGCAGGGACGGGGCTCCCCAGCAGGATGGCAGTGCCGATGGGCAGCTGCCCTGGTGTGGGGCTGGCGGCATGGTGGTGTCGTGGTGAGCAGCCCCAGCCAGCCGTGTGCCCCAGCCCTTTTCAAGCCCGTTTCAAGCTGCCGCAGCATCCTCTGGAAGCGATACCCAAGGTTTCACTAGGCACAGGGTGAAAAACATGTTTCTTTTTGTTTGCTTACAGCCTGCTGTCTGCTAATCTCGCCGAGCTGTCGCAGAGTGAGGAATGGCAGCTGGCATTCCCTGTGCTGATGCTCTGGTCAGCAGCAGTGTCCCCTCCGCCCTGTGCCTTCCCCAGCGCCTGCTGTGCCAGCCCCAGTGCCGCGCTGGGACGCCGTGCCCTGTGCCAAAGCCCTTCTCCCCCCAGCACCAGCTCTGCATGCCCTGGTTGGGCTTGGGCTCAGCACGGGTTATCTGCCCAGAGCATGTGAACCATGGAGGCCAAACACCAACCAGCCAGCATCCCTCAGGCATGTTGGAGGCTCTACTGACCCTTACCACCACGCGCCCACGGCTCCCTCGCTGGCAACTCGACTTGCACATCTCGGGGTGAAGCAGTTCCAGTCCCCAAGCCTCATCATTTATATCAGTCTGTGAATAACGAGCACACTGGAGGCAGGTTTCTATGCAAACACGCACACGTACGTATTACCCACGTGTATAGAATGAACATGGTGGGAAGTTCATGTTGGTGGTTTCTGGTATAAGGCAGGATGCGGTCCATCGCTCGGGCTCACCAAAACACGTGCACACCAAAGCCCGGTTCAGTTTCCACACTGGCAGGGCACCTCCAGGCAATAAATCGCACCCTGGTATCAATTACAGGTTGACGTGAAAATGCAGGGGTCAGGGGAGGAAAAACTTCCAGGAAAGGCGGCACCGGAGCCCCTGGGGAGGGGTGCGATGTGAGGGGTGGGAGGCTGTCACTCCCTAACGAACCAGGAGCGATTAGCGGCTGTCACTGACGGGAAGGGCGTCTGCTCTGCCAAGCTGGCACAGTATCAAGCAGCTTTAATTTGTCAGGAGTGTGAAGCCATCCCCTGCATAAGCTGCTGGTTGACGTACTGCAGAGGGATTGAGTGGATCCCAGAGGATGGGGAGAGGGATGAAATGGCGGCTCGCAGAGGCAGTGCTGGCGGTTGCCCACTTTGCTGCCAGCCACCTGGACTGGGTCTCACCCACCTTGCTCCAGGCCAGGTTCTGCTTTAGATACCAGGCATTTTACAGTTACATTTTAACTTAGTTGTATTTCTGCAAAGTAAAGCTGTGAATTTGCATTTTCTAGAGAAAAAAAGCCCAACTTTTTGGGCAAAAGAAGCTTTGGGGCTATCGATAAGCTTTGCTGCTTTTCTGCATCCCTTGCAGTGAACCTTTGCCAGATGCATGCCCTCGGGGAACAGAGGCAGCTGTGCTGCTGGCTTGGGAGATGTCTCATTGCCTGAGACAGACATAATGAATGAAGACCCTAACAATGCCAGCAGAGATGGGCCTGAGGTAAAACACACGATCCCAGCCATGTGAAAATGTCCACCTTCTAAAATATGCAAGCTGGTTGAAGAGGCCGAGGCAGAAAATAATGCCGGTAAGCACAGATGAGGATACATACCCGCTCTGCCGCCCTTTACACGCTCGCCCTCCAGCTGGTGGGTGCTTGCGGAGCGCCACAGAGCTCAACCAGGGGCCGGGTCCGCTGCCGTGCTGTGGTTCCGGGCACGCCGCCCCAGCCGGCGGAAGCACAGCCTCCACCCCTCCTCTTCTGTGCCGCTGTTCGGTTTCTGTTATGGTTCAGCTAGTTAACGTTTTTGAACTTGTCCATGGAAAATCTGTAATTTGTGGTGGGGTAGCCACAAATCTGAGTTGTGATTAATTTAAATGAAGTGCTCTGCATACGGGAGGCCAGGAGAATTGGTTGTCCTTCAGCGTCTCTGCTTACGGCCATAGCACGCTGGAGAGCAGCAGGATGGAAACCGCAGTCCGGAGAATCCCCATGTGTTATTAACCACCGAGGAGATGTCAGAGCAGCGTGAGAGGAAATATCTGAGATGAATATGAGACACAGCTGTCCTGCGGAGGGCAAAAGGCAAAGGAAGAAGCACAGAGCTAAGGACAACTGGAAGTACAACTGGAGGGACGGAGCGGGCAGGGGGTAACAGAGGCTTCTAAGGGCCCCAGGTCCACAGCGATTAGTGGGACCAGGAGTTAAAACAAAACAAAACCAAACAAAACCTGGCTGGGAGAAAGAAGCAGCTAAAGATCCAACAGAGCTGAAAAACGTACAAGGCTTGGGATCAGAGCTGAGAAAGAACAAAGCAGAGATTGGCACACACCATGACAACCAGGATGAGTCAGGAGAGCATGCCACGGGAGGAAAGATGCAGGGAGCGCTTTGTAAAGGTCCATGAGCGTCTTGCAATAGAAAAAATGATGTTACGGCAGTTACAGCACCGTTAGCCAGGAGGATTTGCTGCTGTACACAGTTGCAGCAGCAGACAAACTGGAGTGTCCCTCTGGAAGGGATCATGCATTCACTTCAACTGGGACGCAGACGTGCAAGCCCTTGTGTTGGTAGGAGCAGCAGTGTTGTCAGGAAAGGAAAAGCTGTGGGTAGTCGAGGGAAAGAGAGACCTCTCACCTGACAGTGGCGATTCCAGCTAAAGGAGAATTTGAACTAATTCAAGGAGGAAAATAAGAAACTTCCTATTTCGGAATAAAAATCAGCATGAGAACCAAGGGAAAAGCACCTGCTGCAAAGAAAGCCAAAACTTCAGCCAGAGGCACTCTCTTCGGGGGAGAATAGCCATGGAGGAATAGGAGAGCAGCGGGGAAACCCTCAGCAAGGCACAGAGCTGTGCCGAGGTCCCGACGGCCCCACGCTCCTGCCCGTGGGAAACCCCTGCCCTGAGTCAGCGGCTGCAGGATGGTTGGTACCCGGAGCGTCAGAATGGACACAGCGAGATGTGCTGGGGTGTGCTGGTCTGTCGGTACACACCACCACTGCTAGGAGAAAGAGCGGACCCTTCCCTCAGCTGCGTCCCAAGGACAGGGTAGTGTCAGGAGGAGGGGTTCCCCAAGGCTTACAGACAGAGTCCAATATTGCCTATCCTGGTGCTCCGGGGTCGTATCATAAACTGCCAGTGCCACCACTGCGACCCAGGACGGCTGTAACATCATCGTTCACTGCCTTGCTCAACGCACTCCTCTGTTGCCCGCGGGGGGGGGACTGGGTCCACCCCCTGGACTGGGCTGCTTTTATTCATTTTAAAATCCAGAGTATGAGGTAGAATCAAGATGTATTTATTTTTACCCCCCCGCAGGAAGGGTAGGTGGTGTGGAGCATCCCCCAGGCTTGGCTACCACATAGTGAAGGCATCAAAAAAAAAAAAGAAATAATTTTAACCTAATTACCATACTTCTGGCACAGCTCTATTAACTAGCACGTGTTACTGCCTGCTTACTGTTTTAGGTGGGAAAGGGAGTCCGAATCCTGGGTAGAGGCAGTCAAAATTTGCCAGATAATCAGTGATGAGGAGTTATTTATTTGGCTTTGATAACATCGCTGGTGCAGCCTAGGACGATGCTCCACGCGGAGGTTCAGGGGTGAGAACCAGAGGGCAAACCAGACAGGAACCCTTTTCAGATGTGACCTTGTCTAACTAAGGAAAATTCAGAAGTTTCTAACACAATCTGAGATTTAAAAATAAATAAAGCAAATTTAAAAATATAGATCTTGAATTGTAAATTAGCAAAAGAGAGCATGCATGAATTTCAATGTGTCTGCTCTACAGCTATATTTAGGGTGTTAGATGTAGGGCAGCTAACTGTGCACATCGCTTGCTTATGCATTTCCTAGTAGGAGGAATATCAAGCTTTGCAGGCACTGGGGATATGCACGTGCGCAGCTCCTGGCGGGCCTGGCCCCGCGGGAGCGTTAGGAGAGGGCAGCTGGTGTGCCCGCAGCCTCAGCTCTCCCTGGGAGAAGGCTGAAACCCACGTGCTGGTCCTGCCCGGGGAGCACCTCCCAGAGGCCAGGGCACCTTCGCTATCGCCCAGGGCGAGGGGGACAAGCGTCTCATCAGCTCTTGGCCAGCAGGCAGCGGGGTCACCCCTGGGTGGCCGGGGGCATTGCCAGGTCTAAGCCAGCCCTACTTTGAGCCAGCAGTTGGACTGGAGAACTCCAGAAATCCCTGCCAACCTTAATTATTTATGAATCTATGATTTCAGCCTTGCAGGAAGACTATGCCTCTCAGCAGTTTTGCTTTGGCCATGGCAGAGGGCTGGGGATGGCCAGCTCTTCTGCTCAGCAGTTTTTCCAGGTGGGCACCTCCTGCTTCTTGGGGTAGGGGATGGTCCCGGCATGGATGGAGGTGGAGCTGCAGCCTGCACCCAGAGCTTAGGGTGCAGCTACAGCGGAGTTTAGTGTGCCACATGAGTGTAAATGTGAGCGCTTGGGTGCCAAATGCCCTTGCACCCACAGCTGGTATCCTGTGCCATGCAGTCCTTGTGCATGAAGTGGTTTCTCCCCCGGTGTTTGCATGCCAGGGTGGCACCCAAGACATGCACAGTGCCCCAGGAGAACGGCTTGGAGGCACAGACCCCGCTCCAGACAGGCTGCTCAGAGCTAATAGTTATAAAAGACAGTTTACATACTCACAGGGATGTTAGATTAAATATTAAATCTTCTGAGGGACTCCTGTAAACTTTACAAAGAGGCCTGCCAGAGCGGGCCATGGCTAGCAGAAGGCAGCAGCATTACGCAGCCTGCGCCAGAGAGCGATGAAGCGCCTGTAATGGTGCAATGCTGCTCTGCAGACTGGGGAGAGTAAAGGGTATGAAAAAATCCCACTGGCATTGCTGGTGCTGAAGGATAAACTGCTCTGCGTGGTGACACCCGTGTTACAATGTCAACTGGTGGAGGGCTTTGGTGGTGAATTGTATGATGAAGAAAGCGCCATGATTCAAAAGCTGTCACCAAGAGGAACCTCTGCTCTGTATAAATAGTGCACAAGTCATCCGCTTTAATAGGATGCAAACAACGTTGTCATGTACCAGATGAGACAGGTTGCAAGTCAACCTGTCATATTCTAGGACAATTGAATTGATTTGTGTTTGCTATCTTGTTTTGTTTCTAAATGGTTTGCGTGGAAAAATATGAGGACACCGAAGTTCCCGCACGCTGCAGCACCATTGCCTTTCACAGCCAGCAGCCGCAGCAGGGCTTGTTGCTCCCGCTGAAACTGGGGCAGAGGCGTTGGCCATTGCATTTAAATTTATCATTTGGCCAATGCTAAAACATGATAGGAGAGAGAGGGGAAAAAATGGTGCACAAAATTAATTCAGAGAAACCTGCCCTGCTCTTCATTCTCCAATGAATAAATGTAACTCAGGGCTTTGTTTCACAGCTTGTAATGCCTGGGAAGAGGAGAAGACGTGCTGCAGGTGAAGGCAGGCATTCAGTGAGCACCGAGGAGATCCCCAGTGCAAGCAAAAACATGGGTTAGGGGCTCTGGGGGACGGTTCACTGGCACGTTTCATTTGTTTCCCACATTTCTGAGAAAAATCCCTGAAGTCCTCAGCCTCAGGTCCCTGCGTGTGAATACCATGGAGAAGTCTGAAAGCCAGAATTGTTTTCCAAAAGCAGCTGTGCAGTTTAATGCAGCAGCAAACACCACTGCAGCCCATAGCGAATCAGCTGCGGTTTATGCGACCACTTGTTCCTCGGTCATTGGGAAGCATGGGGGAGGACGGGAGACGGTGACAGCTGACGGACGGCTCCCGGGGCAGGCGTGCGGGGAGGAGGGGGCAGGTGAAGGATGTAGGGAGGGTTTCGGGGTGAATAAGGAGCCCAAGGGTGTGCGGTATTTTGAACTGAGCTGGTTTTGTGTCTGCTTTTCCCACCTTTGCATGGTGCTTCTGAGAGGGGACAACCAGCAGCGACAGTCTTCTCGGCACTGAATCTAGGGAGCAGGTAGGCAGCTTTGGGTACGTGCCCGTGTCTGGTGTTCAGAGGAGGCGCAGACTGCCCGGGGTGCCTGTGCCACTGGGGCACGGCGGGGTTTTGCCCTACGCCTTGCAGAGCAGCACTGCCACAGCTCGGGCACTGGCATCCCCCCCCCAGCTCCCCAGCTTTCAACAGAATGTTCAACTATATCAGGACTTTCAGCCCGGGGGCACAGCCCGCACCCTGGCAGAGCATCACCACACGGCTGAGCTGAGCTGAGCTGAGCCGAGCTGAGCCGAGCCTAGCGCAGGGACATGGGAGCTGCAGCCGCCAACCCTGACCCCCAAGTCACTTCCGCAGGCTTGTACTGCAAAGTCCAGGATTTCAGCTAACTTCTGAATTTCCTGGCTTTCAAATGTTAGAGAAAATACTTTCTGTCTGATAAATGTGTGAATGTCCATGGGCGATGCTATGTCTTTGCAACTTTAGCCTTGTTTTAACTACACTTTATCTATGCACCAAACTATGCAGATATCTGCAGCCTTACCTTACACTGTATTTTCTATTTATAATCTATTTTCTGCCCTGGGTAAATTTGTTCTGCAAAAATCTGACAGCAGGTAATCCCACCCGAGCACCCTCTCCCTCTCTTGGAGGCGTGACGGTCGGGCCGGGATTGCGGTGTCTGTCCGTGTCCGTCTCCAGGGCTCTGGAGGTTCCCACCCAGGGGCCGGGGGCCGCGGGGTCCTGGCCCCCCTTGCTCCTCACTCAGGAGGACGAGCCTGGGAAGGGCTTTGGGGCTACTCCGGGAGAGAATTAGCTGATCGCTGTGCTCATTTTCAATAGAGAGAAATCCATACACGCACGGTGACATTTTTAGGGCACGCTATTTTTGCCTTATGAGTGGGCTGGAAAATCAGAGTGGCTTTCAAGAAATGAAAGCACCTTATTTATTCTGAGAAAATAGCTCTTACTGATTAACCTCAAGCTTTTCCACAATGTCTCTCATGACATAAGACTTAATCCCATGAGATCTAAGGTTAAAAGGACGGGTTTAGGGGAGAAGGTTGAAGATGATGTGGTGGAGGGCCAAAATGCGTTTTACAACAGAAAACCTCTTGCACCTGCTGAATGTGGCGATGTATAGTAATGCTATAAAATGGTTAGCCTGAAGAATAACCACCCCAGACCTGGAGTTCAGTAGCTGTTCATCAGCAAAGGGCAACGTGACACAATAGTACGAGAAGTTATAAAAATACATTCTCCAATGGAAACTAACTGGGGATTTAGATGGACAACTGAAAATGGACAAAGGGGCAAAAGACAGAAAATAAATTACCCCAAACTTCTTCTTATACTTTATTTGTTCTGGAGTTTGCAAAATTTCTCGTGTGCATTGATTTTTTTATGCATGAAATTCCATGAAATTTATGACAGTTCTGGAAAGTGAAAAACGGCACGGATCGCCCATCTCTGGGGGCATATATACGGCGAGGGGAATTTAGCTCTTCCAGCCTTCTCGCGACACTGAGACGTACAAACTGGGTGTGGAGAGACTCCCAGACTTTCTTTTTCTTTTTTCTTTTCTTTTTTTTTCAGTGGGGATAATAATAACAGTGTCAAGGACACCATTCAAGTTGATGCCTGGAGAGCTATTCAGTATAGACCTATTTACGGCCATTATAAAATGCCTGTGGATAGTTCAACGACCGATTTTCAAGAGTCTTTTTCTACCTTTTGAAGGATCAGAAAAATCTATCAAACTGGAGAAATTAAGCTATTTTTCTTCAGGGGAAGAGAAACAGAGTAGGGAGCTTCTCACATTAAAATGCTGCCGTAGATTCCCGATGAATGAAAAATTGGTCTGCATAATAATGAGCTGGGAGATGGATTTTTAAACGGCTTAAACCCACTCTTCACAGCTGTTGTGGCGGCATGGGGGATTTGGGGCGACCTGCCTGGGTTTTGCTTTATGAAGTTGAAAGATCACCCTTCTCCGGGCGGCTGGCAGCGGATTTTGCTGCTGCCGCTGTCCGTCCGAGCAGGCAGGGAGCAGGCAGGGGAGCAGGCAGCGCTCTGGGGATGCAGGCAGGCACAGGCTGGGCTTCAAACGAGTGTCGAACATCGAGTGCGGCGTGACCGGGGCCGTCCTTCACATCGTGCAGGATGAAGGGCAGCTTCTGCTGCAGAGGATTCCTCTCGGCATTGGTGATGGTTGAGCCGTTATCCCTGCTGGCCAGCTACCAGCCGGCTCCCTGGGTGCGCGCCCATGGCCACGGGGAGAAGGAAATCGCCCCTCGCATGCCTGTGCATGTACGTACCTGTGTCTTATGAGGGGCAAGTGTCCTAAAGGACGGAAAGCGGCTTGGGGTGGAGCACCACCTCGGCGTGTCCTTGCCGCCGCCCTGCCTGCCTTGCAGCTCTTCTCCTCGCTGCTGCTATTTCCCTCCTGCTCTTTGCTTGTGCTGCCAGCCGCTAACATGTGTTGCTTGAAAATATCATATAAAGTAGTTTGCTTCAGAAAAATGTGGAGTTTGAATAATGTGTGTTAATTACTTGCACGATAAAAGTCGATCGATATGCTAAACAAACAACTCTCTCTCCGCTCAAATGGGCTCCCAGCATGATTTTGTTATCAAATGCTTGCCCTCCTGCCATCCTGAAGCCATAAATGGAAGCCCATTTTCTTTTCCAATGCCTTAAGTTACATTTAATTGAGTGGGAAAGACACTTATTTTTTCCCCTTAAAAGACGCCAACTCCCTCCTGCACATAACCACAAAGAGCATCATCTCCCCATCCTCCGGGCAGGGCAGGAGCCTCCGCTCCCCCCGGCTGGTGCAGCGCTGGCTGAGCCACGGACCCTGCCTGCCTCCCTCCGGGGCTGGAGCATCTGCCCCGGAGGAGAGCGCGGCATGGGGCTTCGCTTAAATGATCTAAGGACACGTCTTTGCCTGTGTGCACAGCGCATGCTCCTTCCACTCTGTGTGTGTGGTGCACGGGCTTTCAGCCAGTGGGCAAGGATGGTCACACTGCCCTGAATCATTAATTTCCTGCATCTTTATTAGATGCAGCCGCCTTGTTTGTGCTCAGCGATTTTCCACCGTCTATTTTGCTGCTTGTGCCCTCTTGAGCCAAGCGGGGCCGAAGGGGAAGGTAGGGCACCCCAGAGCGGTGGCATGTCCCTGCCTCCGAGGGCTCCCAGGCGGCTGCGCGGGGGCTGCCATCACACCACTCCCGTGGCACCTTCCGCTGCTGTAACACTGCGGTACCCGAGTCCTGGTGATGCTGTGGTACACGCTGTGTCCTCCTGCTCCGAGCAGCTGGGTGTGGGTACCCGAGTCCTGGTGATGCTGCGGTACACGCTGTGTCCTCCTGCTCCGAGCAGCTGGGTACCCGAGTCCTGGTGATGCTGCGGTACACGCTGTGTCCTCCTGCTCCGAGCGGCTGGGTGTGGGTACCCGAGTCCTGGCGATGCTACGGTGCGTGCTGTGTCCTCCTGCCCTGCGCAGCTGGGTGTGCTGCTCTGCGTTGGAGGAGCTGCCCCTGCAGCCCCGGGCAGGGTCCGGCCCTGCTCCCCGCACCCAGGGAACTGACTGTGCTGCGCTAAGGGACAAGCACGTCACTGGGAAGGTACTGTTTGCGGGCTAGATTTGACCACAGGCTTAGAACAACAATACCGGTTGTGATTCTTTTTAATCTTTACAACACACCAGTCATTGTTCACGTTTCTTCTTTTGCAGAAAATCTGAAATTTCACTTTCAGTTTTCAGGACCTGGTTTGCAAGATCCCGTTGCCATTTCTCCTTCACTTTCCAGCCTAACCCTGCATAGCAGGTTTCCTTTTTTTGTGCTTTATGAGAGGTAGCAATCGATTGTGTCTCTCTTACAAATCAACAGTATGTACAATGTGAATATTAATAAATAATGATGTTTGGATGAAGGGGATTTGGATCTGCCACATGCTCTTTGGGTAAAATTCTTTACTTTAAACATTAGCCTTTGCATGTGCCACTTCTGCATTTTATTTTCTGCTGCGGAGGATATTGCTTCCCGTTAGACTGTGTCTAGGAAACATTTTCAAGGCATTCCTGTGGGACAATAACTTGGACGGTGAATTTCCACAACTGACATTATGCTATAAGTGCTCCAGAACCTGCAGCCTGATCTTCGTTTGCTTGCTGTGCTGCAACGATGGCTCCAGCCGGCCGCCTGCCAATGCTGAGCCCCGGGCCCTAGGCTGACAAGGTGCTCGGCAAGTCCTTGTACCTAACGCAAAGGCAGAGCAGAGCATCTGTGCCTGGGGCTGCGCTGCGGGCTGATGCTTCGCCACAGGGGCTTGGTTTTACAGCACAGCAAGCATGCATTTGCACCAGTGTGGGTAACGGGAACGCCGAGTCACTCTGCAGGGTGTATCCAGTTGCCCAAATGCCAGCAGGGGCAGCAGTTGGGGTAACCGTCACCTGCTGGGGTGGATGCCCAGGGCAGAGCCACCTGTACGGCCCGTGGGAAGAGGTGCCTGCGGGAAGGTGCTGCCTGTGTCCTGCCCCGTGCTGCTGCCCAGATCAGGTGCCAGAGGGATGGGGAGCGTCTCACAGGCAGGCGGGACCATGGGCTTCACCAAGCTTGTCCAGGGTTGCGCCTACAAAGGGTGGACGGGGAAGGGGTTGAACTGGGCTGGGTCTCCCGGTGCCCTGCAGAACTGGTTTGGGGACAGGATTGTTCCCGGTCCCACCAGACTGGTTTGCTGCACCCCACACAGCAGGGCCCTTCTGCAGCACAGGGCTCCCAGGGACCACTGTCCCAGCCTAAGAGCTCTCGCCAGGGTCACAGAAAGGCTTTTAGCTCCTGGCAAGGTGAGGTTATCTTTCCTTTATTGTAATTTCTGTCACTGCTTGCATAGCCTCCGGATGCATTTACTCCGGGAGAAACTCAAAGCGAAGCGACCGGGAAGTCTCGACTGGGTACCCTCGGGAAGGACGAGGCATTGCAGCCGAGCAGCTGGCAGCATTTGCTGATGCCAGGCTTGCACTGAGCCGAAGCCGAGGTCCCAGGCCGAGTCAGAAGCCATGCCTGTGGCTGGGCACAGCTCCCCGAGGGGCACAGGGCCGCTGAGGGTTAAGCAGAGGAGTGGGACAGTGTCTGCTGGGGAAGGTCTGGAGGAGACGGGGCATCTGGGCTCTGCCTGCCCTCGCTGGGGCAGGCAGGGCAGGCACGGGCAGGGCTTTGCAGCGCAGGGCACAGGCATGGCTCAGCGAAGCTGGCCCCATCCTGCCAGGGCTCAGGGCGGTGAAAGCTGCCTCCTGCCCCACAGGAGCAGATGTCCCTGTGTCTCACACAGCCCAGCCCCTCGGGATGGGGGCGTACCTGGGGGGTACCACACCGCTCTGAGGTTTCCTCCAGTTTTTCAGCCTCTCCCAGCTCATGAGCAGCTTGCCCAGGATCTTCAGCAGTGACGCAGATACTTCTAGCTCTTCTTGACCTGTAAAGAAAGGGAAAACCCTTTGCTCCCGGGGCCAGGCAATAAAATGTCATCGTTGCCAGCTGTCTGCCGGTGCAATGCAGCAGCCAGGGAAGATCTCCCTCCTCCTTCGCATGCAGCGATAGATACACCCGGCTCCCACCCGGCCCGTCTCAGGAGCAGGTTTCAAAGCCCTTATGGAGTTATCTCTGTTCAACAGCTGGAGAAACTGAGGCTCGGGGCAGGGCTCTGGCTTTCCTGAGGGCAAGGGGGGCTGAAAAATCCCCAGTGCCTCGCAGCCAGCCCCTCTGCAGCGAGCTCTGCCCTGCAGGAGCTGCGGCTGCCCCTCGATTCCCGGCACGATGCTCCGGTGGTTGAGGGCTGCTGCAGAGCAGGGCCTGCACCGGGGGGGTGGTTTGGGGGCCCCCCCAAGGCAGTGCCGCTCTGAGGAGCCTTCGCCACTCCCAGCCCGGTGATGGTCCCCGCGGGGCAGCAGCTGGCCGCTCCCGTGGGAAAGGCGCGCTGGCGTGCGGCCGCCCTCGGCTGCCGTCCCCTTTTCTGCCTCCCTCCCGTTGCATGACTTTGTTCTTTGTTAAAAGACACACAGTTGAGGAGATGCAGCCGCTCTTTGTGCCAGCAATTTGAATTTGACCCTTTCCAACACCAAAAATCAATACTCCCGTGGAGAAGCAGTGGGTGCTATTTTTCTAAACCCTGTTTACAGCAGTACAGTCCTTTAAGGCAGATGTTATCTGCTCCAGCGTCCGCTGCATACTTTACCAAATTTTACAAAGCATTTTCTGAGCACATAATGACAGTATTATCTTTGTCCACCTGCTGAGAATAGCAGTGGGCTTACAATAAATATCTGCTTCCAAGACGTACAAGTAAGAGTCCATCTTATCTGTCCAGATGGGGGAAAAAAAGCCCCTAATTTACATCCCAGAAAGCACTGGGGTGTGACAAAGGTCATCGGTTGACACTGTACCCTCAACTGGGATGAAAAATATATGAGCCAGGACTGCATTGTTTGAAGGGGAGATAACCAACGCCAACTGCTCCTGCCATCTCTTCTGCTCTTCCACCCGGTGATGCCGCACCCGGCCCCGCGCCCGTGTGCCACCCGACCCAGCCTCCCATGGCATACCCTGGCTGGTGAGGGGTAGGGCTGTGTCCGTGCAGGAGCTTTGGCCTCACTCAGGACATGTCCCCAGGGCTGCCCCAGCCAGGGGTGACCTCGTGGCTGGGGCAGCCGAAGGCAGTCCTGTGCAGCACTGCCTGCACCCTTCCTGCATCTGCAGGTGTTGCACGGCCGGGAGCATCCTTGGTCTTCATTCTGAAAGCTGCTTGGGTCTTTAGCAGGGTTGCTTCGCTGAAATCCCAGATGGCTTGGGTTTCAGGGTGGCAATACCAACAAGAGGGAGGGAGCTCTGACCTTCAGGGGTGCTGCCCCTGCACTTGGTTTAGCAGAAAATCACAAGTGCGAAGGGCTTGACTGAACCAGTGTTCCTCCAGTGCACAGCTCAGCTATAAGCACTCTTTTTTATTCCTCCACTTGATTTCTTACCACATGCCATGTTTGCACAAGTCCTTTCCCGCGAGGCTCCTGGGATACCTCTATGTGTCAGTGACGGTGGAGCAGAGAGCAGGTCCACATTTCTGGGTACCACGTGAGCTGTTGGCATCTGCACCACGCTTAGCTGGCCAAAGGGTGGACCACCCCATGGACCCATCCCTCCTCATGGCAGTGCCAACAAGGTATGTTTTAGATGGTGCATTTCCCTTTTGGGGGGGATAAGACCTCTTCAGATCTTCCCAGCACATGCGCCACCTCCCGTGGAGCACGTGGGACCTTGCTCCTCCTAGCTGGGGTACTCCCTCCATTTCCTACATTTCCAGGAAATTTTCTGGGTTTTACCAAATACCCCGCGATTAGCTAGTTAACGAGCTAATGAGGCTACTCTGGCTGGCTTCCCCTGCGTCTGAAAGCCCGGCAGCATCCTCCCTCCTCTGGAGGCAGACCCCCCTTCTCAGTGCCAGACTGAGCAAAACCGCCCCTGGCAAATCCCCGGAGGCAGCAGCCCATTACGGCGCAGCCAGGTTCCTGGAATTAGTCGTTAGATTAAGAAATGCGGCCCCGGAATTAGCAAGGGCGCATGTGATGCTGAGGTGGGGCCAAACGGCAGCGTGACGGCTCCCGCAGGGCCCGGAGGAGCTGAGTGAGCCGCCATGTGCCGTCCGGCAGAGCCGGGGCTGCCAGGGCGGGTGCTCTGCCCCGAGGGGCCGCGGAGGCTCCCGGCCGCTGGGGTGTCGCTGCGGGAACGCATCCGGCCTCCCCATTAAAAATGAAAAAAGGACAAAGAAAAATGAGTAGGGAGTCAGGGGGGAATATAAAATCATTAACAAAACTCCTAATACAGTGGGAGAAATGTCAATACGAACGCTGAACTAATGGGCCAGTCTCCTCAAAAATTTTATTATCTCTGAAGTTTTAAATAATGCATTGCATTCAGATCACTGATGTCCCTCCTCACATTAATGTTTGATCTTCCAATTCAGCACAAGGAAAGTGGTAAATCAGAGATACTGACCCTTGTCTACACATTTTGCAGGTAGTAATTGATCAAAGATTTATTTATTATCCAAGCCATGATTGATTTATAGGAGTTTTGCTTGATCGAGTTAATTACAAACAATAAGTTACTGTCCTGGCTGCCTGGGAAGCCCGGCAGCCAGGTCCTGCTGCCGCCGTTCGGGGGTCGATAACGCCGGCAAAGTGATAAGATACTGGTTTGTGTCCAGTTCACCACGTGGTTTGGGATCAGTTACCTGCGGCAGATAAAATAGTTATCACCATCAATAATCAACTTGACGTGGAGCCGGAGGATTTAGTGAAGTCAGAGTTAAAGCGTTACTTCCTTGGGACGGGCCAGGTCAGGACATTCTTTTTCAAACAACAGAAGGAGATGGTTAAATGGTGACTTATTCCTGATGTTACAAAAGGAAAAAACACCTTGGTGAGGTTATTCTACTCTACAAGAAAAATTATTCCACAGTAGCCCTTGACATTTGTTTTCAAAGCTGGTTGAGAAACTTTGCCTGAGCAGCAGCTGTGGGACAACTCATCGCAGCGCCGGCGTGAAGGGCAGCCCAGGAGGGGACAGCTGCACGCCGCGGCTCCGGGCGTGCACATCTCCCTTCGGGAGAGAGGCAGCAGCTCTGTACACCCCGCAGAACGCGGCCAGAAAGGGTCGTTAAAAGGTAAAGCCGGGGCTGGCAGGGATTCCCGGGCTGTTGAACCCAGTCCTCTGCAGGAGCGGCTTAGCCTGTCCCATAATCTCCCTCCAAAACCCTCCTAGCCTGTTGCTAGCAAGGGCAGGGTCCTGCCCCTGAGCAGCGTTAGGCCTCCTCTCCCATCTCAGGCCCATCCAGGCTTCCCAGAGGACGTTTTGTGTCTCCTCCAAACCAGCCATTGCTACGTGAGCTCGGTCCTCCCCGCGCCAAGGCCAGGCACACACGGCCTGGGGCTGGCTCCTCCGTCCCCCCCCACCAAGCACAGCCATGGCACTTCACCAAACCACCGACGCAAGTGCAGGGTCACCAGCCACGGTGCAGCGGCCAGGAGGGCGCACCTGGGCAGCCGGGTGAAGAGCCCCCGCGCTGCAAAAACCAGACCTGGGGCCAGTCCTACCCAGCCCCGACACTGTGAGGACATGGGCAAGTGTGTTCTTCTTTTCCCTGCAGTTCTTCCCAGTTTGTGTCTCTTTCCAAAAACAACACAAATAAAAAACTTCTACATCATCTTCTTGCTCTTGCCCAAGCTTGTCAGCACAATAACTTTCCAGCCAAGTCACCACTTCAGCAAAGCACCCACCCCTGTCTCCTGCATTTCATCCCATAGCACGACTGACATCCCTTACAGCAGTAGCTACAGCCCCACTAAATGGGGAAAAATCTGCGTGCATTTGACTTTCTGCAGCAACCCGCTGCGGGGCCAGTGTCACTCTCGGGGACCCCGGCTGGCTGGGGGGGCAGGGAAGTCCCGCTGGGACCGGGGTGCTGTGCCAAGACTCGCCAGCAGCAGTGAGGAGGATGCGCCCATGGCAGAGGCCCTGGGCAGGCTTCCTTCCCCGGGAAAGGGAGGCAGAAGGAGAAAGCAAAGGAACCACCTTGTTTCTGAGCCAAGGCACATCTAAAAAATTAATTTGGGGCTGGGATTTTCATGATCTTGCGGGAGCTAGGCACTTAACCCAAGTGAAATGCTGGCGGCTTTGACATCTAAAAGCTCTTTTAAAGATCCTAGTCTTAATTGTTCGGATTTTCTTCCTACCTCCCAGCTGTAGTTCAGGCTTCCAGCCTTTTCCAAACAAGTTTATCCATCCTTAATTACCGCTAAGAAAGTGACCCCGCGTGAGCCCCGCTGCTGCGCTCCTCTTGGCTGACAGACAACTGCCAGCCAGGCAAGAGCTACTAATTAGTAATTGATAAATATAAGTGTGCTGTCTTCCCCAAGCAGAGTCCCGCTTGATGACAGTAATTAATTGTTCATTGATCCCCCCAGGTTGACGGCAGGTCTGCCGAGGTACTTCTTAGCCGCTGCGGCTCGAGGTGAGCCCTGCCGGCGGGGGCGGCCGGGGGGCCCGCAGTGCCCAGCCCCGCTGCAGGAGCAGGGACACCGGCCCTGCCTGCCCTGCCTGCCCTGCCTGCAGTGCCTGCCCTGCCTGCAGTGCCCGCCCTGCCTGCAGTGCCTGCTGGGGTTGTCTGGCAGGTGGCTTTAACCAGAAGAGCGTGGGCCCAGGGAGGATACCAAGGAGCAGCCCACAGCCCGGGAGGGGGCCGGCAGGAGAGCCCCTGCCCAGGGGCCAGCACTGCATCCCCCTGCAGAACAGTGATGCCAGAGGAGGCTCCCGCAGCTCGGTTACGCAGTTCATCGCAAAATCCGGGTGCCATGTTAAAACTTAAACCGACCACTTATTTTAATTCTTCACCTTCCTTCTAGTCCTTCATCGTTGCACATATTAAAACAATTAAAAATTAAAACCATGCAAAAAATGAATAGAGCTATTAGAAAGGATGAAAAAGGCCCTGGGCTTGCAGACGTTTATGCACAGACTTTGCTTTGTACGTGTGAGCAGTCCTAGCATACCCTTACATGTTCACAGGCTCAAGACCTGTGGTGGTGGTAGGTGAGCAGGAGGAAGGAAAGCGCGTGTGTGAAGAGGAGCTATTCTTGTGCCTGCTGCAGTCAAGGAGCATCTGCTTTCAGCAAGAACAAAAATGAGGTCTAAAATGCTGACCTGAAAATAGATTTGTGTTTTGTCATGACCCAAACGCAATTTTTCCAAGAGGAATAACAATCAAACCACTTTAAAGAAAAAAAAACAGCTTAACTAGATCTTTAAATTACAGCTCCCAAGGCAAATACTTGAAAGTCAAGTGTCAATCCCAAGGTTTTTTTGGTGCTCATTATCACCCTATAAACTCCCTGCAAGAGGGGTTATTTCCTGCCCAGGAGGTCTGGTTTATTGTGGAAAAGCTGACCCAGCCGAGCAGGAGCAGGGCGGACAGGCCGTGCAATGTGCGCATTCCCATTGGGAAACCGTCCCAGCACGTGGCTTCTGGGGACATTGCCGTGCTTGGTGATGGCTCAGCTGGCTGATGGCACCAGAGGGTGCACGGTCCTTTCCAGGAGGACTTTCGCCTTCCACCCCAGGTCCAGCACCCCTTCACCCCAGCTAGAGCACCCTCTAGGTGCCTCATCTCGGCTTGGGACCACCCAAAACGTACCCCAGGCTGCCCTCGAGAGCAGCACGTGCACGGCCGCCACGCCTGGGTCCGTCCCCTCCTGCGGTTCTCAGGGGATGTCGCTCTCTCAGGTTTTAATTAATTGTCTTTCTATTTTTTTCGCCGTTTGGGTCAGGCTCCCAAGCACTGATCTGTTTGATGGCACCCCGGGGAGCCTTTTGTTCTGAATAGGTGAAAAATTGTACCCACAAAAAGAGTTCCCCCTCCGATCAATTCCCTCTAACAACTTTATTGATTAGCTGCAGTAACATTTTTCATTTATTAATTATGAAGAAGATGTTCCAGTGATTTCTTAAAGTTAACTGTTGTGATTTCCCCCCTCCCCTCAGCCCCCCCAGCCCAGCCGGGGCAGCTGCAGAGCTGCAGGAAGGCTCTGCCTGCGTGGACCCCAGCACTGCAGGGACGGACACCTCTCCTTCACACAGACCTGCTCGGTAGAACCTCAGCTTGCTCATTTCCTAAGAGCAACAGTGGCTTCAGGTGCTTTTCTCAGCCTGGCGTGAGTTATCCAACTCCTCCTCTTTTCAAAAGCAG
The DNA here is from genome assembly GCF_965638725.1 of Aptenodytes patagonicus. Taxonomy (NCBI): domain Eukaryota; kingdom Metazoa; phylum Chordata; class Aves; order Sphenisciformes; family Spheniscidae; genus Aptenodytes; species Aptenodytes patagonicus. The sequence continues at coordinate 872,406 of NC_134982.1, read as the reverse complement.
CTGGCAGCAGCTGTGAGCCCTGAGCGGGGCATCCCCCCCTGCGGGGCTGCTGCTTGCCCTGGGACGGTGCAGGACAACCCATGCTGCGGCTGGCCGGGCACCTCCGCCCCTCTCCTGTCCGCAGCTGGAGCCAGGAGGTGATGGAGAGAGAAAAGCAGGTAAAAAAAAAACCAGCTGCAGTAGTCCAGATACGCAAAATCATCTGGGGACATGGGGGTGAGGGGACAGAGGCATGTTGGCTTGGGCAGCTCTGGCCATCTCTGTGATGATGGAAGCACAGCACAGTGAGCTGCCCTGCCCTGCCCTGCCCTGCCCTGCCGTGCCCTTCCCCTGCCCTGCCCCTGCCCTGCCCTTCCTCGCCTCAAGTTGCGCCAGGGAAGGTTTAGATTGGATGTAAGGAAAAATTTCTTTACTGAAAGAGTGGTTAAACATTGGAACAGGCTGCCCAGGGAAGTGGTTGAGTCCCCATCCCTGGAGGTATTTAAAAGACGAGTAGATGAGGCGCTTAGGGACATGGTTTAGTGGGCATGGTGGTGTTGGGTTGACGGTTGGACTCGATGATCTTAGAGGTCTTTTCCAACCTCAATGATTCTATGATTCTATGATTCCCCTGCCCTGCCCCTGCCCCTCACAGCATCAGCAGCAAACCCCTCCGGCGGCTGCTGCTGCTCCGGCAGAGCCGGCCAGCCCAGCTCCCAGCCCAGGTCCTGGCTCCTCCAGCCCACCCACCCGCTCCCCACATCTGTGAGCAGCAGCATCGCTGCTACTCTCTTCTTGGCTTTTTACTGGTTTGGAAATCCTAGGCTAGGTCAGGGCATGACAAAAAGTAGCATCAAAAGATGATCTCCACCCTGGAGCATGTACCGTTACTTGGACACGGCAGAGAGAATAGCTGGCACCATATTATAGATAAATTAGGACTACAGAAAGATGATGCTTTGGCCAGCATCACACAGGAGGTCTGAGGCAGAGCTGCAGATTAAAGCTGCTGCCCCACATCTGCCAGCCTAATGATTTAACTACCACACTACTGCTGGTCAACCTTGGAAAACCAATTTTGCCTCCATGCTTTGAGGGTTTCCACTGGATGAACAGAGAGGAAAAGAAACTCATCTTGATAAAACCAAGCAACCCAGTCGGCACGGGAGGAGAGACAACACGCAAGCCATCTGCAGCCAGCACGGATCCCCCCGCATTCGCTGCAACCGCTGAGGCCGAAGCAGCTCACCATGAAGAAAGCAGGATAAGCCTGCGGGCCACTGCGCAGTCCTGATTTTCAAAACCTGCCTGTTCTTTCCCAAACAATCCCCATTTCCCCCCAGGACACACATCTCCATCACAGCAGGACGCTGTCAAACCGCTCATTGCAGCTGGTGAGAAAAGGGCCATAACGTTGTTTCCCCTCCCTGTTATCACCAGCCCAAACTTTTTAATACGCAGCAAGCACGTTCTCCTTGATCCAGGATCCCAGAGCTGACGTGCAGAACCTGGCCACAGGCTCGGCGGCATCCCTGCAGCGCTGAGACCAGGTGGTCGCTTTGGCCCAGGTCCTCTGCACACCGGACAAGCGGGATGTCTCCATCACTTTTGTTGTTGGGAATTACTGACGTTAGAGGTGACAAATCCCAACGTCAAGGTCAGGAGTCATTTACACACAGGGAAGGGATGTGGCGGTGGTTTAAACGCTCCAAATGAGTGATCCTCCACGTCCTTCGCTGCAGGTCTTTGTCAAGCAACGTGCCCAGCTCCAGCCCTGCAAGGGGCAGCTCCTGCCTCTGCTCCAGCGTGGGGAACACGCTGCCCCCCAAAACCCCAGCGTCACCAGGGCTCGAGGGCGTTCATAAACCATGCTCACACAGTAAATTGAGAGAAGGAGTCAACAGAGGGCAAGGAAGCCCAAGAGCAAGCTGGAAGGAGGAGTAAGGAAGGAAAAGGAAGGTCAGAAAGAAGGTAATTAAGGAAATGCACAAAGAGAAATTATACAAGAGAGGATTAGAAATCTACAGTTGGTGTCGGTACCTGGGAACATAAATCACACAGAGTTGGAAGGAGATCGCACAGTGTTGAAGGAAACCTAAGGGTGATAGTGGACTGATTATGAGTTTGAAATATGGCATGTTGGCAAAAAATCTGCGATGATTTATCTTCTGTCACAGGCTATCCTGGGAAGGTGGCAGGCCTTTCCCATATAGCTCTTCCGAGACTGAAACTCCAGCGCTGAATTGATTTCTGAGTCTACCAGTCTGTGCTCAGCTGAAGATGGTAACAAATAACACAGAGAAGAGAAGGAAAAATTAGGAAATCAAAAAAGAGATTACAGTCACGGGAAAACAAATGCATCAAGCGCACCCTCAGCACAAGAGATGGAGGACAAACAGAGATTTGGGTACCGGTTTGCCATTTACACCACTATAAACAAATATAACCCAGGTGATTACCCAAAATTATCCCTTAACATGGTACCATGGGTATAGAAAGGTTTAATAACTCAGTTTCGCAGTCCTACCCAAACCCACAAGTCCATGTGAAAGTCCAAGGTAAAAATCTATGCTTTTTGCAAATATCTATATCTAAAAATAAAAAGGGAATACAAATCTAAGTAATAGTGATATGGAGGAGTTAGAAGATGAATTAGATATCTGGATTAAAACATGAAAGGTTATTTGAACATATGCTATGCAGTAATTACAAACGTGAGGCACCAGCAGCACAAACCCGCTCTGCTAGTGGCTCATCAGCACGGTCTGGGGACCGAACCCGAGCGGCCGGGGCCAGGGCTGCATGGGGAACCAGCAAGGAGGACCTGGAAAGGGCTACTAGGTGCTGCAGTGACGGTCGGAGGCAAATCAGGAGCCTGAGAAAAGCTTCAGAAGGAGCTGCTGGCAAGAAGCATAAACCAAAAATATGCAGTGGCAGGAATAAAGCCAAGAGTGGGGAAAATGGAGAAGATGATCAATACCTGAAGACCAGAAACAAAAAGAGAACTGTGAACAATTTTTATTCCTGAGCTATGTAACCAGGGGCCTGAGCTGAAGACCTGTTTTCTCTCAGAGAAAGGGTAGACATAGTCAAAAGATGAAACAGATTTAAATGAGGGCATTGACTGCAACATCTCTCCAGTGCATTTAGTACTCCTGAACCCTTCACACTGCCAGGCTGGATGGAGGGTCCTGACACAACAGGAATGTGCCCCCGTCCCAAAACAGTGACCGGCTGATGGCTGCTGCTGCTGCTGCCCTGGAAGTGGTGAAGGCAGCACGACCTTCCTGAGTGCAGGTGAGGTCCGGGGTCCCGCAGCCAGCTGTGACCATCGTGTTCTCCCAACCCTGCCCACGAGCCACAGCACAACTGTGCCTACCGCACCATGGCGCATCGGGAAATAGAGCACTGAACCGATCACATCGGACGGATGCAAAGGCAACAACATATTTATCTTCATAAAATGATATATCTAGCTCAAGTGCCTAGATACAGCGGTCATGGCTTGTGTGTGGTTCATCACCATTAGCCTGTGGGTCCGTGAGGTCCTGAGCATCACCAAAGACGGTGGGCAGGGAACAACTCTTTTCCATCTCTTCCACAGTAAGAACTGGGGGCCAGACCTCCAGCTATGGGATCCCACAGCCTCTCCAGGAGACCTGCACTGGTGCTTAGCCATCCTCACCATTATGAAAATTCCCCACATTTCCCAGAAAATTAACCTAAATCTTCCCTGCACTTCATTAGCAGCAATGCAGCACCTCAATTTTTGTGCTGTCCTACTTCCACACTGGCTCCATCTGGGTGACAAGGAGGTCAAGGGACCAGCTCGTTCAACATCACCGAGTGCCTTGTTGGCACAGTCAGGATTAGAGCTGGGGAGTCCCAGGGTTCGCAGTCCTTCGCCTGAACCAGTCTAAGCACAGGTCTCCTGCTGTAAAACAGATGGTAAAGAAAAATGATTGGAGGAGATTAATATTAACACTGATAGAATACTAGATCGAAGGGATCAGGGCATAACAGAGGGGCTGAACAATAATTTGAAGCCTCTGCGGTAAATGAAGAGGACAGATGCTTACTTAAATTTGGGGATTAGATTTTGTACGCTAAAGAAGATAATAAATGAAATGATTACAGTATTAAAATGTTGGTCCTCCAGCGGACAAGCAGTTTAGAAAGACCCTTGTCATTAATAGCTGGGGATGAGGGGACAGGTCCTTGGGAAAGGCAGGGTTGAGCTTTAGGGCACGGCCAGCCAAGTGTGGTGGTGGTGCCAACATCCCCAGCCCAGTGGTGCCCCCCTCGCCCCCCCCGCACCGCCCAGCCCTGCTTGCCCTTGCGCGGCATCTCGGTTCCTCTGGCAGGGACCAGTGACAAAAACTAAACCCCATCACTGACGAGTCATGTCCGCCAGCGACAGCCCATCCTGCCCGTGATGCCCGACTCCATGCCACTCAGCCCCTGGCAGCCTGGAAATGTAGAGGGACATCAGAAGCCTCCCACACTCTTGGCTCTGCTCCCTGCTGCCTGCTGTGACCCATTGGCAGCACCCAGACACCCTCTCGCCGCCTTCCTGCCTGGGGTTTTGTGCAGGGATTTGCCAGAAAAGCTCCCCGAGCTGTGACTGTGGCGAAGCCATCCCCGGCCCCTCTCTTCTGCCTCCTCCTGGGTCCCGAAATCCACCTGACGACGTGCACTGTGCCTCCCATCCAAAATAGGGGACTCTGGGCCGGAGGTGGAGCATCTCAGCACATGGAGGATGCTCGTGCCCTGGGCTGCTGTCAGGCAAGGCAAACAGCCATTAAATGCTGCCACCTTTGTGGCTTTGAAGCAAGTCAGATTGTGGAAATGGTTTGAGCTGAATGTGTAAAACTCTGAGACATGGGCTGGGTTCTGCAGTTGTTTATTTAGAGACTTCTTTGAATGCTCATGCAAATAGTAAAATAATAAAAAAAAGATGGGAGAGTGGTACTTTAGCCCAGTGAGAACTCATTCTTCAAGAGTTCCCTGGGGCATGGGGAGAGGATCCTTTTGCCACAATTTTTGAGGAAAGTTTAGCACAACATGCCTCTTCTTCTTTTTATCTGGCTCTTGCACTATTTGGGCTTCAGTCTTTTGTAAAAGTCATGTCGTTTTAGTGGGATAGTCTAGGTATATGATTGTAAGGCAGACACAGGAACACCTTACTGGAGTAATTGAAAGGGGGAAGATGCATGGAGACCCCGAGCCCAGGCTGCACAGGCAGGAGCGGGCAATGGCGCTGGAGCCGGCGCAGCCCCACCACGGGTTCAGCCCGGCTTCGGGCAGGCTCCGGGGCTGCCCTTGCTGTGCACCCGGACCCCCCTGCTCCCCGCAAAGCGAGCCTCTCGGGAACAGACAGGGCACCATCAGCTCAGCTGGCTGTTCCCCAGTCTTCACACTCAGAGGTGCCCTAAAGAAATAGGTGGGTTTGTTTTTTTGTTTTTTCCTTGCTTTTGTCACAAGCTTTGGGCGCAGAAATGGCCTGAGCGGCACCATTTGTCAGAGCCAGACCCAAGGTGGGAACCCAGCCCCAGACCTTTGCAGTTCACTTTCAGGGGTGCCTGGACGGCAGTGGAGGTCTGGGAAGGCTCCCGTGGGCTCGGCAATGCAGCCCCGTGCTTGCCTGCCATGCCTGGGAAGGTTGGCGCTGCCCCGGAGATCCAGAGGGACGACAGCTTAATCCCTCTCTTGTTCTCCTTTTTGGCTCTCTGCTCATTGTTAGTCTAATTGGTACATTGAGGTTTATGATAAAGATCAAGCCCACCGGGTAATGGCAAGTACTGTAGCTGCCTGGGGTTCATTTGCTGCAGTTCCTGTGTTTATTATTGCTAGAATTAAATAGTTTCCCATGGAGAAATGGCTAATGATGTCACTAAAATATGAGGAGGGAGGAGGCAATTACAGCCGTTCCTGACCTAGATGTTCTTGCTCAGGCAAACAAAACAGCCTCGTTTGCTGTGTGCGATATAAAAGGCTGCGGCGGTGGGTTGTGCCTGGTGAGCCCGAGGAGGCAGGAGGAGAGGGAAGTGCTTTATGAGGGGAGAGTCTCCTCTTCGTGCACAAATATCTAAAAACTATTAATTTCGGGCAGCAGCTAGGAAGAAATACATGAAAGGGAAATTGATTTCTATTTAAATGGTATGTTTTCATCACCTTTTTTCAGAGCATGAACATTCATCTTTGAGTACCTGTGCTAATTGATTTCAAATGCAATTCAACACAATCACTGTAGAATAATAAATCTAGGGGCGAAGAAGTAAAAGGAGGGATATTAGTGTGGCACGGCTGGAGGACGCGGATGGGGAGAAGGGCAAGCTGCAGCACGGGGGGCAGCCCACGGCCCCCGCAGCCCGTGCAGAGCCGGGTCCCTACGCTGAAAGCCCCATGGGCGCAGGCAGCAGGTACATCAGCCTGTCTTAAAGACAAAAGGTACGCAGCCAGCCTGCAAAAGGTGGGTTCAATCCCATTAGAGGAGTCATTCCGGGATCGAGGACGTTTACGGCTAATACGGAGGGTCCTGTTAATCCACATAAGCTTTCAGAAAGAGGAGATTACGAGGGAGATGGGGTATAGGACTCAAATCAGGAAACGGAGCCCGAGCTGGCCAGGAGGTGGCCGGGCTGCAGGCTGGGGAGAGCCGAGCATCCCTGGGTACTGCAGCCACCCAGCCGGGCTGCGCTCCCCAGCCAAACCCAACCATGAGGCCAGGGCCGCGGGGCGCAGGGAAGAAGGAATTTCTGGGTCTGGGAGAGGGCCTGGCTTCGAGGGGAGGCAGAGGGGACTGGCAGATAACAGAGAGGGCTGAACCGCTGCCAACTCCTGGAAGTGATCTTCCTTTTATTAAGGGTTTTGTGTGCTCCCGCGCGCTCCTCAGCCACGTCGCTCCGTGTCACGCTGGGTTCCAGCACTCTGGGATGTGAAATGCCACGATGCAAGGCGCTGCCAAATGGAGAAAGTTAAAAGAAGCCCTTTGAGCGCTCACAAGTGTGAGCCGCTCCTCTCAGGAGCACTGTTAGTCCTCACAAGCACCTGAATTAAATTTATTTCTGGGAATATTGGCTACAGTGTCTCCCTGCGCAGGAGAAAAAGTAAATAAAATTTCCTTCAGGCACATTGATCTTCACCGTCAGCCATCTGATGGTTAGAGAGAAGGTAAGAAATGAAAAGAGGCGACCACCCGTGGGTGAGACAGTGACCGCTGGGGCAGGGGCAGCAGGCTTTGCACACCCAGCAGCACCCAGGCGGCCCAGCCCGGCAAGAAGAAAAGCAGGGAGAGAGTAGAGGAGCTGGAAGGGAAACAGTAAGACCTGAAGACGAAAATAAGCGTTACATGCCATTAAACATTTATGACGTGCCCCAGCGAGGGCTCCGGCAGGCGCGTGGGGTGCCAGGCACAGCCCTGGGGACCAGCAGCTGCTGCTGTGTAAAAGCGTGGATCTCCTGCTACGGCAGGGTCACTCGGACCGATGCATTTCAACATCGTCTAGTGCAAAGGACGTGAATGGGAGGGCACCGCAGAGGAGACTACTCTGGGGAGCAACGGCTCTGAAAAACTTCTAGCTTTTAGGTGTTTATCCTCAAATAAATAATGGAACATGATACCCAAAAAGCTGCTGTGGAAAAATGGGGTAATGGAAGCCCTGGCTAAATGTGAACACGGTGGGTGAGAAGGAGGCGAGCCGCTCCTATCTCAGCATGTGGCACTTATAGACAGATATTGCAGTGCTATAGCCTGTTGTGGTACTTACATCCCAAAAGGATGTTGAGAAATTGGGGAGAGAACAGAAAATAGCCATAAAAATCACTTGCAAGCCAAAAATACACTGCACAGAAACCAGCTAAAAGAGCCTGACATGTTGAGCTTGTCAAGAAAAGAGTGAAAGATGCCCTGATTACAGAATATGGGAACTTCTGCAGGAAAAAAAGATGGAATAACAAGATGTCTTTAACCTGAGGCCAGCTCCACGAGGAAAGAGGGGCCCAAATTAAAGCCATGGGGACAAACTACCCAAGGGGGCAGTAGCTTTGGTGTTTTGTGCCAGCCTGGATGCCCTTCCCCATAGACGTTCTACACAGGCACAAACTATTGGGCACGACATAGGATTAATGAGTGAAATTCAAAGACTTTTCATAAATGAACCATCTATGAACCTCAATACGGCATTGTAGTATAAAAGCTCAATAGCAATATTCATATTGAGTTATCTCCCGATTTATGGTGCATGAGATTGACTGGTTTGACTCTCATTTAATCTGAGTCATTTCACACATCCTTGGGAAGCAGACCTATGTAGGAACTGCCCAAAATTGAGATTCTGCTGCAAATTATCTGTTCTTCTGCATTCTCCACCGCTGGGATAGAGCTGTGCATTTTTGTCCACATAATAGCTGGACCATTTTGAAGCAGTATCATATGGGCATCATCTTTTCAAAATGTACTTGGCTTGTTCATTCCCACGCATCCTTGATAGCAGGGAGGAGGGAGATAGCAGGCAAGGCGAGTGGGAGCCCGGGGCTGTGCAGAGCCACGGTGACAGGAGGAGGCTGGTGCTTCCAGAGATGAGGAACCGCTGCGAGTCAGGACAAAGCTCGGGGAGCGCATTTCTCTCTCTCTGTCTTCCACTGCCTCCTTCTCTCCAGATGAAGGACCTGTAACCTTGCCAGGGGAAGGGTTAGAGCTTAAAAAAAAAAGCACCCTGATCACTGCTGCTACAATTAAACCAGAAACAGTTGGAATGCTTATATTGATGCAGCTGAGACCATAAGCAAAATAAAACCAGTAAAATAATGGCCAGTGGACAGTCGGAGACCATGGAAAACCTATTGATTGCAACAGGGTCTCTTTTCTGTACAGCAGAGTGATCTCGGAAGAGCGGAGCTTCGGGTAATTTCTAGCAAACAAGGTACCGTACACCATTATTTGTGGATCCTGGAAATCGAACTGGAGCGTCCGGGTCTCACTAGTACACGCTTATTTAAGAGCAGACTCTGGTAACAAGGAGCTGGTCGCTGCCAGAGCATATCGGCTTGCTCTTTTGGTGCACAAATACTTTTGGTTTATTTGCCGTGCAGATCGGGGCAGGGGGAGGCCATGCAGAGGTAGGCAGAGACCCCCCATCAGAGCTGCTGCCATGCCGAGGGGCTCTGGGGCAGCGGGCACAGCAGAGCAGGAGCAGCCCGAGAGGTTGCCTGTAGTTTAAAGTAAAACCCTTATACTCCGTTTTACGTGAGAACTGGGAATAACGAGGACCGAAGCCGCCAGGCACTGGCTCCAGACAGCACCCATGGCCCAGTTCTGAGCGCTGGACGCATACCCGAGCGTCCCCAGACCCGGGCTCAGGGGTGCAGGCCAGGAGGGCGTGTGCAGGTTTGTCGGGGCCGTACAGCCCGGACGGGCAGCGGCGGGAGCGCCAGGAGAGATTAAACACGCAGCAGGAGGGGGGAGCAGCGCCATGTCCCCTTCTGCAGCACGGGCCCGTACCATGGGCTGGGCTTTCGCTTTCCCGGGCAGACCCTGATCCACTTTCCCAGCTTCCTTGGGGAGGAAGGGAGGGGACAGCGGGCACACCTGGACTGGGGCCTCGCTTGTGTTTTTTCCTTGATGCAGTGTATTTGTTCATGAGGGTTTCATTGATTATCGTGAGATAAATGGCATCCTTCCTCTGCTAGCCCTGGCTCCTCACTTCGTCACTGGAAATAAAAGAGGGGAAACATGCCTGAGCCGCCTGGACACTGCCCTCGCTGCTGCAGAGCCAACGGGGCAGCGCTGGCGCCCGGCGCCATTCCCCTACAGGCACTGGGACAGTCCTCCCTGCACGTGTCCCCGGCCAGCCCTGAGCACCACAAACGGCCGCCCTGGCCGTGTGCCTCAGGGCCATGTCCCCCTGCCCTCGGGGGTCTCGGGGAGAACCATAAACAAGGGCCTTGTCTGACATGTGTTGGCACTAAAGGTCTCGTGGTGCATTTAATTTAAAAGGGGGCTTGCCCTGATGTTTCTGCTTGACAGATGTATCCATTGCCCACCGCTGTGGCGTTCGTTGCATGCCGATCACTGGCACTGGTTCACCGTTCAGCCGGGACCACTTTCACCAGTGGGCAGCTAGGGGAGCCCCCAACAGAGGACTTGAGAGAGGGGGGGTGGTATAAAACAGAGGGAGGGACATTTGATCTCAAATGCTGGGCTTTGGGGTAAAGAGGGGCCCCGGCTGTGGGTCAGTGCACAGGACAGACCTGTTAATTACCTGGGAAAGAGGGGAGAGAGGAAGGGTATGGCCTGCTCCTGGCAAACCACAGCCCCATGGCAGGGCTGGCTGGGGGGCACGGCCCCACGCCTGTCAGCATGGCCCCACACCAGCCAAAGGACTTTCTTTAAAATCTGTTTATGGCTTCACGCTGCAAGTCAGCACAGAGGAGGCCAGCACAAATTTATGGCAGCAAAAAGGAGAAGCCCTAAAACACAGGGTGAAAACACAGGTGTAACAGTGTCAGCAAAAAGAAAAAGCCCAGATCAGGAATTCACACCGTTACACATTCCATGTGTCAATAGAGGGAAAAGTCTCCAAAGTTTTACAGTTAACTTGTATACTTTACCGTGGATGCCATGGAAAATATAAAAGAACCAAACACAACCTCGTAGTAAGTGTATAAAACGCTTATAACTTGCCAAGCAAAAACTCCAGCATGATCTGTGCACCATCAACCAGGTTCTGTGTTTTCTGCAAAATCAGTGATCAATTCTAGCAATTAGCTCCATATTTTTTAGGACTTTGTGGCAGCAAGGTCTAAGCTCCCGCCAGCCCTGCAGGGCTGCTGCGGGGCAGGCAGCACTGTCCCCAGACAGGGACTCCCAGCAGGACGGCTCGCAGGGTCTGGCGAGCGCGGTGCAACGAGAGCCGTCGCTTACGGTGTGGCCAGCGGCCATTCCCCTACGCATGCTGTGCTGGGGAGAAGATTGCCCTGCGGATGCACTGTGCTGGTTCAGAGGGATGATATATCAGCGAGGTTGTATTTGGGACTGTTATATATGAGCGGTTGTCTAACGGGTCTCTGTAGTTACAGCCAGTAGCTGGTGCCTTGAGAAAAGGAATAAAAGCAACAAATCAACCTCGAAACAAAATTAAAACCAGTGTGCTTCGCAGATGGCGAGGGCAGGGGCTAGGCTGTGCTAGCCCGTGGCGGTGGGGATGGGACATCAGGGTCCTGCCATCGCTGCCGCAGCCCCGGGGGACAGCAGCACCCTCCCCTCGGTCTGTATGCCAAACCCTGCCCCGTAAAACCCTCGTCAAATCATAAGTGAAATAAAGTTGTTCAGCCACAGAGGTGCGAGAAAGGGCTGTTTGGAAGGGGCAGACTGGGCAGACTGGGCAGGCTGCCACTGCCGTGGGATGGCCAGGGACAGCAGTTCCCAATTACGAACCTTCCTGGGATCCATATACTGGCTTGATGAAAATAGTTGTATTATTTATATTATTTACTCAAGCTGCCGTCATTTCCTGCAAATGATTTTGTAGGCTGTCCATATGGGAAAGGCTGTCAGAAGCATCGCTAACCCGCGGTCCCGAGTGCAAGCCCCACTGCCCAGCCCCAGCAGCCCACGGGCATCCCGGCTGGCTGGGCAGCCCCCCGGCACTGCAAGGCAGGCTTCACACCAGCTACCTTCTGCCTCATGAGTAACAAAGAGATTTCACTGCGAGTTCAGAGGTTGTGAATTTGATAAACTGTCTCATATTTTTAAATGAAAAAATGATACTTCATCTTTCTAATGACAGAAAACTTGGAGATGGTTTACAGTAATATATGCCTTTTTTAATACATGGCTTGCAATCTCAGGCCAGCAGCTGTATGAAGAATGGAGTAGCAGGCAAAAGGTTAATAGAGCATTGGTCCTTTTTTAATTGAAAAAATGACTGAGGGACCATGTAGCAGACCGAGCAGTAATATTATTACAGGCTGTAAGTACTGTTCCAGAGACTTACTGTTCATCTGGGAGCAGAGTAATGAGCACCAGGCTGTGTCTCCTGCCTCGGCAGGAATGCGGGCTCGCTCGCAAACAGGTTCATAACCAGCTCGCCTTTGAAAATGGAGATGATTTCATAAATGTTTGTCTTCCTTTGCAAACTTTGTGTGTGGCATGGTCCTGCAGAAAGAAGTATGCTGAATCACTGGCAAAATTGATTCCTCCAAATCATGCCTCGGTAGCATTGCACCTGATCTGCATCGGCGTGAAAAGGGTCTCGGGGCTGGGCTGGGCTTTGAGTTTATGGGGTAAGAGGTGCCTTCTGATCTAGCGTATTTGGCAACACTCCTGGGTGTAAATCAGCATTGCTGTATTGATCTCAGGCAAACTACAGCAATTTACATCGCCTGTGGATTGGGCCCCCCGTGCCCTTCCCTGGCACTGCCCATCGTCGCTGTCGCAGGTCCACCACAGTGCCCCAGCACCGGCAGCATCCCTGCGCCGTGGATGTGCTCCTGCTGCCCGCCCTCCCCATGCTCTGGCAGTCACGGCACACACAGACCCTCCTGCAGCTCTGCCAGGGCTCCCCAAGAAGCTCTTGACCATTCTTAAAGGTGACCCCATGATTTTACATGCAAATTCACCCTGCTGGGTAAATAAATGCACGCTGTATTGAGCCATGCGTGGGGAGAGCCCCCCTGCAGCCCCTGCAGCCCTGTGCCTCGTGGGGTTCGGCTCCGCTCCTCCACGGCCCTGGCCAAGGGAAGGGGCTTGATTTGCACAGACAAAGTGGAATAGCTTCGCTTTTCTGTTATAAAACAATTACGAAGCTTTTATACACCGGTCTTATCAGGCTTGATGTGTCTCGTAGAGCAGGAAAAAAAATCACAGCAATTTGGCCGGTAAAGCAGCCAGCGTGCTGCAGGCCCTCACCCTGAGCCCAGTCCCGCAGGAGCACCGGCGCAGGGCAGGAGAGGTTGCCTGCGCATGGGTGAGACGTGGTCCTTCCCCGCAGCTCCCAGGGCAGGCACCCAGGTCGGCGACTCGCGGCACGGACCCGTCGCCGTGCCCCGCACGCAAGGCTGGATATACACCTATAGATGACGTGTGCATATAAGCCACGCTGCACAGGCTGCACCTGCGCTGAACAAGGCCACCGTGGTGCTTAAGCTGGAGGTTTCTCCTCCAGCAGTTGGGTTGAAACCCCAGGGAAAATCTGTGTGCACCAATAGAAGAACCAAAGATAATAAACAAAGCCAATAACATGGGGAAAGCTCTCTGAAAGCCTGCAAAAATGGGCCTTGAGACTAAAACTACCCTGAAATCCTCTGGGGGAAAGACGCTCAAACAATAAATAAAAGATGAAACTTGTATAAATTATGGCAGTAAATTATAATGTGAAGAAATACTGAGCTTAATGTTCTGCTTAGGCTACGAAGGGGAAGAGCAGGGCTGACCGTCATTAGTCGATGAGTGCCCCGAAGCCAGGGGTGTTGCTGAAGGCATTAAAAATAGAAGAGCTGGGGAGGACGGAGGAGCGGAGGAGGCGGTAGGGGACAGGGATCACTTTCAAAATACATGGATGCAGCAGGAAGCCAGAGGGTCGGGGTCTGTGGGGGCAGCCGGGCTGGGCAGGGACCCGGGGCTGGGGTGTCCCTGTCCCCACAGCCCCATGGCAAGGGAGCACAGTGGAGGCAGAGACTGGAGAAACTAAATAGCAGTGATGGAGGGTTTTGGTGCTGCGCAGGAGGTCGCTAATTGGGGTAGATGGCCCTCAGGACTAATTGCAGCAGGGAGGCTTGGGCGGCCGTTGCGCAGTGCTGGTGGCGGGGCGTGCAGCCGGCCGCTCAGCCCCGACATCCCGGGGAGCACCGTGACCCCACAGTGCCGCCTTCTCCAGAGGTCAGCAACAGGGATAAATGGCAGTCTGACAGCCTGTGAGGGGGGAGAGGAAGAGGGGGAGGAAGCTCTCCTGGAGAACCTGACAGAGAAGGGAAAGCCACATTTCAGCCTGCAGGGACGAAGGGAATCCCATCCCTCCGGGTTGGTTAGCACGGGACTGGCCAGAGGAAGAGAGGGGTAACCCTTGGTGGGAGGTTTATTTGGCAGCTGGGGTTAGTACCCTGCTCAAACCAGGGTGACTCCCGAAGCAGAGGCTGCGGCGGGGAGGCCCAGCGGTGCAGACAGGGCTAATTGATGAGGAATTGCCATCAGAGCACTGTGTCATCCAGAGGAGTTGAACTCTGGGCTGGCTGGGAAGCAAGGCTGTTAAACAGGTTGTGGCGGTACTTTGGGCTGGTGAGGATTTATGCTCCAGAGGAGCAACTCTATCCGTCATCTGTGAAAAGCCTCATTTACAGAGAGACACCGTGAGGAAAGGCAATCAGCTTGAAACCTGCTAAGCTGGGAATTTATAACTGCTCTGCGAGGGAGAGCTCATCCCTCCGTTCAGCAGGAGCTGCAGAAGCGGCAATGGGATGCAGCCCCGGGAGCCACGGGGACCTCCCATCCCCCCAAGGAACACCCCCTCCGGGGGGCACGCTCCCACCGGGGCCTCCCCTGTCCCCCAGCAGCCTCCCTCAAAGAAGCTCTAAGTCTGGAGAGTAAAAATGGCGATGGACTTCCTAATCAGCCTCTGCTGGGAGACAGCCATCTGTGGAAATAGCTGGGAGCGCCTCCCTTAGGAATATGCCTTCCTGTCTCCAGTGGGCAAAAGGGAATTCTCACGGGAAAAAGAGGGGAAAAGGGCATTTGGGAGGCACTGCATAACCCCTGGACCTGGTGATGCCACCCGGGCTGTTGCCCCTTGTGCTGGAGAAGGACTTGCAGGCGTGGTTGGAGAAGTCTCGCTGCAGCCCGGTGCGGATGCCTCCTCCTGCCTGCGGGCACGTGGACCCCCCCGGCCCCCCAGCAGGGCGCAGCGCCTGCAAGGACCTGCCACGCTACCGGGAGCACCGAAGCCGGGCTACTGCCCTCCCGGGGTGGCCACCCACGGTCTGCACCCGCTGCCTGCCTCAGGGGGGACATCTGCACCCGCTGGTGGAAACCCTCCGGTTCCTGCAGTGCCACCTGGCCTGTGCGGAGCGGGGTGTCCCACTGTGTCCCCGGTGCTCCCCAGGGAAAACCTGTGTGCGGCAGCCACGTCTCCTGCCCAGCTCTGCCAGCCACTGTTCAGGGGAGGGAAAACGGTGGTTGTGGTTGATTGGTTATATTTATTGGAACCGCTCCTGGCAAAGTGGTAAAGCTGGCAGGGCACATCGCAGGGATGACGAGCGCCCTCCCCTCGCTTTCTGTGGCCCTTTTCATTCCCCTCCCCAGCCTGGGGCTGAATGGAAGAGAGTAATTTGGCATGGGGTTGCAATGGTCCCCCGGTCTGCTCGGTGGCATTGCCCCCCCAGAACAAGTCCTTACAAAACCCTGGTCCCGGCCCCACTCTGCTGGGGTGACAGCCTGGCCACAGACACCGACGCTTCAGGGGAGAGCCAGGGGACCAGGAACAGTCAGCCCATTTCCCCAGACAACCCCGCGAGGATTTTAAATTTTTTACCATTTGTGAATATTTGCTGGCAATGGATTATTAAGGTTGCACAGGCGCCTGCATTAGCAGAGCCCACGCTCATCCCATACTTGTGTCCTTCTGTGATGGACCTCCATGTAAAACCCCTGACTGAAGGATGGATAGCTAACATCATCATTTGTGCTGCATTTTTCTCCCCCGTGGAGGATGAGCTCCAGTTACTCCCATCCATCTCATTCTTTCAAGTCATCTTCATTCTGCAATTTCCCCTCACCCCGAAAAGAGTAAAAAATCGATCCATTTCTTTCCAATTTCAGACCGGGAGAGGGAAGGAGCCTGGTGAGAGGCAGAGGATGCCTTTTGCCACTCTTAGCACATGCCTCTCTGTGTTCCTCCCCACGCCCCCGGCGCGCTCCCCGTTCAGAGCGTGCGAGTGCAGCTGGTCGGGAGTATTGATTCCTCCCCGGAAAGTGCAGCAGGCTGCGCTCACACCCTGACCTCCAGCTCACCCTGCCAGGGCCAAAAATACACAGCTTCAAGTCTCTGCAAGACAAAAAAAAACGCAGTTTCTCCACTCGAGAAGGTGAAGGCTGTCCCAGCCAGGACAGCAGCTTGCGATCTTGCGGCTGTGCGTGCCCCAGGGCTGCACGGGATTGCCACCAACACCGGCAACCCAGGCGACAGCCAGAGCTGCTCCGCCTTTTCCGTCTTTCCATTATTTCTGCATTTCAGTAACATTCCTGCACCATATTTACATGCAACTACAGGAAAATGATTGATCCTGTGAAAACCATCTTTTCCTTTAAAAAGTAAGGAAATAAATAAATGAGTAAAATTAAAAAACAAATTCCTTTCTCAAGCAGTCACTCCCGTCTGCAGCAGGGAGACAAAACCTGATGGGCACTAGCGCTTGAAGAGTTTCATCCCATCCCGGCCCCGCCGTACGGCACTGGAATGGCCTGGCGAGAGGGAAGGGGGCCAGTCGGCAGCGCGGAGCAGCAAGGCTTCCCGGTGTAGGGCCGGGGAGCAGAGCCATCCCACGGGAGAATAGGGAAAGGGGACAGTGGAAGGCAGAGCCAAGCCCCTGGGCTGTCCCCAGCCCCTCCTGGCATGGCAGCAGCCACCGTGGTGGCTGTCCCAGACCTGGCCATTCTGCAACACCATAGAAAGGATTTAGCAAGTGTATTAAATCCCTTGAAGGAGAAGGACGGGCCCTGTCCCTGTCTTCAATGAGTTGCATTTGATTTCGGCTGCTCTGTACAGTTTCACTGCAAGGCGGGACCTCTAATAATGCCGGCGGTGTGTGCTCTGGCATACCGCATGACATACGCTTTTTAGAGGGTTAACAAAATAAAAGTCAAATACACACCAGCATAACATTCTAGAGGCAAATGTCTTTGCCGTAGCGTGGTTACTCTTACACTAAATTTATGCTATAATATATCACTATTGTACCCTGTGCCATATCTGACAACAAATATGATTTTAGGTGTCATGCAGCAGGCATTTAATTATTGGAGACATGGGCTTAATGGTATTTGTGTCACAGGAGTGAACGGTACAGATGTATCTTGACTCAAGGAGACTGAAATGCTTGCTTTAAAACTACCTCTCCTGATAATAGGTAATTTTACAAAAATGGTTAAATGAATCGGATTCAAACAAGGTCTGTTTTTTTCATCTGATCAATAGATCTGAAAGAAACAATGCCAAATATCATGAGTTATTGTGCAGCACTGATGACTGTCAGGACAATGGGAATAGCAAAGACAAATACACACCTTTTCCTCGGTTATTACTTTAAGCCTTTTATTATCATTATCATGGGTGATTAAAAAGCCCATTAATCAGATACTAAACAGATTAAACTCTATGAATTAATTTTCTGGAAATAACTAAGACAAACATTCTGTGCAGAGCTCATTTAATGAAATAGAAGCTGTTTATCTGCAAAATTAGGGCTTGCACGTATCTGAGCTTCAGCTGGAAAAATCCACTACCGTGTGGGCACGGCGGGCGCAGGCTGGAGACGCCACCTATTTTTTACCCATTCTAAGTAAAAGAAAGATCTTGCTCTAAGTAATTTATGATTCATTACACAAAGAGCTCATTAGCTAGGACTAGAAAATAAAATTACGGTCATTTAAGAAATAATTCCTTGATTTAGTGTTTAAGAAAAGGAGGCTGCAGGACAGAGGAAGCGTGTGCCGCCCAGCAGGGACCGCGGAGCTCTGCCCGGGGAGGGGGGGGCTTGGCGCAAGGCCTGGGTGCTCGGCACAGCTATGCCTCTTCCAACCTGTCAAGGGCTCGTCCAGCCCTGACACAGCTTATGGAGGGGAAAACAGAGCCGCCTCCTCCCTCGTCCAGCTCTGCCCTGCAGTCACCGCATCCCCCTCCAGCGCTGCGCTGCGCACCCCGCGTGCGGCGGGACGGCACCGGGTCCCCTCCACGGAGGAGCCGCGGGTCTTGCCAGCATCCCGGGGAGCACGGGCTCCGCTCGCCAACACTTGAGCTGGCGCCGGTCGCCATGCGCCGGGTGAGGGATGGCGTCCTCCAGGTACACGAGAACCCATCCATATTTTGGACATGATGGCTCACGTACAAAAGCCAGCGCCGGGCATTGCCTCGGGACTTACAGCAGCTGAGGCAGCGCCAGCCTCAGCTCCAAAGTCCTCCTAACTGTGAGCCCTGCAGTGACTCACCAACACTAAAACCCTAAGCGTCTACTTTATTTCACCTTTGCACTTACCTGTGCTATAAAACTACCATAAATAATTTGTTAAAAATTATGGATAATAATAGGTAACGTTTTAATTGTAGAGAGACATCTCTATCTGGTTGAAGTTTGGCCTGTTATTCATGAATGTAAACAAAAAGGTGGGGAACAATCACAGCAGCCGCCCAGGAGCCCGCGGAAATGCCCGTTGCCTCATCAAAGACCAGCGCAGAGCCTTCGGTGCTGGCAAGTTCAAAATCCCCTCACTCTACACCGCCCTGATGGCCCAAGCACCTGCGCTGCGTGGGGCACCGTGGCTTCCTCAAAGCTGCTGCCCGACAGGACTGTCAGCAACAGGAGGACTTGGCAGAGGAAATCTCTAAGACAAGGTATGTTTTCTTGGAAGCAATTTCATAATCATGTTATTTCATTATCATGAATAATTGCTGACATCTTTTTAACACGACTGTATATCACATAGGTCCTTCTCATGCACCTGCTGCTGGGTCCAAACAACCTTGTGCCTGGTACTGCAATGGGGACGAAGAATGGTGACCTTGAAGGAGCACCCTAAAATAAGATGTCTGCTTCTGGTATGCCAGCAAAACATAAATCTGGGGAACTCCAGGTTGGGGCCAGCTTCAGAAGTTGAGATTTACATAAAAGGCAACACGTTTTTCTCTAGGCTGAAGTGCGTAAGGCAGCAAAGGAGCACAGAGTTTCATCAGATTAAATTGCTCAGTGGTCTTGATTCAGCTCCTGAAGCCCACCGATTTAACAGCGGTGAGATTTTAAGTCAATCTGAGGATTTTCTTGTTGGTTTATCTACATCTGCACTCCTGCGCTAGTCACATCCTCAGCCTTTTCTCTGTAAGCAGGAGGTAAAAGGGAGCCAAGATTCCCGTCTAACTGCAGAAATCAAGACAAGATTTCAAATTTCACAAGGCTTTTCACAAAAGTATGGGAGTTTGCAAGTATGTGTGTGTCCTACAGACTACCAGCTAGGTCAGCTGGATGGAGACACATCAGGCAGCACTTCAGTTAGGGTTTGCTTCATCGGTTGACAGCCTGATGGCTCAGCCCAGGCTCCCCCTATGCACCGAGCCCTTCCTTGCATGCCACGTCTGGGCCAATTCAGTTTTGAGGGAAGACGGGTATGTGCCAGGACACCCGGGCCACGATGCACATCACCCACCCTACCGAGCGCTGCTGGGACAGGCACGGCTCTGCTTCCATTTGCAATGGCTATATCCCTCCTCAATGCGTAATTTTTACCTATCAACAATTAAACAAGAAGATGGTTCTTACCAGTTTTGCCATTAATGACAATGATACAGGAAATGAGCATTAATTGATTTTTCACCCGTATCTTTCCCTCCCACAACTATGGAGCTGCCTTTGAGTGTACAATATTGGAGCCAATGTGCTAAACAAGTTTCACCTATGGTGAAATAACGCCCGGGACAAGTGATTAAGCAGCATGGCAGTGACACAGTTTGCCTTTATAGCTTAGGTATGCACATGACGCGTGACGCCCCTGCATGATCCCACGTGGAAAGATCGGCAGAGCACGTTCCCGTGCCGCCCAGCAGCCCTGTGGTGCCCCATAGCCCCCATGCTGCCCCATAGCCCCCATGCTGC
The DNA here is from genome assembly GCF_965638725.1 of Aptenodytes patagonicus. Lineage (NCBI taxonomy): Eukaryota > Metazoa > Chordata > Aves > Sphenisciformes > Spheniscidae > Aptenodytes > Aptenodytes patagonicus. Next base: position 852,576 of record NC_134982.1, on the reverse strand, counting down.
CGCAATGCCCTTCTCTGCAGGTACAAGCGTTCATTGCTGGAGCCAGCAGGATGCGGGCACTGCACCCACAGACACGGGAGAGGGGACAGGAGCCCTCCCTGCCCCGCTGCTGCAGCCCTGCCTTTGCCGCAGGCCCCCCAGGGTACCCAGACCCCCCCGGTGCTCGTTTGCCGCTGGTCTATATGATGCACAAGCATGTTTACACTCCTGGTCCTGTTTGCTGTGCAACCGTGGTAATGTCCTCCTCCTGAAATTACCCAGCTACTCACTGCTGTTATCCCCATCCCTGGTGTAATGAACAATCCCAATCTCTAAGGCATTTCTCTGGTTCCTGAGTAATGCTTTTGTGTTAAAAAGAAGGCATTGAAGGAGCTTTTAAATCCAGTATCCAACCCTTAAAGCATCATCAGACACAAGTGGACCTTCTGTTTGCATTCATTTATAGCCTTCTCTAGAAATTGCCTATTGAATTACTATTTCTTGTGCCTGTTTAAATAAATAGGCGTATTTGTTATTGCTGTTGAAAGTTCCATGTTTGGCCTTTTTAAGTCATTTGATTAGGAAGTAGAAAGAATATTTTAGCAGCAAAGAAGGCACTGACAATCAGCACTAGTAGGAATAATCCAATTTTCTTTACGAAGAAGGGCAAGGGTCCTCCTAGGAGGTCAAAGCTCCCTTAGCACAATTAGAACTTTAATTAATGAAATTGGTTGAGCCTCCACCAGTGGAGGCAGCGTATTTGTCCCTGCCCGGCAGAGATCTAGGAGGGGAGACACAAGCTGCCTGTGCCATGAGGCAGTGGGGTCTCCTGGCTGTCACAGCCATGGGAAGAGCCATGCAGACCCCCCGCTTCCCCAGCTACCCCCCAAACGCAGCCGGACCCCCCGCCCCACCGTGGTGGCCATTTACTCTAGAGATGCATCTTTTGGGCTCTTCATTTAATGTCAAGAGCAAAATTGGCCTTCTTCAGCAGCTTTGTGACGAGCAGAACAACTCTCGGTACGTCGTGCTGTTCAGACATGCTGTCTGCAATTAATATTGCATAACAGCCTCCTGATTCCTAAATTATGTATTTCTCCTTCTCAGCATCATGTGTTTTTTACAGGGTTAATTATTTTCCATCATTCCGCCTTTAGCAACAGTCGTCTTAATTAAGGGGGCCAAGTTCCACTCTCATTTCTGCCTGGCGGATCCTAATGAAATCAATGGAGCTGCACGGTGTAAATGGGAGAGAAATAGTGGCCATCTATGTAAAAATAAAATGTTCCCTCTCTTGTTGATTAATGCGTAAAATTAAACCAAGGCATAATCTCCAACTTCTGACTAAATGTCAGGGAGTAAATTACTGCAAAAACCCCACTCGGAGTGGCTTTTCCATGTGCAGTTCACCTCTTGCTCGTTCCCCTCCAGCCACCCTGGACCACTGAGGAGGGGACCAAACTGAACCGAGATGCTCAGGTGAAACCCTGCCTTTGTGGAAACCAGCAGCGTCTCTGCCATCGCACCGGCAGGTGCCAGATCCCGTGGCTTTGCTTTTGGGGATTAAAAATGATTGCAGAAGTTTGCAGTGAGACACCGAGGTCACTGTCGCCTCTCCTTCCTCCTTCCTTTCTCCCCCTTCCCCCTTCCCTCTCCCTCCTTGCCCATCAGAGCTGTTGGATACTCAGCCCCTGGAGCTGGGCACCTGCCAGCTCCCCGCTGCCCCGGGCTGGGTGCTGTGGCGGGGGCCACGCTGGCAGCCTCCATCCCTCCTCACCCCCACCCAGGCTGTGCCACCGCTCCGGCAGGACCGTGCTGGTGGTCCCCGGCCCCGCGCTCCTGCCCGGGGGTCTGCCAGCAGGCAGCCCTCCCAAACCTGCCTGCGGTTTGCTTTAAGGCTAGGAATCAAACAGCTGGGGAGGGGGGAAGATTTTAAAACAGCCGAGAGCGCCCATGCCTGCCCATGTGCCCGCCCCGGGCTCAGCACAACGGGTAACCCACCAGTCTCTCCTTCCCCTGCCCTGCTGCTCGCCGCCTCTTAATAGCCCTCCGCTGCTGGCAGCAAAAGGGCTTATCTCGAGCTATTCCTCCCTTGCTTGCATTTCCTGACAGCTACCTATTAAAGCAGACCCAGGCATCCATGCAGCGGAGGCTCCAGTAAGTGGATCCACATGCAATATTCATGGATCACTTCAGAATAGTTACAGATCCATCACACTTGGCAGCAGGATGGCGCATGCTCCTAATGCTGGGCTTAAGCACCTTTTTGAACCGGAGCCCTGAGGATGACCACACAGCTTGGCCTGGAGAGCGGCCGGACAGGCGGCGATGCCTGCAGTGGCTGGGTGGTGCCTGGGGGACGCGGGCAGCCCGGAGTCTCCTCCAGCAGTGCCGATGAGGCCAGAGATGTTTCCCGTAAGAAAAGGCAAAGGTCTCTGGGAGGGGATGAGGGCCACCAGGCAGTGTCATCAGCCTGTCTCGCCTGTGTCCCCATCAATACCACATTCAGCACAAGACCACTGGGGTGCCCCGCGCTGTCCCCGTGGGCGGCGTGGCTCTTTCCTGTCAAAGCCCCCTGCCTGCTCTGCAGCCCCCCACCCGCCTCCATCGCAGCCTCCGGGGAAACCCTGGAAAGCTCTTCGGAGACCTGGGGCTGTAGGGCATCCCCGGCCCACCCCGTGAAACCGTTGCTCGTGCACCCGGCTGAAGCGATCAGATAAGCCCCAACAGCACATCGAAACCAAGGGAACCTGACCGGAGCTTAATTCCCTCACTCTGGGAAAGGTTTGTTTACCGGCTTCTTATATGTCTGGCCAGCACCACACTGCAGCTCCAAAACCAATCTCATTCCCCAGGATTAATTTTTACACAATCATTCCGGAGTCTATGATAATCACTCCATAAAAAAATGAAGAGATTTGGGATTTTTTTTGAATGCAGAGGATTAGGTCTAAATACAAGTAATCTGCAGGAAGCTCAGCTGTATGCACACCACTAATCGCTCCCGTACTCTTCCCAGCTTTAGCCCTTTCATTAGTGTTTTCCATAGTAGAGCTGTTTGTCCTTGGTGAGGTCAGGCCGACGCAGACAGTCAGACACGTCCCCGAGAGCCACAGCCATGTGCCAGCCCACGGGCATTTGCCCCAGGAGGCAGAGGACAACATCCACAGCAGCAGCTCGGGCGAGTGGCAGCGCCATGCATTGCTGCAGTGCCGCGCATCGCTGCAGTGCCATGCATCCCTGTAGCATCGTGCATTGCTGCAATGCCATGCATTGCTGCACCACCATGCATCCCTGCAGAGCCATGCATCCCTGCGGTGCCGTGCATCGCTGCAGTGCCATGCATCGCTGCAGCGCCATGCATCGCTGCAGCAAGCAGCGGAGAGGGGCTGGGGGCACAGCTGGGCTCACTGCCTCTTGCTCCACTCCAGAGAGGAGGCTCTGGTGTGGGACCACTCACGCTTTTCACTCTGGGATCTTTCTGGTTTGCTTTCGGAGGGACGTGCAGTAATTAGCATGGGAAACTTCTAATGCAGTGCCACAAACCAGCTGGTTTAAAACATAGTAAACTATTAAAAGAGATGACTAGCTGAAATCCTGAAGCCTTTAGTAAATTCCTGGTGGTTTAACTAGGTGAAGCGTGAATAATAATCTGGGAGCTGGCGATTTCCCCAGACCTGGGGCAGTTGTCTCCATGTTCCCCTGAGTCCCCAGGAACCTCCTTCGGCTGTCACAGGCAGCCACTGGCTGGGCAAAAGCAGCCTGCCTGCCTGCCCGCACCACCTCCGGTGGTGTGCCTTGTTTTAAAGCTGGAGGTGGGGGTGAAGAGATGGAGCCCACCGCACTGGTGCAAACACCTGCAGCCTTTCTGTTCCCATCCCCTGCATGCATGTGAGCTTCCCCCCGTTTCAGGGCTGTCACTTCTGCCTAACTCTCACCTGCCAGGCTTGCGAAGCCCCACTTAACTAACCCTTGTCTTGCCTTTAAAGCAGCAGGGAGTGGAGGAGGTAGCTGCATGCACACCACTCCCTCCTTGTCAGCACACCAGGATTATTTCTGGGTTTTGACGTTGTTTCCCGCTGTGGCTTGGGGCTGAATTCCCGCACATTCCCGGTGGGATGCAAGCAACGCGTGGGCCAGCCCCTGCCTGGGGCTTGGGGGGGCCGGGCAGCAGGCTCCTGGGGTTGCCAGAAAAATGAGGGCTCGAAGGCTGAAAGAAAATACTGTACATAGTAAAGTCAGAAAGAGACGCGTACCCTTTATGTCCAGCAAGCATTTTTGCAAATATAATTAAAATAAATACATATCTGGGACTGGTCTGACCACAGGTATAAGGATGTAGTGCCAGATTTTTAAAACAAAATAACTTAAGCACTTAGAAAAGGACTCAAGCAGACTTTGGGTACTTATGTTCAAAATAATTGTCCCAGGAAACCCAATTCAGCAGCCACCCAGGCTGAAAGCACTTAGGCACACTCGGGCAGGCATTCAGCAAAGCATTTAGCTACCCCAGCGCTGCATCAGCAGAAACCTCGGGGCCTTCGTTCAGGGGAGTGACTCAGGGAAATTGCAAGGGCTTGGTGCTCAGACGGCCGGGGTCCCACCTGGGTCTAGCCTGGGTCCCGCCTAGGTCCCACCTCGGTCCCGCCTGGGTCCAGCCTGGGTCCCGCCTGGGTCTGGCCTGGGTCCCGCCTGGGTCCAGCCTGGGCCTGGCCTGGGTCCCGCCTGGGTCTGGCCTGGGTTCCACCTGGGTCCCACCTGGGTCCCGCCTGGGTCCAGCCTGGGTCTGGTCTGGGTCCAGCTCTTATGCTTATATGGCCACTAAACAGCAATTTTTGCAGGCACCCTCTGCTGCTGTCACGGCCCATGGTTGGTGCGATGTCCCTGCCAGGCACAGGTAGCAAAGCCTGTGGGATGCCCACCCCATTTCAGGTAGTTCTGCTGTGTCCTCTTGTCATGACAGCCCCAGGTGGGGCTCTGGGTGTCCCCGCTGGAGTGGGGACCAGGCCCCGAGCACCCACCACAGTGCCGTCCCCTGTGCCGCTCTGTTTGCAGCTGGTTCCTGCCTCCGTTGGCTGCTGCAACTGCTTTAAGACTTGGGGAGAGGGTGGTTCATTAGCACGGCAGTGTGACGGGAGCCGCAGGTGGCTCGCTCCTCACCGCCTTCCCCAGGGAACGCATTTTCAGTACAAGTGGAGACGCTGCAAACCAGCAGCCTTGGCTGCTAAACGCAGCTGAGGAGGGAGAATGCTTCTGGTAATAAATTCATAGATCTTCACACACCAGCAGGCTGACAAGCACCTGGTTTTAAAGAGACTTTAAAACTATTTTGGGTGCAGTCAGTCAGACCGAGACCCCCTTATGCTTGGAAACCCTAAACACCAGCTTCAAAGGAGGGAAGGAAACTGCAAAGATAGCCCAGAAAAGGTCGATTTCAGTGGGGGCAAATCTTCAAAGCACAACTTTCCTGTAGAGTTAAAAAGACCATGTCCCATTTCCATGAATAAGTCAAAACCTTAAGTCAGGAACCTTTCCTAAGCACCCACCCGACCCAATGGGTGTTTTCTTGGTCGGGCTTGAAAGTGAATTGATGCTCCTGGCTTCTTTTATGTGGTATAGCTGCGCTTCTCCTCCACTGAAACATCATCTCTCCTCTGCTCCAGCTGGTTGAATCTTTGCCCCTGTTTCAAACACATTTCTTTTCTAGCGTCGGTAAAAATCCTGTCAGATGCATCTGCTGGAGGTTGTTTTCTTATTGGTAACCGGGCAAACACTGCTCATGGCTGATGGCTGGTGAGGACCTGCAGGCTGGTCCTCCTGCCCTGCCCAGCACCCACCTCTCCCTGGCAGCTGCCCCAGACACGATGCTAACGCTGCTCGCAGTCACAGCCAGACCCTCTCCCTCTCCCAAACCCTGCTCTCCACACCCACTGCAGACTCCGTTTCTCGTTACAACAAGCAGCCCCGGCAGCCCCAGGGTTGTGCCAGCCCTGCCTGCCTGGGATGGCTGCAGGAGGTCTGCACACTGCCAGCCCCGCGGACCACTCTCCTCCTTCGGGCACAGGGAGGGAAGTCGTGGCCGGGTTGTGTTTTGCTGCAGCAGATTTGATTTTTTATGACTTGAAAGAGGTCTGGAGGAACACTCCACCCAGCGCCTGCCAGGCACACATCGCCTGCAGGGAAATCCAGCACCTCCTCGTCGGGGCCAAGCACGTGCGGCACATCAGAGCCACTGGAAAGAGCACGCACCCCTTACTGTGAGTTGCTCTGGGCCGGCGGTGACATCTCTTTTCAGAAATCCCCTGCTTGGGTGCCGGCCGGCGGGGCAAGGTGTCCATCGAGCACCCGGGGAGCAGGGTCTGTCACCTATGCTAGGGCACTGCAGCTGCAGGCAGAGAGGTTCCATATGGAAGGCACATTCCTCCTTGGAGAGCCTCAAATCTAATCTAAACAGTAATTCCTACAAATTTCCTACTGTGTGTCACTGTTGTATTTTCTAGCAAATGCGCTCACTTAAGGACGGGTATTTATCACCAGCCAAGGACTCAGTGTAACCTGCACACCAGGGCTTTCACCGCTACTGCAGGGGTGGTGAGAAGCGGCTGGTGACGTGAGGGCACGGGACACATCCTTCTCTGCCCCTTGTCTTCAGTGCAGCTTGCAAAACACCCTGTGAATAGTGAAAATGCTGGCTTACCAACCCACCGCCTCTTTCACAGCTTCACACAAAAAATAAGCCACCTAATTGAGGAGAAATGTTCCCAGGATCCGGGGCAGGGAGCTCTGTACCTGGGCCTCCCCACTCCTCTCGCCTGCAGCCTCTGGCGAGCCGAGCTTCTGTGTCAATTACAGGAAAATCAATGAAGATACTGTTCAGGACTCCTTTTCACCATTCAGCGCGGATGATATCCTTCACTTTCTAGCACTGATTCATTTACTTTCAGCCTCTCCAGGGGCTCCTGACATATTGCTATCTCTGAAGAATCTGAAGCAAGAACTGCCTTTGTTTCCACTGCAACTTGTTGGCGTGTGTAGGCACCGGGGACGGCGCTGCCGGGGCCGGGGCTCGCAAGGGGGTCAAAAGGAGAGTGGCTGTGGCACACGGCAGTGTTTTTAAACATTTCTTGCCAAAGCACCTTTCCAATGTCCTCTCAGAGCTCATTTTCACGGAGAGATTGGGCAGGATCAGGGGGCAAAATAGGTCCAAACTCGGGGTTGGCGCGCCATCGACCTCCTTCCTCCAGTTCCGCGCTGTTCTGGCTGAGCTGTCCCCAACAGCAGTGACACAGCACTGCTGCTTGTCCCGCTGTCCTGTCATTGCAAACACATCCCTCTCCGAGCACCAAAGCTCTGCCTAGGAAGTGTCTCCTGACAGGGTTCGTCTGCCTCTGCTGCCAGGGGTTTTGCCTGGGCCACCAGGACAGTGCGTAGCCTTCCCATGCTGCTCACCCACTCATGATAAAAAGCCTCTGATCCACTCACAGCTTGTGCCCAACTGCTGGGTGACACATTTAGCATGCTCCAGGACATCGCAGGGCCAGCGGCAGAAGGGGGAAAGCCCCACTTGTCCAGCAGCCTGTTGGCAATAAATACTCTGCTCTCGCTCATTAACTTTCATGGAGGCAGTTGGGAGTTTTGTACAAAACCCAACATCTGGGAGTTTTTCTTCTGCCTGAGGAATGCCAGAAAAGTGGAAACGTGTATGACATGAGGACTGTACAGTCTTACTCTGAGGTTTATACCCAGCCCCAGGACACATGGTCAGAAACTACGCAAGACGGTGTTAAGTATTATAGAATTGATTTCCAAAATATCTAAAGGCAAAAAGTTGTGGATGTTATATCCTGGGATGCCTGGGTGGACATGTTGAAGCTGGGTACACCATGTCATACACCATGGGTGGACGACAACAGAAACCATGTAAAGAGTCATGTAAAAAACCTATCTCCTGTAACAAAACAGTGTTATTTCCTACCTTTCCATCCTTTTCTCTCTCCACCAAAGACACAAGTATCCCACAGGAACAGGATATAGACCTCCAGGCTGTACTCAAGCCAAACTCCCACCGAAGGCTGAAGAACCACGCTGTGACATAAAACCCAACCCTGCAAGCTCCTCATGTTCCTCCTCTTCAAAGAGAGCTTCATGCATGGAGAGCTTGTAGGATATAGCCCAGAGCAAGGATGGTGCTACAAAGACGGTATTTATTATTTATAAGGCACTTCTATGAACTCAGGGCTCAGAGGCAGAGCTGTCTATGGGGGCGAGCTTTATAAGGAAAAAACCCGTAGCTTGAAGAAACACTGAAAGTATTGCAGCATGCAGAAGTCATGTTCATAAGAGACATTCCTCAAATTACAGAAGTCAGGGTCTCTTGGAGTTCATATGAAATTTGCTGTGTGATTTATGGGGCAGTTTAATTACAGGTAGGGTTCTTTTAGGTGGTAGCGTGCCCTAAAGACCAGGCTTTTAAAGATCGAGGGGTCTCCTGAGCCAGCTTCGGGTTTTGCATTGCCTGGGTGCAGGCTGTGGCGCAGACTCCCGCAGTGCTGTACATGCCATACGGTGACCTATAGCATCACAGGGAAATGCCACGGCCCCGCGGCCCTGTGCTGTGGGGCAGGGGGACGTTGTGCACCCACCCAGCCACTGGTCCCCCAGTGAAGGCACAGGGTCCCAAGCAGTCTGGGCTCCCCACGGCTCAGGCAGTGGCACAGCTTGCAGCCATGCTCAGCCCCCACATGCACCCACGGGGCTCGGGGGTCACTGCGGCACCGGGACTGTCGGGCGGTCACTGTGGCTGCCAGGCTGGGCCACCCCTGGTCTTTTGGGGGGTGACTGCAGGGCACCCCAAAGCGGTGGGAAGGGCACTCTGGGCACCCCAGGATTGTCAGGGGCACCCCGGGGATGTCAGGGTGGGCACCCTTGGGATGCCAGGTCGTGTACCCGGCGCTGCTGGGGCAGACACCCAAGGGGCTGTCGCGGAGGGAACCTGGGGCTGTTGGGGGGCACGCCGGGGCTGTCGGGGGGGTACCGGGGCTGCTGGGGTGGCACAGGGGCTGTCCGGGGTGCACCGGGGCTGTCGGGGGGCACCGCGGCTGCCGGTGCGTGCGCCGTGGCTGCCGGGGGGGGCACGCCGGGGCCGCCGCGGGGGCACGGCGGCGCTGCCGGGGTTGCCGGGGCCGGGACGGCGGGGCGGCCGCTCCCGGCTGCCATTTCATCGCGCCGCCGCACGGTCCCTCCATTTTCTCTCCGGCAGCCGGCGGTGCCGGCCCCGTCCCCGCCGCCGTCCCGCGCCGGCCGCCCCCGCGCCCGCCGCCCCCCCATGTAGCCCCGCGGCAGCCCCCCCGCACACGCCCAGCCGCGGGGCCGCCTCCCGGCATGAGGAGCTGCAAGATGGTGCGGGTGGCCAGCGTGCTGGGGCTGGTGATGCTGAGCATCGCGCTGCTCATCCTCTCCCTCATCAGCTACGTCTCGCTCAAGAAGGACAACATCTTCGGCGCGCCCCGCGCCGCCGGCCCGGGGGGGCCCCGCATGTACATGTTCCACGCGGGATTCAGGTGAGGGCGCGGCGCGGCCCGGCGCGGCGCGGCGCGGCTCGGAATGGCCGGCCCGGCTGGGCACGGCACGGCACGGCACGGCACGGCACGGCACGGCACTGCTCGGGGACGAGGGTCCGCGCTTCCCATCGCCGTCCCCCCCGCCGGCTCCGCTGCCTCCCGCGCTGTTCCCGGGGAGAGCCCCGGCTCGGCGGGCGGGCCCGGGGAGGCCCCGCGGCCACGGCCCGAGCGCTCGGCGCAGCCCCTCGCCCGCAGCGGGGATGCGGCTCCCTCCGCGCCCCGCACCCTGCCCCCGCACCCAGCCCCGGCCGTGCTCCGCGCCCCTCGGAGGTGCCCCAGGGCCTGCGGGGAGCGGGAGAGCCCCCCGGGGACCGCGGTACCGGGGGGGGCCCGGGCCGGGCGTGGGAACCGCAATGCCCCGGGGGTGCTGAAAGGTGGGGAGCAGCCCGACATCACCCTGCCCGGCATGGCATGGCCCAGTACAGCCCGGTCCGGTACAATCCGGCCCGGTATAGCCCGGTACAGCCCGACCCGGTACAGCCCGATGCAGCCCGGTGGAGCCCGGCACGGTGCAGCCCGGTACAGCCCGATGGAGCCGGGCCCGGCCCGGCCCGGTACAGCCCGATGGAGCCCGGCACGGTGCAGCCCGGTACAGCCCGATGGAGCCGGGCCCGGCCCGGCCCGGTACAGCCCGATGGAGCCCGGCACGGTGCAGCCCGGTACAGTCCGGCCCGGCCCAGCCCGGTACAGCCCGGTGGAGCCCGGCCCGGCGGGGAGCGGCGCGGCGCGGCCGGCGCTGTCCGCGGTGCTGATGCCGGCCGACACGGGGGGCGGGCCGGGCACGGCCAGTAACGGGCTGCGGGTCTGTGTGTGTCTGCGTGGGTCTGTGCGTGTGTGTCTGCGTGGGTCTGTGCGCTCGTTTCCAGGTCCCAGTTCGCGCTGAAGTTCCTGGACCCCTCGTTCGTCCCCATTACGAACTCCCTGACCCACGAGCTGCAGGAGAAGCCCTCCAAGTGGGCCTTCAACCGGACCGCCTTCGCACATCAGAGGTGAGCGTGCGGCCAGGCGCCGCACCCGCGCCTCCCCTTGTCACCCTCCCTGAGGTTGTCCCCTTCCCCCCAGGATTTAAGAAAATACAATCAGGGACTGCTAAACACTCTGAGCTCTGAGTAATTTGCCAGCGGTGAGAGACAAAGGCTGAATCAGAGCATTTCCCCTGATGGTTAAGCTACCTTGGAAGAACTGATTATTTCAGAGCGGGACACCAGGCTGCAACACGCATTATTTTACCAAACAGAACGTGACCCAGTTTCCCAGTGTGCAAGTGAAATTGTCGTTACTTCAAGATAAATGGCTGGGTTTTTAAAACTTGAAACAAATCGGACTGTAACAGCCGTGCAATGCCGTGTTCACGGAGGCCAACACACACCCAGCTGAACTTCCCAGCTAACGGCGGTTCTGAGCAAGTGCAGTGCTGCTCTGCCTTCCAGCACTGCTCCGGCTGAGGGGGCGGGCAGAGCGAGGGGTTCGGATGGAGGCCTTCGAGCCTGAATCCACCGGAGACACGCTCTTTGTGCATCGCCTTCTCCCTGCTGTTCGCAGGTTGCACTGACTTTCCTGCTGTGTGGCGATGGAAAGGGTTTCTCGGTTCCTTCAGCTTCCTCAAAGCTGCTCCGTACTTAACGGGAAGTAAAATGTGCATTCAGTTTTCTCACTGTGATGTGAACTTGGTGGTGTCTGGCTAGCCTCTTTTATTTATCGACTTTACTGAGAGAGAGAGAGAGAAAGAGATCAGTAAATATATACTTTATACCATTTTTTAAAATATATATATATTTATTGATATATATAGGAAAAAGACATTCTATAAAAGAAAAGAAAAACATTCAGCAATTTAAGATCGCTATTACCATCTTGGACTGCAATTTTGTCCTGACAAATGCCTGCTGTTTTAGAGACTCTGCTCACATACGCCACCTGAGAAGCAGGAACCCAGGCCCCTCCGCTCAGCGGCCAGAGAGCTGGCAGAGTCAGGATGGGGCCGCTGCACCCCTCAGTGCTGGCGGGCAGGGCTGGGGCTTCTCTCCTCCCTTCTGGTCACTCTCCGGTCACAGGTCAGCACTGCTGCTGGCACAGCCGGGCGAGTAATGGCCTTCTAGTGCCCACAAACGCTGCCTGCTGGCCCTAAGGAGCTGTGGGCCATAGAGAGGAGACGTCACTTTCCCTGCCCCATCCTTTCCTGGGGACCTCCCAGGCTGGTGTGACAGTGGCCACCCCTCGTATTGCTTCATTCCCGGCACCACCGGCTCATCCTTCATAAGTCTGTGCCTGAGCCACCCCTCTGGTGATTTTAGCTAATGCCTCAGGATCTGCCTTTGCGCTTGTCTGTTAGCCATAACCCATAATTAGGGCACCCAGTGGGACTCCATTAATGCTTAGACATTGGAGGATGCGAGCTGGAAGAAGGGTTGTTTGTTTTCCATAAACATGAGCAAATAAAGTGGTATTGGTTTTCTAATTTTATGCCCTGCGAGGCAAATTCCTGAGCAGGGTTGGTTTTGTTTGGTTTTTAAGTATCTCTAATAACCCTTGTAAAAATGCCGGCGTGCTTGCCCAAATAAGACATTAAGGAATTATGTTTACATAAATGGAGACAGCAACAGTCACTTGGTTTTGTGATTCAAAGCTTCTTAATGAGAACACAGAAACGACATGTATTTAAAAATCAGCTACTGTTAATTCAACTGAATATCCTGGACTGCTTGGTTTTGCTTCACATACCTCATGTGCAAACATGGTACCCATCATTGCCAAAGATCCCCAGTCCTGTACCAAGAGTGAAACGCACGCAGAGAGCACCAGCAGCAGACTTACTTACCCACCAGGCCTGTATCACAGCACAAGCAGAACGGTGCTGTGCACCACCCCTCAGCAAGGCGGCTGTGGGAGGGGTGTGCTGTTAGCTGCACGCCTTGGACTTACACGGTGAATCCAATATTTTAGTCCTGACACTGTTCCAAGAGATACGGACACATCCTTAGCTGGCGTCAGTCAGGACCACCCCGTAAAGCCAAGCGGAGCACTAGGTAAGGAGCCAGTCATAATTCCTGTCTATTTATACTAATTTAAAAGCCATTGCATCACATTGCTCAGGAAACTACTTTACTACATTTAAAAAAAAAGAAAAACGTAAGTCTAGCTGGAAAGAAAATCTCTCCACCACCAAAAGGGGGGAAATATAACTCCATGCTTTCTTTTCTTTTTCTGTTTTATTTTAGGCAAGAAATCCTTCAGCATGTCGATGTAATAAAAAATTTTTCTTTGACCAAGAATAGTGTTCGGATTGGACAGCTGATGCATTACGATTATTCCAGCCATAAGTATGTTTTCTCTATTAGCAATAACTTCAGATCGCTGCTCCCCGACGTGTCGCCAATCCTGAACAAGCATTACAACATTTGCGCCGTGGTTGGAAACAGTGGGATCCTGACCGGGAGTCAGTGCGGGCAAGAAATAGATAAATCTGATTTTGTTTTTCGCTGCAATTTTGCTCCAACTGAGGCTTTCCAAAAAGATGTTGGAAGGAAAACCAATCTTACAACCTTCAACCCCAGCATCCTGGAAAAGTATTACAACAATCTTTTGACCATTCAGGATCGCAACAACTTCTTTTTAAGTTTGAAAAAGCTTGATGGGGCCATTCTTTGGATCCCCGCTTTTTTCTTCCACACGTCAGCAACAGTCACGAGAACACTGGTTGACTTCTTTGTTGAGCATAGAGGGCAACTAAAGGTCCAGTTGGCTTGGCCAGGCAATATAATGCAGCATGTTAACAGGTGTGTATTTTTGCCTTGCTTTTAACTTGTCAAAATGCGTCTCTCTCTCTGTACAAATACAACTGTATTTATTTTTCTATTCATGCCTGATCTGGTAGGCACTGTCTAGCAAGTCAGGACCCGATACTGCTTGCTTTTAGAGCAAATGCGGGTTTGTTGTTGCTTCAGTAAGTACTTCGGTTATTTCTTTACAGATGTATACCCAGCACAGCAGAGGTGGGTTGGTTGTTCACACCGGGGCACGGTCGATCACCGGGCTCTGCTCCTGCCGCTGCTTCCACAGACGGGAGGAGTACGGGGGAGCTGAGTGAGACGCTGCACTTACGGAAGAGCTTGCTCTTCTCAGCTAGCAAATAGGGATGTTGACAGACAGCTGCAGGGTGGGCCAAGGAAAACTGTAATAAATCAAAGGAGGATAACGTTGCCACCTCATTAGCAAGTGCACGTGTGAGCAGGAGCCAGTGAATGGTACTTTTCTGGATAAGGCTCTACCTCTCCTGGTTAAAAACCAGAAACGTTCAGAAGGGGACCACAAGAGACTATCGGTCAGAGTGCTGCTAAGGTTGTTTTGCATTCCCGGTCGTTACAGACGGACCTGAGCAGCAATCCTTGCCTTACCCAGGCTATCAGGTGTCAGCACTGATGGTCTCCAGGCAGTAGCATTATTTTTTTCTCACAGCAAACCTGTGGCATTACTTGTACCCCACACTAACATGCCTTTATTTTTTTCACAGATACTGGAAGAACAAACACTTGTCACCCAAGCGGCTGAGCACAGGTATTCTCATGTATACCCTTGCTTCTGCCATATGTGAAGAGATCCACTTGTACGGATTCTGGCCCTTTGGGTTCGACCCCAACACGAGGGAGGACCTCCCGTACCACTACTATGATAAGAAGGGAACAAAGTTCACGACCAAGTGGCAGGAGTCCCACCAGCTGCCTGCAGAGTTCCAGCTGCTCTACAGGATGCACGGTGAAGGACTGGCCAAACTCACCTTGTCGCATTGTGCCTAAGAACCTAAATCTTGAAGTGCCAAATGATTGTCTAAAAAGTGCCCAAAACCGAATTAAACATTCTTCAGATATAATTCTAAGAAAAAAACCAACAACCCTAAAATATTCCCCATAATATAAAGATGCTTTTTAGTCACCCTTGTCACTGCTCATCAAAGGGTTTAAGCTTATTTAGCAGTGCAGAAGCATTTATCAAATTCTGTGGATGCTATTCATGCAGCAGCAAAGTTGAAATATTTTGCATTTATAGATACGCTACTAAGTATGTTTTAAGATATTTTCATATTTTAGCATTCCACTAAATGCCCTAAATCTCTTAATTTTATTGTCCCTTCCCAATTAGAATTAGAAATGCTAATTTTAAAAGGTTTTGCTTCTCTTGTATATGTTGCTATCAATAGCTCAGCGTACATATATTGCCGTGGCCAATTGAGAAAGCCAGTTCAGAATTCCGGTTCATCGTCACTTGCAAGTTCTTCAGTGTGGATCCTGATTTCCACCGCTTGCATATTTTCATATTTACTGGATTTTACATTTTTTTAAGAATAACGTGAAGAAGAAGGTCACAATATGACTTGTACCTTAGCTAAGCATTTATATTGCTCTCAGAATACTTCAGCATTTAATTCAATTTGGGCCAAATCCTAGTCCAAATTAGCCAGGCTGAAACATGGCCATTCCCATCCGTGTGATACTATTTGGTCTTTTTATTTTAAAGTTAAACCACCAGGACAAACAGTATTAGGTTTCTCTGGAGATGTGTTAGGTGAGAAGAGCCCCAAACCCCCGCGCGGGCGCACCTCCCTCTGCGCCTGCTCTCCGCACCCTCCGACGATGAGGGGTCCTTCGGGAGGACGATCCCTCCGAGCGGGGAGCACGGGAACTCCTGCCTGTCCCTTTGCACCCACAGAGCCCGCCGGTGCTCCCCGTTCCCCCCTCCCTGTGCGCGCGGTCCCACCACCGGCTGCACCCCACAGCACCGCGGGGCAAGGAGCTGGCCAGGCACAGCCGCCACGGTGGTAAGCGCGATGTTTCCCCTTGCAGAGCTGCAAGTGTCGGCACTCTCTGTGTTTCGGTATGTCCCAAAGTGCCGTCCGTCCCGTGGTGGCGATGGGGTGCATTGCCCAGCGATGCAGGGTCTGTAGGGCGCAGTAATAGCCTTCATGAGCCCAATTAACGGTGCTGGGGCAGACGGGCCATCCAGCCCCACCAGTCAGCGAGGCTCCGGTTGTCCCCTCGCCGCAGCCCGTGGTGGTCCTGCCAAGGGGCAGGGGTGCCCAGCCTGCCCTGCGCCCGGCCCTTGGCTCCACAAGCGGGGCTGGCTGGGCAGGGACCGACTGGCCGGGCAGCAATGGCAGCCAGGCACCGGGATTTTTAAAACTTGGTTTCAAAGGGAAGTGAGCGCAGCAGGAGTGCAGGGAAGAGGAAATACAGTTGCCACATTTCCCCATTTACACCTCTAAATCCACGGTCAGACAACTAAATTAGTGGCCCCATTTTCCCGTCACCAACAGCCATCCAAGGCAGCCAAAGGAAGACATGGCTTCCTCAGTACCACTGAAAACCAGGCTGTTTGTAGAGAGGACAAACCTTAGGGTCACTTATGGTTTGAAAATGTTGGCCTTTTTGTCTCAGGATAAAGGAGCCTGTAAAATAACTGGGTTTCTTATTACAACAAGTATACTTACAAGTATTTTAACATTTTTCTACTATTCTGTATGATGCTGAGAACTGACTATACACTGAAAGAAGATGCAAAATCCAATTTAAAATCATACTTTAAAATGGCACATATTAATTTTTCTCAGCCTCTTTACCTCCAAGCAGACGTAGGAGGTGAGGAAGGAGATCTCAAGTACAACACCAAACCTGAGCGGCCCGGAGTATCTCCCGGTGCCAGCCGCCACCCTGCTGCGGCACCGCAGCTCCGCTGGCCCCCAGAGCTGTGCCCCTGCTCTCCCCCGTGCCCCGGGTGGAGGAGGAGCTGGAGGCTTTCTTCCCCATTTTAATTATCCCACATTTTCTGGCTTTTGCTTTTTCAAAGGCTGTTTAGGGCTGGGGTGCGCTGTGGAGGGGCTGGGGTCTCCCCCGTGCCGCAGCGTGCACAGACCCGCTCCTGCAGGGAACCGCGGCACTTCCCTCCCCAGCTGCCAAGCCTGGCTCAGCATTCCCGGGGGCTCCGGCTCTCCGTGCTGTCGTGTCGGTCCTGCGCTCATCACTGTTCCTACAGCAGAGTACGACCTCTAGCAACTGTTATTATGAAGACATAGTCGTGCAGTGATGGTGGTGTCTTATGCCATATGGTGCCATATGAGTTGTTCTTGATATTATCATGTATTATTTGTGTCGTAGTCGTGCGCAAGGGCCCGGGCCAGGGAGCAGAGTTTGGCTGTGCTGGGCACAGACCGCCGCAGAGCACACGGACAGGCTGTCCCCATCGCTCGCAGCTGCCCGCGTCCCTGGGGGAAGGACGGAGTCCTCCCGACCCCTGCAGGCCCTGGCAGCAAGGTTTGCGGGATTGTGCCCACTGGATGCCCGGACTGCATGTCCGAGCTGGCAGCAGGGAGCTGCTGGGGCCGGGAACAGCCAGGCAGCACCAGTCCTGACCGAGTCCTGCAGGAAACCTTCTCTAAGTGCTGGAGCACATGGATTGTTTTTGCCCAAAAACAGAAAAAGAGAAATTGCACAGGGAAGGAAGAGTTCTGCACTAGTTGTTAATGAAGTACAGTAATTAATCATGTCTGATATAATTTCCTATTGAGCTGTACAGCAGATGCATGTTCGCTAAGGCAGGCGGATCGCTTTGCAGGTCACTGAGGTGCATGGTGAAGGTGTGCCCAGCGGCCAGGACCCAGCTCGGCAAAGAGCCCACCGGGGGAGAAGGGTCACCCTGAACCCCGAGTGATGCCTGTTGGCTTCAGGTTAATGCCAGATATTTTAATTAAGAGGCATTTTATCAATTTGATGTAGGGAACGATCATTTTTAATCAGCAAAGTAAAGAAATGTGAACTATTATCATTCTATTGGCATGAAAGTGGAGGCCAATGTGCTCTATACAATTTTTGGCTGCTGGCTCCCAATGGGAAATTGCATTGGCAGATCCTGCTTGGCTGCTGCACGGCGTTTACATGACATAACTACTTTAAATTAGGTGTAGTCACAAGTAAATATTCATTAGCCTAAACAAACGTATTTCCGTCCATGCACCTCCTGTGTCTCCAAGGTCCCCTTTTTGCAATGGGGATGCTCAGCCTGGGGCGAGATGGTTCATTGCACATCTCCCCCGGCGGCTCCACACACCTCCTCCCCTAACGGCAGCGGGACCGCTGGCGGGGCACCGACACTGGCAAGGGCACTGGATGCTAGCACGCCCAGTGTGGAAACAGATGAACCTGCCGTGTAACTGCGTAGTGAAACTGGGATGGGAAAGTCTCTGGAGTCAAACTGGCCGCGGGTGCACTGTGAGATGCTGGGAAGCCGTATGGGATGGGCCACCTGCTGTGACCCAACCCTGTCCCCAGCGTCCCCAGAGAGGGCTGGTGGCAGAAGTGGATTTCCCCATGCTGAAGGCGCTGCAAGGGCTTGCGTGGCTGCTGCACCTAAGCGGCAAAGCTTGTGTGGAGCTGCAGCACCCTGCCTCTCCCCGAGAGCCCGTGCGGGAGGAGAAGGCATCAGTGCTGGCATGCCCAAGGGCCTCGGTCGGTCTTTCCTGAGCAGTGCACATTTTCTCTCCACTCAAACTACTGCTTTAGAGCACTCGGGAGAGAAGATAAAACATAAAAGAAGTTGAAACCAAAAACCTAAATTGACCCGGGATAGTTTTTTAATTTTTCATAATTTATTTTTTTAAATTTGATTTCCCTTCCTAATCACAATAAACTTGGGAAAATTGCCCACAGTTGGAATTTCTGTTCCCCCCCACAACTCACGCCCCCAGCCTGTTTCCCACGGCTGTGCTCGGGAGGTCTGCGATGCCCCACTCACCCCCAGCCCGGAGAGCACCAGGGACACAGCGCCTCACGTGCCCCCGGACTGTGGAGAGGATGGTGATGGAAAGGTGTTTTAACACATGGTACCTTCATTTGATCTTGCTTAATTTCAGCAAATGGAGCATCTCTCTCAGGTTCATCGCACCTGTGGCGAGGTCCCATTATGACTGAAGGCAACAGACCCCGCTGGGGGGTCTCTGGGGGGAGCCCTGGCGCTCTGCAGCCCCCTTCTGCCCCCAGAGAGGGACGGGACCCCCCGTCGGTCCCAGGGGATGGCCCTCACAGCACAGCTGGAACTTTGCAGAGGCACAAAGAGGCACTGAGTGTGGAGAAGGAAGCACAAAAACGACTGCAAATATTCGGAAATGGGAATACAGAAAAATTATTGACAGAGCGCCATATTATATCATTGATTTTTAAGCAAAACTCCCCATCGATTTTTCAGAACCACATTGAACATTTCAGAATCATTGATTTTAATGGGGAGTTCTGCCCCAAAATCAATGGCGCAATACAGCCCAAAGTAAATTGCTTCTTAGTATCAATATTTTTTGTCCAAGCTGTTGCAATGTGGAAAATAATCTTAAAATGCGCATCTTTTGGTTTTGCCTGTTTTCTTAGACGCTCTTTGAATTCTGCTTTTATAGAGAGACCAGAGGGGAAGGGCAGCTTGTGCCGACTGGTGGGACCAGCAGCGGCCCAGGTGGGCTCTGCTCCCCCAGGCAGAAAAAGACCCTCCTGATGCCTCGCCGTCAGACTGGGCTCTTTCCTAAACCCCCATTTTCAGGCTGGTTTTCTTGTAGGACCTCGCGTTAGGGCACTGTGCATCCCAGAGCGGCAAAGTGGGGTGACACACCCCCCCCCCCAAGTGTTTGCTCTGACAGATCTGGGCTCGGCGTCCTTTTCTCACATCGCCGGGCTTATGGCACGTGTAATTCTGGTTTTGTAGAAAATCAGGTCTCCCTTTGAGCTGGAGGAAGTCAGTGCTGGGTGGCGGGGAGGGGCCCTGGAGGGGCCCTCGGCGCTGGCTGGTGTCCCTCAGCTCAGAGGTGCCCTCAGAGAAGGTCCAGGCTTGGCCGCTCGCAGTGGGCTGCTGCACTTCGGGAGGAAGGCGATAGATTGTGGTGGGGTCTGATGGAGAGGTGAGGACCGAAGGCTGCAGAGAAGACAGCGGCTGAGGAGGAGAGGCTCTCTGGATCTGCCTCTCTCCGGCAGAAAATGCTTTTCCATTAAATAAGCAAGCTGCTCCCCTCTAGCAAACGCAGCTCCCTGGGTTGGGAGCTTGGCTAGACTCTTCTTTCCCTTCTGTTTGGCCCAAAATCTTCCTGCCTCTGTCCACCGACAGAGAAAATACTCACTACCATTACTGAATGTCTAGACAAGCAAATATAGCTAAATGAAAGTACGCGTAATGCAATGTGATCAATATTTGTAAGTACAAAACATTTTAGTTTACAAAATCAAGAGAAGTCCTTCTGACTAGCTCCAAGGGAAGGGTCCGGCGGGACGCAGACCCCACTCAGCCCTGGGCTGCCAGAACAGTGTCCCATGTGCTGCGGGCAGATGGAGGCGAGCAGTGGCCTCATCCTGCTCCAGCCCCTCTGCCGATGGGATGGGTGCTGAGGACCCACACCCACGGCAGGGACTGCCAGCGGGAGCTCGGGGCGGGCGCTGTGTGGGGCTGGGTGCTGCGGTCGGGGGGGATCGGGCCGCCGGGCAGGGGGTGTGAAGAGGGGGTGTACATAAGAGTGGAAATACGTGCGTTACCTTCTCTTCTTTTATACATCTTGGGTTTGTATTTTTGTTGCTTGCATCTTTTCAGTGAATGGTAGCAAGATACATTAAAACAAAGTCATTTTGGCTACCGGTTTTAATTGTGGAGTATACCAAAAAGCAAGCGTTTGTGAAATATAACTAACTGTGAATGAAGGCTGCAAAAACAAATCGTTTAGAAAAAAGCAGGTTTTCTGTAAATGAATGTGTCTTTATTCTAATGGCTATACAGTTCAATGCCTGATGGAGTTGTTTTCAATAAAAAAGATAAATATTTTTAAAAAAGAAAAAAAAATGCCATAATTGTAATAAAGGATTCATTGTTTAACGGCCATACTAAAAGCATTATTTATTTTTAAATGGCTAATGTTCGTAAAGGGCCAGGGCACAGTCTCAGGCGGGCGGCAAAGCTGCTCGTGGTACGTTGCAGGCAAAGCTGGTGTTCAGCCTTGCTCCCACAGAGAGCCTCTGTGGCGCCGGAGGGACCGGGATCGGGCCCGCAGGCTGATGTGCTTCGTACCAGCTGTGGCCCCAGCCCCAAGGCCCGAGCATGGGCTGCACAGTGCATCGTGCCCGTAAACACGTGGGCAACGCTGGTGAGCAAGGCCCTGGCTCTTCCCGTGACGGAGTACCGCATCCTCGTCGTGAGCATCGTTTGTGGAGAACAATGCGACGATTCATTTGGGATCTCTCAGCAATGTGATTCGTTGGTGTGAATGTGCCTGCAACATTGACTCGTGCCAAAACACAATATTGAATGCATTGTTTTTAAATAAAATGTTTTATTGTGCATTGAAAGTCTGTAAAACTCAGCTGTGTCCGCTTCTTCCTTCTTACTATTTCCTGAACCGCTTACTGTCGATAATAACGAAGGGCCTGCACTGGAAGGGTTTCCGTGCTGTAGGCACGCTCTGCTGAGCACCAGATCGTCATTTTAATCAAAAAGCCTTCCGTATTTTAAAGGCTACTCTGTGGGGTTGGAAATGTGCTCAGATTGTGTGCAAGCATGCCATGGATACTCCACCCTAGCAAAATAGGAGCATGGCTTCATTCAGTCCAAGTTTTATTTTAGGTGCTGGACTAACAGGAGTCGGTTGTGAGAGAGGTAAGGTTTTGGTGCCAGGCCCCCGCTGTTGGTTCCTCTCAGGACACCGGTGACAGATGCTCTGTGGTCGACATGGCATTTGCTTTGCTCAGGCCTGTGCCTGGTGTACAGACCCCCACGGAGGGCCCCAGTGCTGCCCAAGGCGCACCCCGCCGCCCATGGCCGGGCTCACTCACTCCCTCCCCGTGGTCTCAGCCCCGCATCTCCGCAGCCGCGGCGTGGCAGGCAGACTGGCTGCCATTATCCCGGCCCCCCATGCCACCCGGCCAACAGGCAGAGTTCCCCCTGCCTCCTTCTGCACCACACTGATGAGCACAAATTACCCTTGACGCTAACGAGCCCAAAGAGCTAATGCTCTCTCCCACTATAACTGATTTTTTTTCCTCCTGAGTGGGTAAACACGGAGACTATTCACAGATTCAAGTACACTTACCAGCTCGACAATAATCTGACTGAAATAATTATCCAAGATCCAGTGCATGCCAAAAGGGAGCAAAGTCCCGTTTTCAGAAAAGTTCCCAAATTCGAGGTCTCTGCAGGTGGGATTTTCCATAGGGGATGGAGATCCCTGTTGCAGAGAGACTTCACGCACCCCAGATTAGAAGGAAACCCCGGCTCACGCAATGCAAAAACCCGTCGGCTGTTAGGGGTCCCCAGGCAGCTGCCTGCGGTGGAGCCCCTCCCCTGGGTTCTGCCGGTGCAGTGGGAAGGCACAGGCACCCGGGGTGCTGCTGTGTGCCCCGCTCCCGACACCCACTTTGGGATGAGCTGCCCAGGGGAGTCCAGCCCCATGCACCTCCAGCCAGGTACTAGCAATAATACAGAGTAAAGTTTGACTTGCACGTTTTTCACTTCAAGCTGGTATATGGAGTTGTAGTTGTTCTGTTTCCATGGCCCTTGTGCAAGCTCCAGGCATATTTTAGGCCAGTGAAATCGATGTTAAATAACACCAAAAATGCCCCATCAAAAATGCCCCATCAAAAATCCCCACACAGGAATACCTGACCCACAGAAATACTTGCATGGATTAATGATGGGTGAGCGACAGTAATCGGCATGAACCAAACACCGGTGGTGTGATTGCGAAGGACCGTGGCCCATAACAGCGTTTAATGTTCCCGTGCTGCAGGCACACTGGCTTGGTTCGCAAAGAGTGAAAAGCACCATCCCAGCCAAGCAGCAGGCAAAAACCTGCATGTCCCTGCCGGCCCCGCAGCTGGGAAGGAGCCGGTCCGGGGAGCGGCAGCGAGCCCAGGGCTGCGTGGGGGCGGTGAGGAGGGGTCCCTGGGGCCACTCTCAGGCTCTCCTTTGATGCAGGGAGCCCTACGGGGTGAAGGGCTCTCTCGGAGCATCACCCGCGCTGCAGCTCCCCGCCTGCTCCTGATCACCTCACCCGGCTGACCCACGCTGGGCTTGTGGCCAGCCGCCCTCTCTTCTGCAGACCCGGGCAGTCATCTCCGTCCCTGGCTGTGATGTGAATTATTCCCGACCACATTCCTTCGGGCTCCTCCTTACCGCACCGCAGGATCGTTCCTAACTCTCATCCCATCCTCCAGTGCGCTCACGGCTCCTCCCAGCCGAGTGCTGCCCACCAGTTTAATAAGCGCACTCTCTACCCCACCATGCTGGCTGCTAATGAAAATATCGGGTAGTAGCTGGCGAGGACAGACCCCCACAGAACCCTTCCCAGCACCTCCTCCCATCCTGACGGCGAAGCACCCGTAACAGCCTCTGCTCCCCATTGACAGCTGTCCCTCCCCACAGAGCAGCAGAACAACTCTCCTTGGTTGCCTTCTCGCCATTAAGAACTCAGAGAAAGTTTTACTGGTGCTTTTTAACTCCCTTGCTAGCTGGCTTTCATTCTGATAGTGTTCCTACTTTTTTGGTGCTATTCTTTTATACTTGTCCTTAGCCATCAACTATACACCACTTGCTTGTGCTGAGGTTTTTCGGAGAGTTTGTGACTAAGTTGCTCTCCCAGCACCCTTCCTGTCCTCTCCCTGCACCCGGTCAGGGTGGGCTTGTGCCCTTGACCCCCTGTCTGCAGGTGACTGCCAGACATGCTGAGCAACTTCTCCTCTTCTGCTTTTCATGGGCTCCCACCCTGCCGGTCTCTGTATGCGGGTGCGTGCCAGTGCCGCGAGCAGCGGTGAGCATGGGCAGCACGCAGCAGGCAGGCAGCGATTTTGAGGGCTCAATTGTGGACTCCAGGGCCTGTGTTCTGCACATCAGCATGTCAGCTTTTCTGTGGATCTGGCCTTAAACAAAAGGTTTTACTGGAAAACTTCATCAGAAGAGTTGCCAAAGGTCTTGTTTATTGCTCCCAATATTTCATTATACAGTGCAATATGCTTAGTGTGGTGGATCAAATTCTGCACTCCCATGAAATATGTGTCGTTACAAAGCATGTAAATCAGCACTCAGCTTGGCTCAGGGTATTTGTTCACTAAAGTGAATTACATTCCCAAGAACATCTTATAACCCACTTCCATTACCTACAAAACACTAGTAAGAAGGACAGATTGCCCCGCTTTAGCCTGTGAGTTTTACCTTCTGTTCCAGCGGACGCTATAGCACAGCAGCCCTTGACCCTGAGGACAGCACATCTGTCCTGATGCCTTCTCACCAAACCCTGCAGCAGGCGGCAGCCCCCGGTGAGCTCTCGGGCAGGGGGATGTCCATGGACGGGGCCAGCCAGCCGGTTGGCCAGCGTGTGCCATGGCGGAGCGCAGCCAACAGCCCCAGCGCTGGGACATGCCGAGGAGCCCTGCCAGGGGCGGCGCCTGCACCCAGCCAAGGGCGCAGCTGGCTCGCCGGCGGGGCTGGAGACTGCCCCGAGCCCCAGGGGTCAGCAGCCGCTCTTCCTGGTTTTGCCTGTGTCAGGGGATATTTCAGCGGACTCACGCCTATTTGAGTGGAGCCTGAGCCGTGGCCCTCTTGGCCTCCTTGCAGGTGAGTCTGGAGCCCCGGGAGCTGTCATCCTGCTGTGTCAGAGCTGATCGATCCTTTCTGCTCTATTTCTGCCTTGTGGCCAGTTCCCAGGCCAAGAGAGGACTTGCTGCTTGCCCCAGCACTGCTCGATGTCCTTACCAGCTCCTGGAGGAACTTTGCCGTGGGTTGTTGCAAGTTCACGTAAACTCACAGCGATAGACTCTCTCAGGCTGGCAGGGGCCGTAGCAGACCCTTGGCCAGAGGTGCACTGCACTGCCCCAAGCATGTCACGCAGGGGCTTGGGTGCCATGCCCATGTGCTGCAGCTGAAAGGCAGTGCTGACTGATTTAAGGACTTAAAGATTTTAAACTGACTGATTTAAGGACTTGTACTGGTGCAGAAACCACTGCCTTATTTTTAAGTTCTCATAGTGGTTATTTCCCCACCACTAAAAATGTGCTTTGTATCTCTAGTCTTTTATACAGGCAGCTTGTGGGTATCGGATCCTTTTACGCCTTTATGAAATTAAGAGGATGTCCAGTAACGGCAACATTCTCCCTGTACCTACAAGTTCCTCTTCACTGCCTATTCCAGTGCC
The DNA here is from genome assembly GCF_965638725.1 of Aptenodytes patagonicus. Lineage (NCBI taxonomy): Eukaryota > Metazoa > Chordata > Aves > Sphenisciformes > Spheniscidae > Aptenodytes > Aptenodytes patagonicus. The sequence goes on along the minus strand of NC_134982.1, from coordinate 827,787 downwards.
TGTGAGAGCAGTGCAGGAATGTCCTGGCTCCCTCCCGTCCCTCGTTAAGATTTACCAAAGCCCCGGCAGCGGTGCGGCTCTTTGGGAAACACCGGCCAGGCGGGAGCTGCGCTAGTTCTCCCTCTAATCGCTACTGAAGCCTAAACAATTGCCAAATCCATCTACACTGTCAGCATTTATTGCCTAGCAATAGTCGCTATGGGATATTTTGGGGATACCAAACCCCAAAATTATGTAAAAAGTGACAATTTAGGTGCTAACCAGAATATCTAAAATTTCTAAGCAGTTTCCAACAACTCTTCGTAAAATCATATATACAAAAAAAAGAAATAAGCTGTCACACAGTCTGGTTCCTTCCCAGTTAATGCAGTGACAGTATTCTACAACACATTTTATACTACTTCATTCAATCTGATTTTAAATATAATGGCTGACTGCCAAGGCAGCAGTAACGTCAGGGTAAAACTCACGTGGACAGGGCTGACTGAGAGCTCCTGCCCGTGCTGGCCAAAGCCCTGTTTCTTGGAGCATTTCTGCTCTCTGAATGTGGCTGGTATTCAAACCCACCTCAGGACACCTCTGTCTGGGACAGCTCATTCTGGATTTGTTCTGATGCACAAATTGCTCTGGAGAGGTTTGCCTGGCTGGCACAGCACAAATGCAAGTCAGCTCCTGAATAACATTTGTCACTCTTGTGCACATCAGGCATCCTCACCACCAAAATATATTTAAACCCCACACTTTTGTATAAACTGGAAGGCTCACTGTCCCGGTACATCTGTGTGGACGTTTCCAGAGTAGGGCTAATAGTTTGGGCAACCAGTTGTTAATCTTTGAAAAATGTTTTAGTAGGTAATGTTTAGTGCAATATAAATGAAAAAGCATTATCTGTCTATGCTACTTGCATGCTTCCCATCACTAATATCTAATATATCTAATATATTTATCCTTGAAATGATCATGGGAGAGAGGCAGGTGCCACTGTCTCCATTTGAGAGGCAGGACACTGTGCAAAGCGTGGGAGGGGAGCAGCCACGTCCTAACTGTGGGGTGCACCCGTTGATGTGGGCCCCTCCCTTGGGTTTTGTCCCATCCTGGCCACGTCACATTCCCCGCTCACTGCGCGGGGACTGCCGGGACCCCGCGACCCCGCTGGGGCCAGCCCTGCCAGCTCTCTCCACGCCAGCGTCACTGTTTCCCAACACTTCCCATAAATCAAACAAGCCGGGGCCCTCCTGCTCCCAAGATAAATATTGCAAACTGGATCCAGTTTTAATCTTTAACCATGGCCCTCGCCAGCCAAGTATGCCATCAGCCACGCCAGGATGGCCCCGCTGCCCCTCTCGCAGTGGGGGCCGGGGTGCACCGAGCTGGGGCTGTCCATGAGAGGTGTGGAGCAGAAACCCCCGAGCAAGCAACCACCCACCCACTGCCCCGGCCCCTGCCGGGGGCACACCTACCCGGCACACTGTGCCACGGGGACTGCACTCCCCATCCCTGAAAGAGCTGCTGTTTCTGCCTGGTGAGGATGCGCGGGGACAGGGGGCACTGGGGCTGGTGGCTGCTCGGGAAACCCCTAGCAAGAGCAGCCCTGCAAGTACCACTCAGGCTGGGATTTATTGCCCCATAACCCAATTTCTGGTGTAGTGATGGGAAAGGAAAAATCCTTTCCTTCATCTTCCCACCAATAAATCTGAGGAAGGCTCCCCAGACCCTCAGCCCCTCGGTGCCGGGGCCGGAGGGTGCTGGCAGTGGAGGCAAGCAGCCCGGCCAGGATCTCGCTTCCCCCAGGTAGCCCCTGAGCCATTTTTCCTGTTTATCAATTTGCACTGAGAAAGCCGGCTACAGCTTTCTCAGGCCCGTTTTACCCTCTAAACTGCCCCCCAAAAAACTCTGGGAAAAAAAAATCCCATATTGTCTGACTGGGTTTTTACTTCTAAATAACTGAAATCCTCTCTGGGGGGAGAAAAATCACAAGGAAGGTTGGTTCTGCTTCTCATGAGCAAAACTTAGACCCTGGGCAGCAGATACACCTGGGGCCAATACAGGTTTAAGTCGCCTCTGGACCTGTGTCCAGCTGCACTGCCATCACTGGGAAGACGTCACGGGGGGCTGGAGCTGGCCCCTCTGCCCTCTGCAGAGAAGAAGGGACTTGCGACAGCAATTTCAAAATACCAAAAGAAAACACTTGCAATATTTGTTTAAAAGCAGGTGAAAATTATGTGTGCCGTCCCTGGCCAGCTCGTGCTAGCTGTTTTAAGGGAAAGCTCACCCGTGCCTGTGCCACATGCAGCACTAACATGAGCGGGGCATGCAGGGCTGTAAGCGCAGGTGACGAATCCCTGGACTCACCCTTTTACAGGTGGTTTGGGTCAGCCAGCCAGTTTTGCAGCACTGAAGGGCCAGGGCCTTCTCTTTCCCGCCCTCAGAGACAGGTGTGGGTGCTGGAGAAAACTGCAGAGTCGAACCCCTGGTGAACAAAAGAGGAGAGGAATTAAAATTCAAATACCCAGGGGAGCCACAGCCAAAAAAAGAAGGATGCCGAGCAAGAAAGCCTGGGGCGAATGCGGCCAGGCCAGGTCAGCCCCCAGGTCCATCCCGTCCCGCCGGCCCCTGGGCACCGCACTGCTGCCTGTTTCAGGAGAAGTGAGGGTACCCGGCAGCGGCACAAGGAGTCCTGGCTACAGGCAGGGAGAAGGAGGAAAGCTAACAAAGAAACCTCCCTCCCCCAAGAGCGGAGAGGGAAAGCCTCTGGCAAAGCAGCCATGCAGGCAGGGAACGCCGCTTCCCGCTGGGCAGCCAAAGCTCGTTAGGCTGGAAGCAGCAACCGGCCGCCCCAGCTCTCCGGCACTGCTCCTGCCAGCCGTGCCCACGCCTGCTGCCAGCGACACGGCTGACGGCAGGGGTTTGTTTCATGTGGGCCCCAAAGGACACCCGAGCACCCTCCATTGCGCAGGAGGAAAGGTTTAGCGGGCACGGGTGCCTTGGGGAGTCCCACGGCGGATGCCAAAGCAGGCGGCACCGACGGGGCAGAAGGGCAGAGCTCTCCCTCACACTGTCTCCAGCGGAGCTGACGGCAGCCCTGGGCTTCGCAGCTCCCACCGAGCCGCAGCCCCCTGGCAGTGCCTGCGCTGCCTGCCAGCTGCGAGACGGCAGGCAGAGCACAGGCAACACAGCACACGAGCAGAGCCACACCACGATGTACCCACCATGTTGGTTACAACTGCGCTGTGCGCTGATATTTATACATTTGTGGGTTGATTACCGGGAAGATTTTGACATCAATTTGGCAAGATGCCAGAATTAGACACTACCATGTGTAATATGACATAATCATGGAACGCAATAATCAGGCACAGGTTTAAAAAGAAAAGGTCAAAGTCAGGCCTTATCTCCTGAATTTTGAAAACATCGTTTTGTCAGGAAAAAAAAAATCAATTTCTCATCTCTCCTCTGTTAACTTAAAGAGAGCATAATGGATCGAAATGACAGGCACAGCCCAGCCCTCCGAAGGCGCTGGCAAATGCCCCTTCCACCTGCACACCCCCTGCGCCAGCCTGCAGCCCCACCGCGGCAGGCACTCGGCAGCTCTGCTCCCTGCTGCCGGAACACTGCTTCTGTCACTCTGCCGAGCCCGGTTGTTCCTGCCTGTTGTCCAAAAGAAGGCAGCAGCCTGCCAGCTGGACAGTTAAGCCCCTGAAGGGAAGCCGGGGTAAGCCGCATCACCGGCGGGCATTGACCAGAACGGGAGCCTTGATTTTTTTTATTTTTAGGGAAGAAAACTCTGCAGCACTTTAAGCAAATAAAGTAACCTAAAGGCAGTGAAAATGCACCCAGCAATTAATAATTACAGTAATAGCAACCAGTTCTCACACAGAGCAGCTGCCCAGTTTGACTCAAAATGCTTAACAAACCAGCTCATCTTAAAGATGGGGGAAACTTAGGCTCAGAGAGCTGTGAGTGACAGTTCCCAGCATCAAGCAATATATATTCACCTGCAACTGTAATAAACCACCATATTATCCACAAATCTCAGGGTTCCTGCTGAGTTATGGAAGTTCCAAGTCTCATGCCTACCGGCACAGACCCCACAAAAGCCAAGTACCACCCCAACTAACAAAAAGAGGGGCTAGGTGCCTACTGAGAGAGCTGAATGCAGCTGGCTTTTTGAAAGAAAAGGGGATCAATACACAATCAAGTAAAACAGTGCAGTTCATTTTTTGTTCAACAAAAAGTTGTATTTCATTTAAGTTATGAAACGTGTTAGAAGATCTTTGCAATCCTATGGAGCTAAAATTCAAAGTATGATTAATCTTAATTTCTAGGTAACAGTTTCCACTCTCTAAGAGAGTACTGGTTAGTTCCCAGGAACGGCAGGAGGGGATGGAGTTGAGTATCTAAAAAAGCATGTCCTGCCACCAGCTCACACTTGTGTGACATGGTTTGAGCAGGGGTTGGAGTGCCTGGTCTCCAGAGGTACCTTCCAACCTCAGCACTTCTGGGGAAGGGGAAGGGGAAGGGGAAGGGGAAGGAGAAGGAGAAGGAAAAGGAGAAGGAGAAGGAGGAGAAGGAGAAGGAGAAGGAGAAGGAGAAGGAGAAGGAGAAGGAGAAGGAGAAGGAGAAGGAGAAGGAGAAGGAGAAGGAGAAGGAGAAGGAGAAGGAGAAGGAGAAGGAGAAGGAAAAGGAGAAGGAGAAGGAGAAGGAGAAGGAGAAGGAAAAGGAAAAGGAAAAGGAAAAGGAAAAGGAAAAGGAAAAGGAAAAGGAAAAGGAAAAGGAAAAGGAAAAGGAAAAGGAAAAGGAAAAGGAAAAGGAAAAGGAAAAGGAAAAGGAAAAGGAAAAGGAAAAGGAAAAGGAAAAAGGAAAAGGACGCCATCACATCTGCGGCACCTGGCTCCCATCAGGGTCTGCCCACCCAGTCCCCTCCCCGCCTGCCCACTGCGGCACCTCTGCCTCCGGCGGGCTGTACTTGCCTCTCTTTTCCCCGAATCAACTGCAACTTTTGCCTTCCTTTAGGAAGGACAAAAAGATTTCACGCATAACTTGCCCTGAACAAAGGCACCTCACGCCAGGGCTCTCCTTTTCTTCTTCCTTCCTTTTTTCTTTTCCACCACAGGCTGACAACGGCAGGGGTAGCTGTGGTGGGGGGAGCTCCACTTTATTCCCACTTGGTTAGGGCCAAAAAGCAGCTTGGAAATACCGTGAGCTCCAGAGACACGCGGGGGTGGCAGTGTGGAGAGAAACGGATCGTTAGCCTTTGGGATCCATAGTGGAAATCTATAGGGAAACTGGGTGCTATCATACGCAACCTGTCTGTAAAGAGACTCTGGGTACCCTGGAGAGGGGCCTAGTAACGAATGGTGTCTTACCTCGGAAGAATATACGATACAGCCATTTTTGGACTGGACTCAGCCATTCTCACTCACCAGCTGCGTTTCTTTACAAGCCCCACGGTATTTCTGCATGTCCCAAAGCAGAGGGATGCCCAACACCCCATCCCTGCCTGTACCCGGGCCCAGGCGGGTTGGCTCGGCACACTGCCCACAGCACTGCCCACGCCACACTGCCCACACCACACTGCCCACCCTGCCCACAGCTCCCCCCAGCCCGCCGCCATACCACCCCTGCACATCTCTCCCCCTTACCCCTTTTCAGAATTTTACTCCCCAGTGTCCAACGCAGGCTGAACTCTCGCTGATCCTATCAAAAATGTGACGTTTCCCCCCATTTTCCCCCATTCCATTACCGGAAAGACACAGTGGGGGTGGGACCTTTACAAACACAGAGATGGTTATCAGGGCCTGAGATAAGGATGACATAAACGCAAGTCTCTGCGTTACTGATTAAAGCGGGAGGGGGGAGGCAAAGGCAGCAAAGGGAACCGCACGGCTGGGAGCAGCTGCTTGACCTGGCACGGCACAGCACAGTACAGCCCGACAGTCAGGCACAGCATGGCTCAGCATGGCACAGCATGGCACACTCCGGCACAGCCTGGCACGGTGCTGCACAGTCCAGCACGGCCCATCCTGGGATGGCATGGCACAGCCCGACATGTCTTAACACGGCACAGTCCAGCACAGCCCAGCCTGGGATGGCATGGCACAGCTCAACGTGTCTTGACACGGGTGCCCTGCAGTGGAGCGTGTGGACGGCACAGGGCCTGGCAGAGCAGGCAGGTCCCCGCTTGCCAGCTCCGTGCCAGGGGCTCCTGTCCCCACGGGCCCTGCTCCCATTTGCCCCATCCACCCACCCGCACAGCTGCCTGCACAGCTGCCTGCCTGCCTCCTTGGCTGCCCACCCGCCTCCCTCTGGCCTGCCCACCTGCCTGCTTCCATCCCTCCCTGCCTCTCCCCACAGTCCCCGCAGTGCCCGCCGTGTGCCGAGGCTACGGCCGCGCTCGAGGCCCCTCTGGGAACCCGCAGGCTGTTACCTGCTGCTGCCTCCCCTTCCAGCGCAGCCCCCACTCCCCGTCTGCCCCCAGGGCCTGTCCGGGCAGGACAGTGATGGGCTGTACCCCACGCAGCGGCATACCTGGGGGACAGGGCACTCGGGGGCCTTCGGAGCTGGGAGGCGGGCACAGCTGGGAGCAAAGCTGGCTGCCGGTAACACGCTGGATCGGCACGGGGGCTCGCAGCTCACAGCTCCGAATCGATGGCCCTGCAATCGCGCACCAGATGGTTTTGGCAAGGGTAAACGTAAAATAGTTCAAACCCGCTCACTGTGACTATGCTGGTTTGTGCCTCTTGGCTCGGCCTCCTCGGCGCGAAGGTGTGCTGCTGCGCCTTCCAGCTGCAGGGGCTCAGAGAGGGCCTGGGGAAGCCACTCGTCCTCAGAAAGGGGGACGATGTGCGTGTGTGTGGCAGGGGGGTGTGCGTGTGTGAAAGGAACCACGCAGTTGTGTGAAGGCAGGCTGACACGGGGACACAGGTTTCTTTTGTGACCGTTACCAGTTCATTCACTGCTGTACGTTCATGATGCATTTTTGCTAAGCCGTACTTTCTGCCATATTTAATGCAATTAATAACGCAGATCTACACTGCGCCTTGGTTTAAAAAAGCAAACAGTGAAGCAGAAGAGCGCGGGTGCCGTTAGCCCGGGCCGGCCGTGCCGAGCGGGATCCCCGGGGAGCGGCGCCCCCCGCCGCGCCGGCCCGCGGCAGGCTGCGGGGGCTGGGCTGCGCGCCGCGGCTCTGCCCGCACCTCTCACGCTGCTCCGCCGAGGAAGTGCCGAGCGAGGGCGCGGGGCGAGGCGTCCCCGCTGCCGAGGGAGCCGGGACCCGCTGCCGCCCGGGGCAGCCTCCGGCCCCCTCCCGCTCCGGGGGCGGTCTCCCCGCGGGCGCGGCGGCCGGAGGGGCCGTCCGGCCGGGGCCCCTGCTCGCCCTCCGGCAGCCGAGCGGGAAAAACGGGTCACGGCTCCCCGGCCCCCATCGCCGCCTCCGCACAAAGGCGACACCTGAGCGGCCGGCCCGCCGACCCGCACCGCGGGCAGCCGGGAGCGCGGGCCTGGCGGGGCGACGGCACCGGCACCGGCGGGCCGAGCGGGATTGCCGCCCGCCGGGACTCGGCGCGGCCCCGTTCGGGGGAGCGGGCGTCTGAGGGGGCTGCGGGGGCTGAGGGACCCGAGGCACCTGAGGGGACTCGAGGAACCTGAGGGGGCTGAGGCACCGGACGTGACTTGAGGCACCTGAGGGGACGCGAGGAGCCTGAGGGGCTGGCGGGGGCCGCGGGGCCCGGGCCGGACCGTCTCCCAGGAGGAGCCGAGCCGCCGCCGGGCTGTCAGGGCCGTGGATCCCCGGCGCGGCGGTGCGTGAGGAGCCCCGGCCGGCCCCGGCGGCGAGACACCCCCCGCGCGGCTACAAAGGGCCGCGGCATCTTTAAGGGCCCGGCGGTTCCCGTCCCACCGCCCCGCCCCGCGCCGCCATTGGCGGGCCCGCCCCGCCCCGGGGCCCGCGCGGCCGCGCCGCCTGTCAGTCGCGCAGGCCCGGCCCAGCGGGCGCGGCCAGGCTGTGCGCGCAGCGCGCCCTGGACAGCTCCCGCCGCCCGCAGACGGCGGCGGCGGCGGCGAGGCGAGGACATGGCGCGGGGCCGGCGCGGGCCCGGCTGAGCGGCCGCTGCCCGCTGCCCGCTGCCCGCGGGGACGGCGGAGCGGGCGGCCTCGGGCCGCGGCGCGCTGCCCCGGCGCGGCCGCCGCCCCCATGAGTGAATGAGGAGCGGCCGCAGCGCCCGTCGATGCCTCGCCAGGGAGCCGGGTGCCTGCGCCATGAACCCCGAGATGGCGATGGAGCCGCTGGGCAGCCTGCACGGGGCGGCCGGCCATGAGCCGGAGCTGATGGGCAGCCCCAGCCCCCACCACGGCGGCCGCGGCGCCGGGCCGCTCCGGGTGCCCCCGCCGCCGCCGCCGCCGCCGCCGCACCAGGAGCTGGCCCCCGCCGCCGCCCGGCCGGCCATGGTGTCCAGCATGGCCTCGCTGCTGGACGGCGCCGCCGAGTACCGCCCCGAGCTCTCCATCCCGCTGCACCACGCCATGAGCATGCCCTGCGAGTCCTCGCCGCCCGGCATGGGCATGAGCAGCACCTACACCACCCTGACGCCACTCCAGCCCCTGCCGCCCATCTCCACCGTCTCCGACAAGTTCCACCACCCGCACGCCCACCCGCACGCCCACCACCACCACCACCACCAGCGCCTCTCGGGCAACGTCAGCGGCAGCTTCGCCCTCATGCGGGACGAGCGCGGGCTGCCCGCCGTCAACAACCTCTACGGGCCCTACAAGGAGATGCCCGGCATGGGGCAGAGCCTCTCGCCGCTGGGCAACGGGCTGGGCCCCCTCCACAACGCCCAGCAGGGCCTCCACGGCTACGGGCCGCCCGGCCACGAGAAGATGCTCAGCCCCAACTTCGACGCCCACGCGGCCATGCTGGCGCGGGGGGACCAGCACCTCTCCCGGGGGCTCGGGACGCCCCCCGCCATGATGCCCCACCTGAACGGCATGCACCACCCCGCGCACCCGGGCCACCCGCCGCCCCACGGGCCCGCGCTGCCCGCCGGCCGGGAGCGGCCGCCCTCCTCCTCCTCCGGCTCGCAGGTGAGCAGCTCGGGGCAGCTGGAGGAGATCAACACCAAAGAAGTGGCACAAAGGATCACGGCGGAGCTGAAGCGCTACAGCATCCCGCAGGCCATCTTCGCCCAGCGGGTGCTGTGCCGCTCTCAGGGGACCCTCTCGGACTTGCTGCGGAACCCTAAGCCTTGGAGTAAACTCAAGTCCGGCCGGGAGACCTTCCGGAGGATGTGGAAGTGGCTGCAGGAGCCGGAGTTCCAGAGGATGTCGGCCCTGCGGCTGGCAGGTAGGTGCGGGCCGGCGCCCCGCGGGAGGCCGGCGGGGAGCGGAGCGCGACCCTCCGGGAGCCGAGCGCCGCCCCGGCCGGCTCCGCAGGGCGCTTCCCGCCGGTACCGGCCCGGCTCGGCGGCCTCCCCTTCCCGCGCTCCGCCTCGCCCGCTCAGCGGCCGGGCGCGGGGACAAGGGCTCGGGGCCGGCCTGCCCTCCGCCTCCCCCAGCGCCGGCACCTGCGCAGCCCGGCCGGGAGCCGGCGGGGCTCGGCGGGGCTCCGGGCCCGGCGGAGAGACGCTCTCCGCTGCCAGCGCCGGCCTGGAGCCCCCCGCGGCCGCTGCCGGGCGGCGGGGCCGGGGCAGCTCTCCCCGGCCGGGTGCTGAAGGGCGCCCTGCGCGCCTGCCGCACCGCCCCGCGCCTGCCGCAACGCTCCGCGCTCGCAGCGAGCATCCCTCATGCCGCTCCCAGCGCTCCCGGGCGCACCGGGAGAGACTGACCGCCCCCGGGCGGGGGGGACCGCGTCCCCAGGGCAGGCGGGGCCGGGCGGAGCGGCTGGGGGGGCCGGCAGCCCCGCGCAGCCCCGCGCAGCCCCGCGGCCCGGCCTCATTGTCCCGCGGAGGGCGCGCGGGCGCCCCCTGGCGCGGTCGCGGGGCGCCGCAGCCCCCATTGTTCTGCGGGCGCGGAGGCGGGGGGGCAGCGGGGCGGCCGGCAGCGACCCCCGGCAGCACCCGCCCCGCACCGCGCTGCGGGGGGCTCGGGGGGGGGGGGGCAGGCAGAGGGGGGAAGACCCGGCGAAATCTCTTCCCGCGCGGTGGGGGACGTGCCGGCGCCGGGGTGCGCATCCGCAGCCGCCCAGCCCCGCTGTGGCTGCCCGAGGGCAGAGCGGTGTCGGCAGAAACGCGTTCGCTACCGCTCGCTTCTCTGTCCAGTCCCACGGTAACGCAGGACTTCGGGCAGGGCCGCCCGGCGCCTGCTGAGGAACATAGCCTGTCACGCGTCTGTCTTCCCCTCCGTGGAAACTGCTCATCTGGTTGATGTGGATATATGGTAAATGGGCGGGCTGTGGCACGGACAGACACGCGTGGACAGACGCACAGACCGCAGGCGCGGTGGTGTGTGCCTGTGTCCGGCGTGGCTCTCCGCTGTGACAGCGACATGTCCACAAGCGCAGCTGAGAACCCTGGGGATGTTTGTTCCGACAAGTCCGTCCTTCTTTTATTTCGATTGATTCCGATCTGGACGGATTAATCCTCTCGCGTTATTGATTAGCAGGGGGCAGGTACGAGCGGGCTGCCCCTCGCCCCGGAGCCCACTCTGCTGGCACACACGGAGGGGTGGCTGAGGGGAGAGGCGGGGGTCTCTGCCCGAGCTGGACCCTCCCGGCGGCTCTTCCCCGCTCTCCGCGATGGTACCGTGTCGTTCCTGCCGCGCTGGTGCCGCGGTAGTTCCGCACTTCCTACAGCCCGCAGAGTAACGGGGGCAGAGCTCTGCGTGGCTTTGCGGGCGAGGACGGGGGCTCGGGAGGCCCCGGTGGGCGCTCGCCCCTCCTTTGTCTTCGGCGGAGACAGGGGGAACAATGCGGTTTGGAGAGCGGGGGGCGAGCCCCGGCCCCCCCGCGCCCTGCGGCAGCTCAGCTCTTCGGGCCGGCCGGGGGGCTGCCTGCGGCGGGGCTGCCTGCAGACCCGCACCCCAACCGCGCCGAGACCTCGCCTTCTGCCACGGGATTCCCTCTGCCACAAGAAGTGTGTGCAGGACTCCGGGCCGCTCATTCTCCCTCTCCTGTCTGGAGGCGGTGGGATGCTCTCCCCCCCCTGGCAGGGAGGCGGGCGCAGAGGGTCCCTGCATGCGGGGCAGCTGCCGAGCGGGGGTGGGATGCGGCAGAGCAGGGGGGCGAGGAGCCATGAATTATTGATGACCGTAATCCCAGCCCGACCCCCAACCGGAGATGCTGTGGGTTAAACAGACACCGCTCTGGGGCCTTCAAAAGCCTCTCGGAGGATGCTAGGGCTTTCTCAAGGTGAAGGTGTAAGACCACCGTGCCCCGAGCCCGGCTTGGCCGGGACGGGGGAAGGAGGACTCGGGGCAGGGATGCTGATCTCCTTCTTGGCTCTAACAGCGGCTGCAAACTCCTCCCGTCCTTTCCAACAACCCCTGGGTATCCAGTTCTTCTGCATCATCAACCAAATGAAGGTCCCGAGGTTTGTCTGCAACGGGAGCATCAGAGGAACAGAAAGGGTTTGGGTTTTTTTGCCGGAGCGCGCGGTGATGTCGCCTTCTCAAACAAACGCGTATCTAGAGGGAAATCGATGCAGATAATGTTTAGAAGATTAAAAGAGCATTAATGCTGGCAACAGGAGCATAAACGCGTGGACCCAGTTTTCATTGATCTGGAACCTGAGCCGGCTCATTTCCAGTAATGCTGCTGGTGCTTTTCCTTCCCAGCATCGGTCCCGGGTGGGGGGTTCCCCACGGAGCCGTACATATAGGGCAGAAAATCAGAAATCGCACCTATGCACCCGTACACACGGAGATATGCATATATAATTCTGGATCTCCACTTTCCCAGTTCCCCCTGAATTCGTCGCAGTGATGCCTTTGCATCCAGGAGTAAAGTTTGGAGAGAGCTCGGTGGCCGAGTGAGCACGGGTTCCCCGTGGAGTGGGAGCCGGAGCGGAAAAGACCTTTGCAAATTACCGTCCCCTTCGGGAAATCGATTTTTTTTTTTTTCTTACCACGTGTGAATATGCAGCCTCATTGCCTCGGTGCTTCCTTCTTCCCCTTTACTCGCCTGCTTAAATCCCTCCGAGCAAGGGGAATAAGCCGAAAGTATTTCAGATTTCTGAAAACCGGCCAACTTGCCCCGTGCTCCTGTAAGTTTTCCCAAACGGGACGAAAATCTGTTGTCCTTTGAGGGAAATCCCCCCCTCTCCCGGTGGGAGCTGTAGCAGTGGGGTGTGCTTATTATTTCTTCTTATTATAGAAGATATGTAATAATATCCTATCCTATCCTATCCTATCCTATGCTATCCTATTATTTCTTATTATTTCTGTGCTTATTAGCTCTTCTTTTGAAAGACTCCTAAGCCGGCGGATGGTGCTCGGCCGTTCCTGTGCTGGAAGCAGCGCCGGTGCTGCGCTGCTTGGAGCAGTAGGGGCAGGGAGGGCCGGCTGCCCGGGCAGAGGTGTGGGCAGCGCACGATGTGAATAGGCAGCTCGGTGCGCGCTTTGGAGATCCGAGAGTGAAACATCGTCTTGGCGTGACCGTGCGAGTGTTGCTGCGGTTGCAGCCGGGGGAAGCGGCGAGTGCCTTCCCGGGGAGATCGGGCTCCCCCCGGGACAGCTGGAGCAGGGACGGGGTTTCGGGGGAGCTGCGCTGGGCTTCGGGCGAACGCTCCTCCCGCAAAGCAAAACGAAACGCGAGAAACCCCACCGGTCCCCGCGTTCTCGGTCTGCCTCGACGGCGGCATCGCCCCCGGGACCTCGTCCCCGGAACGGGCTGGCGTCCCCTCTCCTGCTCCCTCCTGCCGGGAGAGCGGGGCTGCCCCTCGGGGCGGGGGCGGCCCCAGAGCAGCGGGGCTCCGGGGCTCCGGGCAGGACCCTGCCCGCCGCCCCCCCCCCCCCCCCCCCGCCCGCGGCCGCGGAAACGTCTCGGTGAAGGCTTGACTGGCTCCGGCCCCGTCGGGCAGTCCCTGAATTTCTGCCGGGGTGAAAAATATTAATGATCTCCAGGCGAGTCAATGTATTTATCTGCGCGGTGAGTTCAGAGGGCAGGGTTCAACTGCGGTTCAGGTTAATTGAACACGGAGCCACGTCCTAATGCCTGGGTTGCCCGCAAAGCGCTGAACCTCGGGGCACTGTCACCAAGTCCCTGCTAGGTAAACGCAAGAAGAATGCAATTAAAACAACTCCATGCCGTGTTCTCCTGCGAGCCACCGGGCTCAAGCGGGTTCCGAGATGCCGGGTGAAGACCCTTGGGTGCACAAGGCGTGCTGCTGAGCGTGTGGTTCTCGTGCTGGTGTCCCCGACCCGCGGAGCAGCCGCGGCAGCTTGGCCTCGGGCTCCGAGGGCGGCGAGCTCCTGCCGGGGCAGAGCGAAGCGTTTCTTTACCCAGTCCCTTCGTGTAACCCCACCGAAGTCGCTGACGGCCTTGAGCAGCGGCGGTGGCAGCGCTCCCCGGTGTTCGTGACCGAGGCAGGGCACGGCCGGGCGAGCCCGTACCCCGCAGGGGTCTTTACTAGCCATTTTTCGGGGCCGGTCAGCAAAACGCTTGCGCTGCTTGTTTACATTTCCCGATTGCTGAATCACGTTATTGATGATTAAACGGTTTTGTACCAAAACACCATCAATGATTCATTTGTGCAAAACAGGCGCGCTGACCTCGCCGTATTTATTTATATCCCTTTGATCGCAGCGCGTTTCGAGGGGGGCGGCTGTGTCAGCCCTGCTCTTCTTTGCTCGGCCGAGGGGCAGCGGCGGCTGCCGGGGGTCTCTCTTTCTCTCTCCCCCCCCCCCCCCCCGCCCCGCGGGTCTCTCGCCGCGGAGCCCCGCCGCTCAGCGCCCTGCGGCGTCCCCGTGCCGGGCACCCGGGCAGCGGGGGGCGCGCCCATCCACGGGCTCGGAGGACTCGGTTTCGTGGGAGCTGTGCTCGAAGCTCCATCCCGGGTCCCCGCGTGAAAGCCCCGGCCGTGTGTGGCCTTTGCTCCGCGAGTGCTAGGGGGTGGCGGGCGGCGCTGCTCCGGTCCTCGACCGCCCTCCCCGCGGCGTCTCGTCCCCGGAGCGCGTCCAGAGTGCGCGGCCTGCGCAGGGACGAGCTCTGCTTCTCCCCCCGCGACCTCTGCCCGCTGTGGGCGCAGGGCGGGTCTCGCCACGCAGAGAGGCTCGGCGAGCTTCTGTGCGCCCGGGAGCGGGCCGGCTCTGGCCTCCCTGCGGGAGGTGCGGCAGCGATCCACGCGGGAAGGGCGGGGAGCGACGCCCGGCGGGGGGGTGCCCGTCAAACCCCGCTTGCCGGAGCGGCGGGCGGACCGCCGGGTGCGGGACGGGAGCGGCGGCGGGCGGAGCCGGCGGGGCGGCGGCGAGCGCGATCCGTCAGCACCACGGACAGCGGTGGGGAGCGGAGCGGGGGGGCGGAGGGAGGGAGGGAGGGAGGGAGGGGGGCGTGGAGGGGAACAGGAGAGGGAGGGAGGGGAGGGAGGGGTGGAGGGGAACAGGAGAGGGAGGGAGGGGAGGGAGGGGTGGAGGGGAACAGGAGAGGGATGGAGGGGAACAGGGGAGGGGTGGAGGGGAGCAGAGGGGTGGGGGGGCGGAGGGATGGAGGGGAACAGGGGAGGGATGGAGGGGAGCAGAGAGGTGGGGGGGCGGAGGGATGGAGGGGAACAGGGGAGGGATGGAGGGGGCCGGAGGGATGCGGGGGAGCGTGAGAGGGATGGAGGGGAGCAGGAGAGCTAGGAGGGGAAAGGCAAAGGAGGAGAGAGGGGAGCAGGAGAGGGGTGAGGCACCCCGGGGCAGGCAGTGGCTGTGGCCTCTTCCTGGCCCAGGCCCCGGTAAACCGTGGGGGGCCATAACAGAGGAGCGAGGGATGGTGGCTCCGCATCCCACCAAGGCCAGGGCTGCGCTCGTGCAGCTGACCCTACTGTACCCTTCAACCCTCCAGCGCCCGGGAGAGCCCCCCTGCTGTAGCTGATTGCGAGGGGTGGGTTGTGTATGTGTGGGCTGTTGTTATCCGCCCGTCCTCTGCCTCTTTGTGCTCTACCTAATGCTTCTTTCTCCGGATTTTGAGACTATTTTGTTGTCTGTAGGTACAGCTAAAAATTCAGGCATAACAACATCTGTATCAAGTGCATTATCTATATATAAAACTATTTCTTAGTGTTGAACTAAATATACAGATACATAAAGATTCTTTGAAAGGTGCTTAGTGGCTTGAAATATTAGTACTCTCTTCAGATATAGATTAGTGGTTATGTTTGAACAATCCATGCGGTAAATTGTGGTGCTGGGTGATAAATTATATTTCTCATGTACCAACTTTCTGAAATAATATTCTGCCCTATCTTTTTGTACTACATTATTTCTGAAGACATTTCTGCCCTGCAGAAATTTGAATACCATTTTTGTTAAGCAGCCAGTCTTTATCAGTCTCTTGATTGGTTGATAAAGATAAATCTGACCACATTTGTCATTAAATGCATTTCTATCTTTTTTCCCCTCTACTTTTTTTAAAGAAACAATTAGTCTATCAATGTGTTACTCATTCTGAGATTTTCCTATCTGTTCTTCACTATTTCCTTATTAGATTTTTTTCCCAGCATCTCATTTTTTCCTAGTATCTCTTGGGCATCACCATTTGAACTGAAATATCCCAAACTCAAATATTTCTCTGCATTTGAAAACTGACAGAATTTATTTGCGGCAAGGAACACATAAAGGAGAGAATATTTTTGCCAAAAGGATTATTTTCCAGTAACTGACGCTGTTTCTTCCCTCATTCTTTATAGGGGCGTTTTCACTCAAACTTTGCGCTTCTTTTTTTCTGCACCGTGGCCCCGGTTGCTCATCCTTAGCACTCCTCCCTTGTATTAGTCACAAAATCTTGTCCTAGATGTTCCTGCCATCCACCAGTTGCAAGTGGCTTTTTCATCCCTTCCAATTAGACATTACTCAGAGATGACAAGCTTCTTGCCAGTAACCCAACACGTCTATTCTGAGTCTCCACGCACTGAAAGTAGCAGACTCCTCGCATCAGAGGAGCTCCCCTGTGGCTGCCTTCAGAGTGGAAACAGGGCTCTGCAGGTATACGGAGAATTAATCTAACAGGGAAAGCAGGGCTGAAAAGGACTTGAGACATCACTTGTCCTGACAGTCTGCCCCATTCTTCAAGAATCTCCAGTGATGGGGGTTTCTCAGGCTACCTAGGCAATCTCTTCTAGGGCTTACAGGTACAAAAAAATCCTTAATGACTAGCCTTAATCTCCCTTTTTGTCTTTTAAATCCTTTGCTTCTCATCTTATCCCTGCTAGACACAGCAAAAAAATTACTCCCTTTCTTCTGATAGCAATCTGTTTGTATTTAAGACTACTATCTTGTCTCCCTGTCTTCTCTAGAAAAAAGCCCCATCATATTTTGGAGATGAATATGCAGAGAAAGCATTATGTCCAATGGGACAGATAATACATCTCTTTTTCCCAGGTAAAAGATTTTGTATCCAGCTCTATCAATCTTGCAGACTTTTGCATAAAAGGCTTTCTGATTTATAGAGGATTTTTGTACACAGAAATCATACAAAATAGACTAATCTCAAATGGGTTCAGTGATAAGACCAACCAGACAACTCACTGATGGCAGATAGAAATGCAATCAAAAAAGAAATTTGAGTGTTTTGGGATTGTTTGGGGGTTTTGAGCTATAAAATCAACTACTCCATTGTGAAAAAAGGGGACTCAAACCACTGGTAAATGCTGCACAAAGGAATTATTAGACAAGCGATAGAGGCTGGCAGTTTCCCAAAACACAAATTGTCTCTGAGACCAAAATATCTCTAAGTAAGCAGGGAACATATTTATGAGTAGTGGTGATTTTCCAGCAGATCTCGTCTTGTCATAATGGGCATTTAAGAACGGGGGCCTGCGCTGAGGCATTAAGCTTTGGCAAGCAGCACACAGCTGAAAAAGATAAAGGAAGAGCATGAGGAAGTCTTCCTCGGAGAGCTTCCCACACATCTTCTCTGTTTTCCTTCTCCTCTGTGCTTATCATGCCCACTTGTTCCCATATCAGGTCAGGACACCGCTGCTTTCCACGGCAGCCAGTGTCACAGCACAAGCACCTTTCCTCCAGCTATTGCTGGTAAGGACCAGTGGGCACCACGGCACCGTGTCAACCCCAACCACAGGCTCCCAATGTGAAGAGGCTCACACAGATTAGGTATAAGCTGCCAAAGCTTTTCCCCTGTCCTTCTGGCATCTTTAGTGCCAAATTTCTCCTCCATCATGCCTGGATCCTGGAGCTTCTTGGCTCTCCTCTCACATCCAGCCCTGACCGTGCACCGCAGAAGAGGTGTCCTGTGGGGCATGGCCTCACAGACCCGATGCCGGAGCCACGCTCGGTGTCAGCTAGCTCGTACCACTGGGGTGATAGGAGCACTACTTGATGCAACTGCTATCACCCACATAGCCTGCTGAAGAGCCATCCCACCTCCCATTCACCAGCTGCATGGTAGCACGTTCACTGTGGAGGTGGGAGACCCACGGCCCCTCTGCCTGGAGGGAGCTCACTCCCTTCCTCACATCCACACGCTACCTTGTTGGTGCTCGGGGAGGAAGGACACTTACCTCTTCTGCTGAAGCTTACTGTGAAGTAAGCCCCTGGGAAGACGGAAATGGGAACCTGACTTTATGGCAAAGAACGTCACTCCTCCCAGGCCTGCTTTTGCATTCTGTATTCAGCAGTCATTGTCTGAAGTGCAAGGAGAGCTCGGAGAGCCAGGAGAGCAACACAGGTCTGGCTTTCGCAGATAAGCCAGCAGAGCTTTGCTCCTGTCGTCTCCTGTTCTTCATAATTGTGCCCTATCAATAACAGCCATTAAAAGGAAATAATCATTTCCTGCTTTCGCCCATGAGTCAGAATTTCTGAAAACAAGCTGGTTCTGGAGGCACACAGCAAGAACTCAGTAGATCCGTACTTTCCCTTGCAGTAGGGCCCATGGGACTCAGCTCGCAACTCTGACTTGTAAGTGTAAGGTGCCAGGAGGGAGCTGCAGCATGGGAGGGTGTCAAAGCAACATAGCTATGGGAAAGCTGCTAGATGTAATCAGCAGAAAACAAGAAGGCAAGATATTTCAAATTCTAATGCACTCTAAGGTTTCAGACTCCTATTCAGTGCTTGCTCACCTACCTCAACTTTAAATTCCCAGTCCTTTCTTGGAAAAGATGCCTGAAGCACTTCCCTTTCTCCACAGGGAGAAGGTCACAGCTGTATTCTGGTACTTGAGGGGATGTGCTGGCGCATCACTTGCAGATGCTGCTACAACAGGCAGAGCACTCGGTGTGGGGAAGGTTTGGTTTCAGCTCTGTGCTCTGACGAAGGGAATATAAATCCTCGTTACAGAAAAGTGTTATAATTCAGCTGGAAACTATTTTGGGATTCAAAAGGGAGAATCTCCAGAACAAGAGGAAACATAAATCTCCCAGGCGTTAGAAGTGAAGGACTCGCAGAGCGCAGTTTGAAGGATCCAACGTTTTGCTGTGACTCGATAGAGTACCTGAGCAGTCTTGCTGCTGCAAGAGCTGATGGTGCCGGGGGGTGGTACATCAGCGCTGCAAACGGGGTGACGCTGCTCATCACAGTCGGGTGGCGGCATTTAAATGCTACTGCTTCTACAATTTCTGTCAGCTTGTGCTTCTGCAAGCAGCTGGGACTCTGAACCACCACAAGTGTATTTTGGCACCTCGACGAGGTTGATGGAATTATGCAGGGTGTGTGTCTGTCTGTCCCTGCAGCCCCACTGCTCCTCTCTGCACAACGTCATTGGTACCCTGCGGGGTACCCCAAGGGTGTCATTGCACCCAGGACCAGAGGTCTCACACGTAATTGTGGGCGGTTGTACCCCTTGTTGTGAAGACAGGAGTCTATGGAGAGAAGGAAGATCCCATAAGTGCCTGCCCTGCAACAAGGCTACGGCATGAGCTTGCACCACGCTGGATGGTGGTCCTGGCAGGAGGGCGAGCTTATACATCCCCCAGCTATTGGAAAGGAGACCTTACGAGCTCACGATCAACTCTGAAACAGAAATCTGTCAGAAACCGGGTCTGTTCCTTTTGCAGCTCACAGAAAAGCTTGTTTGTAAAGAGGGCTGGATATTGAGTGTCAGGGGATGCTCCCTGCCTCGGCCACAGAAGAGAAACTGGGAGGCTGCCTTGCCAAAACTGCTTCAGTGCATGGTTAGAGCTCGCAACCGCTCAGTGACAAGGAGTACATTGAAACTGTACTGCATGCTCACCAAGCCTCCACTCATTCTTGCCCTAGAGTGCAATAAATTGGCCCTTTCCCATCTATTATTTATTATTCTGTATTAATGATGGAAGTATATTACAATACTACTTAGAGGCCCTTGTCAGAGATCCCGCACTGAGATGGGTGTTGCAGCATTGCACGGGAGGAAGCAGCCTCTGCCCGGCAGAATTTACAGCCCAATTTCAGCCACCCAGCAGATTTACAAGAGATTTGACACAAATAGCCTGAGACCTGCTACATGCCAGAAAGAAATATAAAAGAACCAAGTCCCTAAACCCCTTCATCTTTCCTTCTCAAATAGCTGAAGGAGGCAAGACCTAGACAGGAAGGCATTCCCTCCGTGACAGAATTAAGAGAGAGAAAAATCAGGTTGAGTACCAAGAAAACCCGTTCCTGGCAGGAAACAGCAAGGCTGTGCGCTTCTTTCTCGGAGTGTTGTAGGAATCCCTGTATCTCCAAACAGGAATTGCCGTGTAGGGAACATCTTGCTGTTACAGGAGGGTTGGTTTGGGTGAGCAAAGAGATCTCCAATAACGGTGGATCTTCTCTGGCAGAACAAAATTAACACTTTCTGCTACACTTCTCATTTGTGGGCACATTCTGTTTTTCTAGATAAATGCCGTCAGAGGGATTATGCAGGACTACAAAAATCAGGAAGGTTTCGTGTATGTGCAGCCGATGGAAATGAGCAGGTGAAGGCGCACTGGCTGCACACCCCGACAATGTGATCATTTGCATCTTCATTCAAATTGTTTCTTGTTACATAATGATTTTGTACACAGTGGAGTACTTAACCTAATTTGTATTGATCTCAATTGCTTTCATTTGTGCATACTTAATTCAGAGAGGTAATCAAATTGATTTTTGAGGCCTAGTTTTTAAGAGATTGTAGTAACACAGATATACAAGAGGTTGCTTTAAGTGAATCATAGTGAAAGAAAAACATTTTAAACCTTTGGAAAACCTTTTGATGGTCATTTCATTGTGTTCAGTATTACTAGCATAATTAAATTTCCTTCACATTGAGTTCTGTCCGAAATCAAATTGAGGAACATTTTTTAGTTCCATCAGACAGATAACTGGGTTTAGTTGACTTTGTACTACACCCGCATGAAACCACATACAGGAGATCAATATTCACGGCTTATCCTTATGAACGATAAAGAGAAATGACTTACTGCTGGATTAAGGGAATATTGTTCTCTACTTGGCTCCTTCTTAACATTTGTTATTTGTTTCATAGTTCCAAAGTCACTTTTGCCATTAGAGTAAAAACATCATGAAACCGGTGATTCTCTGAGGGTGTTAGTTAACTTGAGAAACTGCAGGGAACCAAATTTAGAGGAGGTGAGGACAAAGGGAGGCTTTTTTCAGTGAAAGTAGACCATGAAGTATGGCCCTCAGAAATTTCAGACTGCTAAGTAGTCCTCCAGGATTTCTGGTTAAAACCCCCTCGCCTAATTGTTTAAAAGTAGAGATACCTGAGGGGGAAGATGGATTGACATCAGAGTTATGCTGGGGTTTTGTTTGTATGAGTGCCGGGCTTGCACTGTGTTTGTGCTTCACAGGACATGAGTTCACACCATCTCTTTCATTAATGTTTCCAACATCCGAAGGAAACTGATGTCAGGCTCTCGGAAGAGAAATGGGATGGGTCTGTAGTCTCCGCAGGTCCCTCTGTGCCTGTCTCTACAGTTTGTGATATTAAAGCCCGGTTGGCAAAGCCCCTCTGCCCATAAGCATCACCGCCCAGGGTTCCCTTATGGACCAGCTCCTGCATCTCTGGGATGTGGCTTCCCAGACTCCCTGCAGCGCCGGCCATGGTGGCATTAGCCAGTGGAAGATTTCACATTAACACTTTTCCCTTTGCTTGAGCAATCATTATTTCTGTGTTGGCATGCTTGCCCACAAGTGTAGCTCCAAGCAGCGCTGACACAGAAGAGCAGAGTTCACCCCATCCTCTGCCAGCGGCACGGTCCCTATCCTCTTTCTCAGGTGCGGGACATAGGCTTTCTCTGGATGTACTAGCCACCAGCGGCGATCACGTGAACACACACACCCCCAAGCTCTGCATATCTTACTTTCTGAAGCCTCCAGACCACCTGGCTCTGCAAGCAGCTCCTCTTCTTCACCGAGGACTGCTCAGGCACCACCCCAGCCCCTGGGACCCCTCCCTGTCCTGCTCCTCCTCCTCCTGATGCTGGTGACCCTCATGTCCTCCTCCCTGGCTGTCTCCCTCCCGGAGCAACAGAGTCTGCGCAGGGAAGCAGAGGAGCTGAGGGAGGAAAGAGGCCCAGCTCACTCCAGTGAGCATCCCTGCCCCGTGCCTGAGGGTTTGGAGGGCAGGATTTGGCTGAATGCTATTGCAGTGCTGCCACTCACAGTGGTGAGCTCCGTATCAATCAATTTTGGCCTACATATGGCAAAAGCAGTTTCTATAAAAAGGACTGGTCTTTCTGTGCATGCATAAACAGCTGATAGGAACTATTGCTGCCTATAGGGATATGCAACGCTGCTTCTGGGTTTCATAAGACCAGCGTTACGCACTGCAGATTGATTGCTCTGAGCCGCACGTTGTTTCAGCCATTAACGATGGAGCCTGTGGATATCTTTCAGTGAAAAAAACTGCCACGAGAAAATGCCAAATCGTCTGATCTGAACCATTGCATTTTATCGAGCTTTCACCAGCTTCATGGAGGACTTGCCCCGGACTGTGGGTCCCATCCTGCAGGGATCCACCAGCTGCCGCGGCTCTCCCGAGTGAGCTGGGCTAGGGCTGGAGCGCAGTGGGATCCACAGCCTGGCGGGGGGGTAGGCAGGGCCGGGCAGGGCTGCGCTGGGCGCTGGGGACCACCGCAGCTCCTGGGGGATGAGCGTTCCTATCATAGGAGGGCGGAGGGGAGACCCCCACGGCGGCGTTAGTGAATCCACTGTCTTTTGCTGGTAGTTGCCATGCATTCATCTTTAATGATAGAGTAAATTTCCCAGTGCTTCAGTCTTTATAAACGGAAGTTATAAGGCAATACTTATCAACTGAAACATTTCTAGATATTTTTCAGGATTTATAGCTATTTGTAATGCAGGGGCTGGCTGGGTTCCTCTCTTCTGAGGAAGAAAATGGAAAATAAGAGTTATTGTTGCAGAAAATGAGACAAATGAACTATTAGTGGAAATATTCAATTTAATGGTACTCAGTGACAAAAAAAATTGAGCTTAAATTAGAAGCATGTGAAGTTCACAAGGAAACCAAAACTCAGCCAGGCTTGCAGAAATAAAATTTAAAAAAATCACCACTTTTCTGCAGATCCCTTTCAAGCAGGTGGGGTTGCAGATGCTGGAGTTGGTGCAGTACACATCAGTCACTACAGCTCCTGGTTACAGCGGGGTCATGATTTCTTCCAAAGCAGTGTGATATGATTCTTTTTTCCATGTGAGTTGTATTGAAAGCTATTAAGTGTGGGCAGTTTAAAGGAAATTTTTTAGAGAGGTGTGTCCCAAGACACGACGGAGTCCGTGGCAGATGCGAGCGGAGGCCGTGTCCTTCCCCGCTGTCACCCGCTCGCAGCGAGGCGTCTGCCTGCAGGAGGGGACGCTTGTGCCCTGGCTGCAGGGGAAGCCAGGACATGGGATGCCCTGCTTTCCCTGGCTAATGTTAGGTGAAATGAGTGCTGGCCTTACTGATCAGGGGAGCTGGCTTACGGGTGCAGGGAATTCGGGGAGACAGCCCCTTAGCAAGGCTCAGCGGAGACAGAGGAGGATGAGCCAGGAGCAGTGGGGTTTTACCCAGTTCCCGGAGCTGGAGCTGCACAGGGCAGCCTGGACTGATGGCGGGGTTTTGCTTCCCTGGCTGACAAACAGGGCACGGTACTTGGGTGGCACATTTCCTAACTGCCAAACACTCGCACAGGAAGGCGGAGTTGGGTGAAACTTTTTGAGAGCTGCTCTATCTGTTAGCCAGGAGGGATGACTGCCTGACTGCCTGCCTCTGCCCTCCCTATCTCTGGGATCTAGCAAAATATTTCAGCACATGCTTAACCTCGGGCTTGCAACAACGCTAATAAAAAAATCAATGGAGTGTCTTGCATATTTAAAGTTGAACATCTGAATAGTTGTTGTCTTTCTGAAGAGGAACTTTATTAGCACTGAGAACTGCAGAGATTCTGGGGCTCATTCCCGTCATCTCCTGGTGCCTCGCCTGACTCGCCTCCTGCCTCTCCACATTTACTCTGGCTGCTTCTTTTTATTTTATTTTTTTATTCCTAAGCAATACCTAATTCTGTTTTAAAGCAACATTTTTTAAACATTCTCTTAGTTTTAGCTGCAGGACAAAACCACGCTCACTGAAGACAGGCTGTTCCTCCTTGGGGACACAGCCCCACAGTGCAGTGTCAGGTCTGCACCACTCTTAATGCCCTTTAAATCGGTGGGTTTTCACTTCAGTCAACATTAAGCGAGGCAGTACTGAATCTATTTCTGAGCTCCTTCTATATTGTTTCTATGTAAAGTGTCTTTAGTCCAGTGTAGAAGAAAAGGGAAGTTTTTTGGTTATGGCTATCCACAGTTATGGCTTTCAATTCTTGCCAGTTGTCCATTCTCTTCCATAGAATATGTTCAGTATTAACTGCAGTTAATAAATCAAATTGTTCTTAGAATCAAGATGGCCGCTTCCCTTCCCTCTACTATTAAAATGTTTCTCTTTCTGTAGGCAGGTTTCCTGGATAATATCTTTATTTTATTAGAGTGCTCACTCCATTTTTCTCTTCTGATAAATGCATGTCAAGGAACAACATTTGCCTTTATGGTGCCTTTTCAAGAGCAAACTTAACAGCTCAAGGAAAGTATTTACTGAATGCCTTGAAAAGCACATACCTTTGCATTATTTATTATAAGATACCAATAACTGTAAAACGCAGAGTATCTCTGGACATAAATTAGTGATGTTAGGAAACACTAGACTCTTCCCAGTGTCCCGGAACCTATTAGAAACTGCAGCAAAGATGCAGGCGCTTGTCACATCCCCAGTGCTGGGGGTACTGCCGCATGGATTCCAGACAAAAGGCAAAGTAAAGCATTGAATGCAGAAATCCAGCCTAAAATCTGCTTTTTCATCTCAGACAGGCAGTAAAACATTGCCTGTGGAGTGTGTTATCTGGTAGGTTAGAGATGCAGTCAGGGAACCCAAATTCTTCCTGTGTGATGCCTTTGGGCTTATCACCTCCGGAGACCCAAGTCTGGCCATCGGGATGCAGTAACGGGCTCACCCTGCAGCCTCCGACCTGCCCACGCAGGAGCGTCCTTGCTGCCACCCCACTCCCTCGGGTCCCAGCAGAAACCCTGTGCTGGTGCCGCTGCCTCCGGGGGGGCTGTGCTGTGAATCGCTCCCGGGGATGCTCACCCATAACCCGTAAGTCTGGGTTTGGACCCAACTCTCCGGAGCACCCTCCTCTTACATTTTGGCCCTCTTGGGGCATTTTGAATGGTCTGACCCTGACCTTCCTCCCAGAGGCAGCTCTGCTGCAGCCACTGGAATTTGGCAGCTGAGAACACATGCAAGAGAGGGGTCAGGATCAGCCACTCCAACAAAATATTCCAGTTTCCTGCAGAAATCCTGTTCAATACTGTCCCATGCACAAAACTAAACTGATCAGCGTATTATACACCCGGCTGAGCCAGGCTCCCTGTGGTGCCATGCTCAGGCACAGGTAGATGGGTACGGTCCTGAGTTTGGGTTAATTACAGACATTTCCACAGTCTGAGTTTTACCTTTTGGAGCAGGTTCTCATTTCACATTCTAGACCTGCAGAATTATTTAATAGGGCTGCTTAAAAACCCGTCCACTTACCAATTCACTCTACCTATTTTGTCCCAGCACATTACCTAACTATGTCAACACACGGATTTTTTTTATCTTACTGCCCTGTGTAGACAGCCTTATCAGGCTATTTTTAAATCTGGGTATGCTATGGCAGCGGTATTCGTTTCAGTACTTGATGTTCTCTCTGTGCTAATAAATACAGATCAGCTATTAATACTGATTTTTTTTTAGGCTCCATTAGCATCGCTTGGCACAGCAATGGTCAGGCGCTGCTGCCCTGCCTGACCTGAGCTCTGACGGGCATTTCTGGCTGGCTTCGCCCTTGCCCTTGGGAGATGCCCTGGGGAGAGGGATGCTGCTGACCCCCGCAGAGCACTGCCGGCTTGCCCGAGGGCTCTGCAGCTGCCCTGTGGCTTTCAGCCCTTCCCACCCAGCCGCCGCCGGCTCCCTGGGCTGGAGCAAGCTGGGGGGCGGGGAGGATGGCCCTGCTGAACCTCCGGCCCAGGAAAGCAGAGGGTCAGGCTTTAAGGTGATAAGAACAATCTGAGGAGGAAGGGGAGATTTCTTCTCAGAAGAAAGACATTTGCCTGTTTTAAAAGAGATTTGCAATCCAGGGTATTTTAGACTATTTTGTCCTCCTGGAAGGCGCTTCAAAATGCATGCTGTAAACCCAAATGCAGATAAACTCAAATATATAGGGCCCAGGTTTCTAGACAGCTCAGCTGGCTTTATGCCTGGAGGCCTCCCCTTGCACAGCCTTGCTGTGCCGTGGCTGGAGAAGCATCCTCCAGTGTGTGATGGGCTGCTGCCGCAGCTGACCCCTGGCGATCTCTGCGTGGGACGGAGGGAGAAGAGGCACAGAGCCCTGGGGTGGTGACACTGCCGGGAGTCACGCTGGGGCAAAAACCCTAGGGGAGGAGCGGGAGAAGGACCAAGGCGAGCCAGTGCCTGACCTGCCGCTGTGGAAGCCCAGGTATTGTCACCTCCACAGAGACAGGCTCTGGTAACCACCGCCAGCAGACACTGGGAAAAAAAATCAGCCAGTGTGTTTCAGCAAAGCTGCATGTTCAAAGATGATTTCCTTTGGGAAGTGTTACCTCATTTCTGGACCAGCTTGTGAAAAGCATCATGCAGGGTGAGTGTATCGTGCCGTGTAATGCCATGCCTGGTTTCAGCGATGCTTCTGAGTTTGCTTATGGAAAATGCAGTCATTGCAGTCTAAGAACCCGCTGTGAAGCAGTGATGAAGAGGATGGAGCTGCTGGCAAGCATGGCTGCACTGCAGCCAGTGGCTGTGCAGGGTGTATGAGGTGCCCGGGGGAGGCTGCAGGCAGGACGGAGAACCTTTGGTTGGCCGTAAACCATGTGCATCAGGTGGCAGCTGCCAGATGACTTTGGAGCAAAGGCTGCATGGGACTGCCTGGATGTCCACGTCATCTAGGGATGTGTGGAGAGCTAATTGCTGACAAGGGACATTGCCTAAACAGCAGGTACTGCTGCCGTGGCATCTCAGAAAGATGTGATTTCACTTCTTTCTGTTTTTTCATAGCTTTTCAACATTGTAGTCTGTGAGAGACCACATTGTTGTGGTTTAACCTCAGTCGGCAACTGAGTACCACACAGCCGATCGCTCACTCCTCCCTCCCCCACCCCGCCCCCAGTGGGATGGGGGAGAGAATTGGAAGAGTAGAAGTGAGAAAAACTTGTGGGTTGAGATAAAACCACTTTATTAATTGAAATAAAATAATAATAACAATAATAATGTAACAACAACAACAACAACAATAATAATAATAATACACAAAGCAAGTGATGCACAGTGCAGTTGCTCACCACCCGCCGACCGATGCCTGGCCAGTCCCCGAGCAGCAGCCCCCCCCGGCCAGCTTCCCCCAGTTTATGTACTGAGCATGACGCCCCATGGTATGGAATGTCCCTTTGGCCAGTTTGGGTCAGCTGTCCTGGCTGTGCCCCCTCCCAGCTTCTTGTGCCCCTCCAGCCTGCTCAGTCGGTAGAGCATGGGAAGCTGAAAAGTCCTTGACTAGTGTAAGCACTGCTCAGCAACAACTAAAACATCGGTGTGTTATCAACATTGTTCTCATCCTAAATCCAAAACACAGCACTGTACCAGCTACTAGGAAGGAAATTAACTCTATCCCTGCCGAAACCAGGACACACATGAAAGTGCAAACCCACAGAGAGCTGTAGAATTTGACACACACTAGGTGGTCTGGTTATTTCTACGCGAAGCCATAAGCAAACGGTCTCACACCAGAAGTTATGAGTTTATCTCACAACAGATGTCTGAAGTTTTGGCAGCTTTTTCAGACAGCAGCTGTTGCAGCAGTGGATAGAAACCACAAATAAATTGGTAAATGGTTAAAAAGTGGCCACAGAGGTCTCTTTCGGGAGAAAACAAGCAAACAGAAGTTTCAGCTGGACAGTGGCAGTTTGTGCTATCGAACATGTTTTTTCCCCAGTGGTGGTCACATGAAGTTGCTGCCATGGGAGCTTTGACTAGGGTTTGCTTTGGGGTGTTTAAAGTAATAAAACTCCTGTACAAGTGTTAGACCTGGCTGTTGGGGAGGTAGAACCAGGCCTCCTTTTGGGGGTGGAAAAGATGAATGTGGGGAGTGGAGCAGCCTGTCCTGGGTCAGAGCAAAGCTGGGAGTGGAGTTCGAACACGTGTCCTCCCCTGCCGTGGGGTTTTATCCGTCCCTCTGTGTCCACGGGCGTATCGCCAGCACCTCTCCGTCCTGCAGACATCTTCTGGGAGAGGATCCCATTGGCGCAGGTGCTGCGAGCATCCCTCCTGCCGGCCAGGGCCGCCTCACCAGCCCACCCTGCCGCTGAGTGGGAGTGAGCGGGGGAAGTGGGTGCAGAAGGATGCGTCGGCACCAGTTCCCTGGGGAATGCCTGGCAGGAGTTACCTGCATTCGCTGTCAGACAAGAAGGCAGCTCAGTGTGCTGAAGATTTCAACTGATGCCCAAAAAACACACCGCAGCCCCAGATGGAGGGTGTTTTTGTGTTGCAAATCGTGTAGGGAGCACTGGGAGGAGGCTGGGGGCAGTTTCTGCTTGCTCAGCTGTTCTTTCCACTGTACTAACAAAGCAGGTTTGGGGGGTTCCCGCCTTCACCGTTGTGCCCACGGTAATTGTTTTAAGTATGTGTTTGGAATGGC
This sequence comes from Aptenodytes patagonicus, assembly GCF_965638725.1. Classification (NCBI taxonomy): domain Eukaryota; kingdom Metazoa; phylum Chordata; class Aves; order Sphenisciformes; family Spheniscidae; genus Aptenodytes; species Aptenodytes patagonicus. The sequence goes on along the minus strand of NC_134982.1, from coordinate 799,462 downwards.
AGATCAAAGAAAAGGCTATCTATCTGTCCCAAAATATGGATAAATTTATTCTAAATGCATGAACAGCAATTTCCAGTTGTATTTCCTCTGTCCTGTACATTACCCAGGGGGTGGAGTTTACATTATGGAATAGTGGCCTGCACAGTTTTGTTAAAAAATAGTAATCTGCAGTTGTTATATGCTATGGCACATGAGAAGTTTCTGCAAAGAATTAATCTTTGTCTTAGCTATTGAGGGGAAAAAAGGATGTGCTCTGCATTTTCTTTCCTAGGCTGACATCAGATAAACTAAATTGTTAATTCTAATGCTGGTGTAACAGAAGAGCAACGCATTTCTCAGATGGTGGCTTTATAAAAAGTGTGGAAAATCTCAAAGTTGTGCACTGTCCAGAAATGGCAAGTGAATTTGAGGGCTCTGTCTGGGGATGGTCGGGGGGAGCGCTCCAATTGCCTAGGAATTCAATGCCCGAATGCCTAACAATCAGGTGCCCATCCAAAATAATTTCTGAAAATGCAGGTTTTTGGGATGCGAGCGCGAACACCAGCATAGCCCCCCCTGGGATTCTTCCGCGAGCCCTCGGGTCCCACATTCCGGCACGGTGCTGGCTCAGCCGCCAGCTGTGCACCGCTGGCTCTGTGGGTCCTGCAGGAGGGTGACAGCTCGCACCCGCCACGTGCCAGTCTCAGTGCCCAGAGCGGCCGGCAGGGTCTGCGGGCAGCCACGCGCGTCCTGACGCTCGCTTTCTCTCTGTCTCTGCCCACCCCTTCCCCAGCCTGCAAACGCAAAGAGCAAGAGCCGAACAAAGAGCGGAACAACTCCCAGAAGAAATCTCGCCTGGTTTTCACGGACCTCCAGCGCAGAACGCTTTTCGCCATCTTCAAGGAGAACAAGCGCCCCTCCAAAGAAATGCAGATCACCATCTCCCAGCAGCTGGGCCTGGAGCTCACCACCGTCAGCAACTTCTTCATGAACGCCCGGCGGCGCAGCCTGGAGAAGTGGCAGGACGACCTGAGCTCCGGGGGCTCCTCCTCGGCCCCCAGCACCTGTACCAAAGCGTGATGGGGAGCAGCCGGCGCGGCGCGGCACGGCGCAGCACGGCGGAGAGAGCGGCTTCGCAGCGGGGCCCTTCACTGGTGACTTAAAGCACAATCCTCCTGGAAACAAACCCCAGCCCAGCTGTAACAGAGGACACTTCTTACGGCTTTTAGTCAGTCTTAGCAGGCGCAAGTTAAAAATTAACCTCTTTCTATACAATACTATGCTCAGGACAGGCGAAGCAGGTCTGAAACGTAGGGGAGTCGTTCGTGAGGCAAGTTTCTCCTGAGCCCCAAAGAGCCTTGGCCGGCAGGGGTGCCGCTGCGAGCCTGGGCAGCCTGCCCGTGCCCAGCGTTTGCCGGCAGGGCGCCGGTGCTGGCCACACCGCCCTGCACCAAAGCTCGCCGCCGTGGCGCAGCCACGCGAGAATGGAGCACAAAGTCTGACACGTAGACGCTAAAGAATCTGAGAACCTGTTTTTAAAACTCAGGCATGGTTTTGTTAAGTGTTTTAGGGAAAAAAAAAGATCAAATTTAAGTTTTTGTTTGGTTTTTTTAGTTTGTTTAATTTAATCAGCAAGTATAGCTTGATCTTGGATCAGAAAAATTCAGTTCACTTGAGCTCAAAGTATCAAGCACAAAGCCAGAAACTATAGAAATAGGTACGATCCTGGACTCACTGCAGCAATTGTTTCGAGATGCAGTCTAACTTCCAAAGTCGGTAGGGAACACCTCTGTGACCACACGAGCCTCAAGCACAGTTTGCAGTTTGTCACAAGTTCTGTGTTTGTACCTAATGCAGATGCACACTCAGGAGGTCAATTTAACTGCTACAGTACATGGAGCAAACACAACGTTTTGAAAGATCTAGATTTTTTTAGGTCATTAATACATCCTTTTTAGTTACCCGGAATCTAGTTTCTCCTCGACAATGTCCTTGTTAAACGTATTTAGCGTTCAATGTATTTTTGTTCATTTTTTCAGTATTTTATGGTACTTTCAAGCAGGAAAAAAGCAGAAACAAGCCCTTCAGATGCCACTGACCATTTTAGATGTGCTGCATATGGCTTCAATATGCCATCTAGATCTATTGCATCCCTAAGTTCCTTTTATCCACCAGTTACCCAAGCTGGCGGGAACACAGCACACCAAAGAGACAGGATTACTGCAAGCCAAAGATGTTTATAACTTGCCATTTTCTTTCCGTCATCGCTGGTGCGGGTGGTTGTTTGGCGATGGGGAAGCCTCACAAACTCCAAGCCCTCTCTCCACCTCCGGCGGCTGCCGTGCAGCAGAGCGGGCAGGCAGCGCTGGCAGCCGATGTCAGCGAAGCCCCGGCCGCAGCCGCCGCGCTCGCAGCCGCACCGATGCCACGGCCCCGCCTGCACCTCGCAGCCCCGACCTGCGCCGCCGAAACGGCCGCAGCCGCTCGATGTGCGCACTTACCAGTGAACGGCCCCTCCTGGAGCGCCGGCCGAGTCCGCAGCAGCAAGCCAAGCGTGGTCGTGGTTCTTTAGAGACACTTGAGACTTTTTTTATGTACTACTTAATCGAAACCAAAGAAACGTTTTCTGCACCTACTTCTTCTGCAACAAACTGTTCCATTTAAAAATAAAATAAAAATTAAAAAAACAAGGAAGCACGTCAGGAAGCAAACGAGTAACACACTGTGTTTTGACAGACATCTTGGACATTTTAGGAAGCAGATCTCAAAGAAAGGGTTGACAAGGACGAGAACAAAGCAAAGCCAGTACGATTGCTGCTTCATTTGACAACTCAGTCATCTTAAAGTTGAAGATTGTCTTTAATTTGTGCCTATGCAGTTTTTTCAAAAGAACAAGGAACAGAGCAACCAAAACCTCAACAGCTACAATACCAAAGATGAGGATTCTCACTACTTTTCTTTCAGTTCATTGTCTCCTCTTGCACGACTAAATGCATATAGCACCATTGATCTGTGTACAGGTAATCACTTCTGTTTCTTTGAACAACCAAAAGGGTGGGTTTATTTATGTTTTTCCTGTTTCTGCCCCACACGGGATCTCTCCAAGAGCTGCATGGACTCCAAGTGCAAGATGTTGGGATACTACGCTGGTACGTCTCCTCTCTCCAGAGCCACCTAGGAAAAACGTGTCGGTTGGGTATGACTTGTTCTGTCAGGTAGAGTTGGTCTCCTGTATGCCTAGAGCTTTGAACAGCCATCCTTCTGTATGTGAAATCAGTTGAGTAACCTACACTCTTCTTTCTCTTCCCCAGGGATAAAACTTGCAATATATATGTACCGATTTATGTCATTGTGAGTGCTGAGCACCGCCACAGCCTGGCTTACTGAGATCAGATCCCGATCTGAACCAAAATTGAGGTTTCAGCAGTTCATGTGGCAGTTTAGTAGTTTGTTTTGACATATTAAACGTCATGTTGGTTGATCAAAGTCATGATGATCCAAATCATGACATGCAGACCTGGGTCCAAATTTATCTTCAGAGCTGGAGTGCAGTGGTGCCATTTTGTTCTATCTCTACCCTTAAATGAGGGCTTCTTTTTAACTATTTTGCAAAACTGCTGCAGTCATTTTCCAATGCTTACATTTAAAAAAAGAAAGAAAATCAAAAAGCCTTGTCTGCTCAGGACAGGAAAGGTTTCTGAAAAGTAAATTCAGGATCCTCACAACTAAACTGACAGCACATACCTGCTCTGGGAATCAAAACATCCTTCAACATAGATTTCCAGACAGATTGTGCATGATTCGAAAATGATCCAAAGAAGCCTCATATTCAGACATAAAATAAAGCTGCCAAAAAATGGTTCAGGTCTGGGCTGATGCGTACCGATGCCGCTGGGTATTTGACTGAGAAGTTCTGAGTCAGCACTAGAACACTACTCAGCTGTAGAGCAGGGCCCAGCTGAGGTGGTTTGGTCATGTTGAAGTTTCACACTTCATTCCCATGCAAGAGGGTCCCCTCAAACCAGCCTCTCCATGTGCATTTTGAGTGTGGCATTGCCCTCATGGGAAATGTCTCATTCTGAAAATGTCCTGCCGCAATCTGCAGCAATGTCAGGCGATGCTGGGTTTCGGCCGCTTTTCTCATGCTCCATTCCATAGTGCCCTTGCAACCACTGCAGGAGATGACGCACCGCCAGTGAAACCCAGCCTGCCGTCCCTTATGTCCCCTTCTCTTAGTGCAGTCGCAAGGCAGAGAAGGGCATCTTGGGCGAGGAGAGTCCCAGGCGTCCTCTAAGGCGTGTGCTTGGCAGTCCGTGTCCCACCGCAGAGATGGGCACGTGGGACACTTCGCATTAGGGACATCCACAGGCTGGCAGTTTTGCCCCCCGCGTCCCACCATCCTTAGAGGCAGCGAGGAGCCTGCCCTGGGCTTCTCGTGAAGTCTGTGAGCAAAGACCTGGGCTTTTTATTTCTGTTCAGGGTTCATCCCAATAGCCGTAACGAAGTAAGTCCAGATCAACTACTGAATTATAAAAATATGTATATTTAATGAAATCATTAATTTTCTCCAAATTGTGGAAGTTCTTGTTATGCAATATTATGGCTTAAGTTCTTGCCTCGATCTTTCAAATGTTGATCCGCAATCTCACACTGGGAACAATATAATTATATGGACTGAGTAGTACTGAGCCCGATGTTACTGCCCGCACTGCATCATTTGTTTAGCAAAACGCGTGAGGCTTCTCTGTGCTGGGGATTGCAAATATATCAACACCCATGTTTCCTCCATATTTGACAAAAATCATTTTCATCTGAACATCTGAAAATACTGCTGCATTTTTTATCCCTGCATCTTTCATGGCCCTATGTTACGTCTTCCATTTCACTGTCAACTCTTGTAGGCTTTTATGTAGCAGATGTCTCAGAAGAGTGTCGATAGCATATACTGTGGGTAGATATATTTGTATGTACATGTATGAGCAGAATATATGCTATATTCTGCCCATACTAAAAAATCAAATAGATATGTTACATTTATATACCATATATTTATGAATCTGTAGAGCTGTGTAATGTAACTTGTTCCTTTTATTTACTCTGATACAAAAGACTAGTATGTACAGATAGTATCCCAGCATCTTCCATACCGTGTACTTGGAGTTACTACCATGGGCACATCCAAGATGAATTCAACTTTCAAGAAACCTTGGATATTGTTTAATCATCCGTGAAGGAACAAAGAATGTGCTTGATGACTTCGGTTGAATAGCTTTATTCTGGATCTCTCTTACCTAAAGCTGAATCCAAAGACCTGAGAAGGACTAAACCAGCAAACTACGCTCAAACCTGCATAAGGGAATAGGGATCTCCTCTTCCAAAGCAAGACATGGTAACGACATGGTATTGCAAAGGCTGCGCTAGCTTCGGACAAAAACCAATGTTTTTCTTGCTTGTCACAATACCTAAGTATTTTTAAGACATGGGGAAACTTTATACTTGGCCTCCTTTATATTTATTAAGGGGAATTTTTATTGTTTAAATTTTTTAAAAAGGCAAAGCTTAAAATGGTTTTATTTTTTTCCAGACACTTGTGGGTTTTAACCCAATATATTATCTATCAATAATGTAATTTATTTAATTTAGTCTTAGAGTAGGTCCTGAAATCTCTGTTCAGTCTAAATCACATTGAGTTTCATTTTAGCTTTAAAATTCAATGGGAGTTTTGGCTGAATACAGACTGCGGGATCAGGCTCCAATGTTAGTTATTTGTAACTATTTAATTCAATGATTTATGCATTAATTTGGGATTAATTTTGCTTATTTATCCATTTTACTGTTGTAGCGCATCAGAGATGCGAAGCCTATGTTAGTAAATACACTTAAAAGTTAGTATTGCTTCATAGAGCAGCCAGGTTCTGTTACAGACAGGAGAAAAATAACAAGTTACATAAAACAGCAGTCTAGTTTTAATTTCTTCTTTTAGTTGATTTTAATTGTTTAAATATCAAAGTTTAAATTATTTAAGTTAATCTCTTCCCATTTGATTAGAAAGTGCGACGTACCTTTATTATGGCACATAAAGCCTTCATAATATAACTTATTTATTTAACTTATTCATCATCACCTGATGCCCTTGTATAGTTTTTATTTTTTATTTAGAATTACCTTTAAAGCACTACAGCTGATTTCCTGTAAGAACAACAGAGCGAATTTTGAGGACAAGCAATGAATATTCAACCTAAAACTGTGCATTCAGAAACAATAGGAAAAAAAAAAGACACTGGGATACTTTGCCTGAACTTTGTGGCTTCTTAAAACTTAAGCTGGGGGAAAAATAATACATGCCAAGCAAAAAGAGAGAAACCCTTAAACTAGCTGCTTCCAAGAATGAACTTCTGTGTGTGTAAAAAAAAAAAAGAAAAAAAGAAAAAAAAAAAAGGAAACAAGAAAAAAAGAAAAAAACCTTTCTATTTCTAGTGAGAACCAAAGAGGCTACCTCACTGACTTTTTCCATTTGTAATTTTAATCGTGTTGATGATACCAAAGATACCAAAGATTTCTTTCTCTGTGCGGTCTGCATTTTGCTTGTGCTCTTTTATAGTTTCAACTGTTCTCTCCTACTTACAGTAATGTACAGTTGCAACCCAGATACCCAAAGAAATACTTCTTGTGGAAGCTGCCAATTCTGGTGAGGACATTTTCTGTGTTTCCCTTACGCCTCCCTGCCAGCCAAAAATGTTTGGAGACATGAAACCATTTCACGTCCTTCCCCGCACCAAATTCCGGTGGATGGAGCAGTTGTGTTGACCTGGAGGCGAATCCAGGCTTTGTCCGGCAGCCGATTCCTTGGGGAAAGGGATCTGCATGCTGCCACCTGCAGAAGTCCTGCTTAAGTATTTATGGGTGTGCATTTGCATCAGCAGCAGAAATTAGCATTAGAAATTATTATTTTCAAGTAATGCCATCCTTGAACATAATCTAACGGGCTGCTCTGTGGGCCCCAACGCTAGCAGAGCCCACTGCTGACAGCTAGTCTGAGGGGAGGGGGATTCTTCTTAATTTTGGCCATCTGGACACCAAGCAGCCAGCCCTTTGCTCGGACGAAGCCCGATTAGCCTGGCCCACACACGTGCGCTGCGTCTCTAATGAACCCAGTGGGCACAGCAGATAGAGAGGCTGCTCTCTCCTGCTTACGTTTTGTTGTTGTTTGCAATTACAGTTTTCGTATGAAAATCAATTAATTATTTTTCTCAAGTTAGCAATGAAACAAAGCTACATTAAGCTCCATTAGTATCATATTCCTAAGTGATTACTTAAAAGTTGGTTGTTTGTCTTTGGGGAATTAGTGGTGCCCTTTAGCATTTGTTTCTTTTAGCCTGTTTTATCCTGTTTATAAGACTGAACCAAATGCTCTGATGAGCTGAATCCACTCCTGGGCACTGCTTGCTCTTCCCACCGCTCTGTACCTCTGCAGCTTCCCACGGGCCCGTTCAGACACACGTTCAGCTTTTCTTTAGGAGCCCCCCTAATCCTGCCACTAGCAGAGCCTGTTCCGCAGTAAAAACAAGAAGAAGATGAGCACTGGCTAGTAGGTAAATTTAAAAGAGGAAAGAAAACTCATTCAGTTTGCAGGTGTGCACTTTTGGCTGAGCTTAAAAGCTGGTTTATAAATCCCTGGACCTGCCCTGCATGGGTACAAACACCTTGATTTAATGACCGTTAAGGCAGGTGACACTCACCCCAGCACAGCATCTCCTGCGTTGGCGAGATCCCGCGTTAGTGCAGAGCCCGGATGAACCACGTCCCAGGGTGGGACGGGGGCCATAAGCCGGCGCCGCCGTCAGCTGCAGGCGCTTGAGCCTTTCCCTAAGAAATCTGCCTGAGCAGTGCCTTTGGATTCACATAGATTACCAACAGCTCAATACAAAAGCTCCGCTTTAATTAAATGTTGCCTTTTATTTTGTATTTCTTTTTGGTTTTAAGTCTGTATTGGAAAAGATAGGGACTTGACAAGTGTGCTTTTTATATCTATATATATATATATATTCCTTCAATAAAAAGCTATAATAATTCTCAGGATGCCTTCTGGGTGTGGAGGAGACGATCTGTCCTTGTGGTAGGTGAAACCTTCCCGCCGTGCCCCTCTCCACCCCTGCACAGCACGGACGGGTGGCAGGCCGGACACAGAAAATCCCCAGAGCTGGCAGGGTCCTCTGCAGCAATCGCGTTTCTTACCAGACTCATGCTTCACTTGCAAAGTGTGACATTACCATGGGACGAGTGCCTTGCTTGAACCAAAGCAACGATTTTGCCAGTCTAGACCTCTCTGTGCTTTTTTTTTATTCTTCCTGTGAATACCTCAGCTTCAACTGGGCCGCCGAATCGTACCTGGTGGGCTTTTTGTACTGTGGTGCTTTGCAATGCAGCCCTGCAAAGAACAAAACTCCTAATAATACCAAAGGCTCCTCTCCTGCCTCCTCTCCTCCTTCTCCTTCTCCTTCTCCTCCTTCTTTCTCCTTCTCCCTCTCCCTCTCCCTCTCCCTCTCCCTCTCCTTATCCTTATCCTTATCCTTATCCTTATCCTTATCCTTATCCTTATCCTTATCCTTATCCTTCTCTATTTCTTCATGGTTCCAAAGCTTTAATATAAAACTGGGCATGTTGGCAACGCAGACCGTGCAATCCCTTACCGAATTTTCTCAGATATACCTCATAGAGAATAGTTGTTTAGAGTAATGTTATTATAGCGTATGTAATAAATTATTCACTGTTTCTTTTTGGTAACTGTGATTTAAAAAAGAAAAAGCTTTATACGTTTTAGGTTGTGCTTTTGTAATAGACGGAAAAGGTGCGCTTAAAAATGTACGTCAGTCTTTCTTCCCGTTGGGTTTTTTTTGTTTATTATGGATTGGGGAAAAGTTGCAGAATGAGCCCAAAGTTTACAGTTTCATATTTTGCTGAAGAAACAATCTGTGTTAATTTGCTCTGTTGAAAAAAAAAGAAAAAAAATATTATTTTCTACATTTGTGCTACTTGGTCTGAACAGCTATTTGTTCTGTGTGACGGTGTAGTATTATAATTAGCAACTGCCAATCAGCGCTACCATTTTTATGCATGAGGCAAAACCTTAGCAGTGTGATGCATCGTGGTTCTTAATGGCAACTTCTTTTTTTGAATTTGAAAATAGGTCTTTTGGTTTGATGGTATTTATTTATGCATGGAGCCTGTTATCTGTTAGCAGTTGTGGCGCAGTTGTGTATACATTTAAGCTGTGAAAACATGCACAGTTTTGCCTCATACGATTAAGTACTGATAAGAACTGATATTTAGATCAGTTCTCATCTATCCGTGTTTTAAACACAGACGCCAATTGAATTCCAGTTAAATTAGGTTTTTATTAGAGGAAAAGTTTGGCCAATTAGCAGCTTTTTCCTAGCCAATTTGATTCGTCAGTCAGTCACTTCAAAATACACGTCTTGCTCAAAACGGAGCCAACTGTGCGTTTTTTCCCAGGAACAGGAGTTACTTTGGCTTTATGGCAGACCCGCGGGCATGGCACGGGGGACCGGCCATGGTGGGCGTGCTCGGGAGCCTCAGCTGCACCCCTTGCCCCATCTGTGCCTCCTGCCCAGGCCCATCATCCCGCGTGTTGCGACGAGGCAGGCGCTCGGCCGGACACAGCCGAGTTCGGGGTCAGCGGTGCTCTCCCAGCCACGTCGCCTGTCGCGACGGACAAGCCTGCCGCGGGGCGTCAGTCCGGGCAGCGCAGCCAGACCCCTTGCGTCGCTCCTGCCTGTGCAGCCCAGCCGGTCCCCCCGCTGCCGCGCTCCTGCCGGGAGGCAGCACAAGCACCGGCTCTGGCAGCCCCATCACTCACCACCCTCCGCTCTGGGTTCAGATTTCCTAAAATGTTTTACACCCCCTTTGATTTATTCCCTCGTGTCCTAAACCGGTTCCACGCTCAAGACCCCCCAGTTTTACAGTACCGCTAGCGGACCGGCAAATTGATTGTCTTTTATATCCAGGTCCAGTTTCAGACCCTTAATGTAACCCTGACTCACTGATCGTACTGGACATAAAGCCAAATCAACTACTAAATACACTTTACTCTGCGTAGAAGAGTGCCACTTGGGGAATAGGAGTACGAAAGTCGCAGTCTTCTAACGAGGCATCTGAAGTAACGTTGGTAGAGTGTTTATATTGTCTGTCATTAAGGATATATTAGAGATGTGCTTTCATTAGTGCAAAGAAACATATTTTTATTTGGCCTTATACAGTAGATTGTGATAATGAAAGCTTTGTAATATAGTCTGTTTATTTTTTTTTCTTATTTATCTGCCAAAGACAGTAATGGATACAAGAATTTTAAATAGGGGTTTTTTTGTAAGACAGTTAATGATTGTAATAGTGTTTAATCTTCCAGAAAGCTTTATATGTTCTTCCGCAATAAGCAGACTCGATATTTGTTTTGGCAGACTCAACTCATGCTAGCAGATCCCAGACACTACTCAGATGACACGCAGTTGTTGTAATACCTACACGCTGAGTTCACCTGCATTTTTCAGTCCAAAGGCAACAAGGGGTATGTGAGACAATGACAATGTTCACTACTGTGGCCAACAGTAGATGGTCCAGCTTGCTAAAATTTGCCAAGGTACTTGTATTATGAAATTTAAGGTATATTTTATTATGTCATTTTATGTCATTTTTTAACTTTGTGGAAGGTGGTATGTTGAACTGAGTGTAAGCTGAGTTTTTCAGACAAATAAAGTAGCTAAAGAGTGAATGTTATTTTATCATTAAAGGGTTTTTACTCAATGATTTGTGCCAATAGATGTCCTTTATCTTAATGACAAGTATTACATTGCTTTCAAATTTTTATTTATAGCTATTGATGTAAAACACACACACACATATTATTTGCCAAAGTTCAATAAAGGAGGAAAACAATGCTTTTGCTTCCTTGTGCGATGAAAAGTTACTGGGTTTTTTTTTTTTCCGGGTGCCTTCTTAGTGTCTGGCTGCTCTCCACAGCCTGATCCTGCACCATGGGGTGGAGCAGAGCTTTGCTGCTCAGGCCCCCAGCGCAGGTGCGGGCTGTTACCACTGTCAGGGGTAAAGCAGAGCCGAGCACAGTCAGACTAATGCAGGACCACAGCCCAAAAATGCTACATTGCATGTAGGATCTGGCCAAGTATGAGCAAAATGTACCTGAAAAAAGATCTGACACATTCTTCTACGAACACCGCTCATGCAGGTAGTGCCAGAGACCTTACAGCAGCCTTCCAGTACCTGAAGGGGCCTACAGGAAAGCTGGAGAGGGACTTTTTGCAAGGGCATGTAGTGATAGGACAAGGGGTGATGGCTTTAAACTGGAAGAGGGTAGATTTAGATTAGATGTAAGGAAGAAATTCTTCACTATGAGGGTGGTGAGGCACTGGCACAGGCTGCCCAGAGAAGCTGTGGATGCCCCATCCCTGGAAGTGTTCGAGGCCAGGTTGGACGGGGCTTTGAGCAACCTGGTCTAGTGGAAGGTGTCCCTGCCCGTGGCAAGGGGGTTGGAACTAGATGATCTTTAAGGTCCCTTCCAACCCAAACCATTCTATGATTCTATGATTATAATGGAATAGGGACAAACCAGAGGATGGAGAGAAGCAACTTCATTATCCCGCAGATGATTTCTCAAGCGGAGCGTTTTGCAAACCTCTCCCAGGTCTCCTCTCATACAGACTTACCAGTGCATTAACCTTTTCTCCTGTTTGTCATGCGTGGTACGATGCATACGCATTGACTTCAGTGCCACTGCTCAGGGGTCTTTGCACAACAGGGACTTGGGGCTCTGGCACGGGAGTATCCAAGGTCTTTTGTAAAGAAAAATCCTATAATTATGCAGGTTGCTGAAAATGAAACAGAGCACTGTGTTCACATCTGGTAACGCCACAGCTCCTGAGCGGTGGGTAATGATACAGCTTTGCTCTAGAGGCTGAGAGCAAGAGAAGAAAATGGGATGAGCACTGCTGCCTGCCGAGCATCCTTCTTCCCATTGAAAGGGTCTTGGCCCCCCGGGACAGGGGGTGACAGCACTGGCAGTGCTTCGGAGGGGAAGCAACGGGAATGTGGCCCATCTTTCCTCTGCTGTGCCAGTACCTGGGTGCAGGACCCACGTGCTCCCGCTGTTTTCCCCAGGCGTTTTAGTCTCAGCACTGGTTTGGGGGAGGGTGTTGGGTTTGGGTCTCGCAGGTGGGACAGGCAGGAACAACTGCATTTATAAACAGAGCTTAATTACTTGTGTGCAAAATCCTCTCTCAGCCTGGCCAGGATGCATCAGGTCCTGTTCAGAGAGTGTAACTCATCTGAGGAACCACCCATCCTTCAGCAATAGTCACTGACATCACTCCCAGAGGGGCCCGCGCCGCTACCCAGGGCAAACCAGCTGAAGGAGGGACCAGCAAAGACAGAGGTCATCAACCTCAGCTTCTTTATCCTTTTCCTTTCCCAATGGCCTCTGGTTTTCCCAAGAAAATTCCAAAAATTGGTTCAGTTGGTGGTAACTCGCTGTGTACATTACAGCAGTGAAGATGTTTGTTAAAGAAGAAATCACCTTATATTTATGTAAATCATGGAATTACATGATGCACTGCATCTTAATTTACCATAAAATTAAGTAAATTATCACACTCTCATTCCCTGAAGCAGCACTACCAGAGAAGACAGGAGGTTCCTCGAGCTGAAATTTCAGGGCAAGGAGAATGTAGCAGGTTTGCATTCATTCATTCATTCATTTTATTCCAGCTATGGGCAAGTCTTTTTTGTTTTTTTCTCCTTGAGTAATCTCATCATAAGTAGATCAAATGCAAGATTAAATGAACAAGGAAAACCACTTTCCTATGTTTATCTCTTAAAAAAAAAAAATTCCCATTAAAAAGGTCCTTTCCTTCCTTAACCTTTTGACAGCGTCAGAAGAGTCACTCCAGATGCCATTCCTCTCTCTGCCCACTGGCAGGGACTGTCGGTTGGCCACCCCAGGGGACCCAGGCGTAGGGCCCTGGGGGGGCACGGGCGGGCGGGAGGGACTGTGCAGCCCTCCTGGGAACGGCTGTGTCCCATCCCCGGGCGAGCACCGTGTGCCGCACACAGGGCCGTTGGGAGGGCTGCAGCACCGTCACTGGTAAAAAGGCACCATGGGTTTTATCTTGAATCTAACCTTAACACCGATTTTTAACCTTGGGGTTAATAAAACCACAGAAGAATTCGTTTTCATGCTCATCCTTTTCATATCCCTCTCTCGACACTGAGCCAAATTCTGCCATTAATTACATTTAGGCTGCTTCATTTAACTTTGCTGAGTGGCTACCGGTGCAAATAAAAGCAGACCTGCCTCTTCAGCATTTTGTGTCAAAGAGCCCAGAACGTTGCCGTTCAAGTCTCCTTTCCACCTTCGCCCTCTGGCGCGGGGTGCGGTGGGGACTCCCGAGGAAGGGGAAGGAACCAAGCCCCCCCCACGCCCCATGCTCCCGCCAGCTCACACACCCACCAGGCATGGGGCCGAGCATCTCTCTGAGCACCCTGCCCCACGCTCCCCTCACACAGCTACAGCCGGCTGGTCCACGTACAGGGGCAATGGAAGTGACAATGCAGCCTCACCCTAAACCTGCGGTCCCCATGCACCCGGGGAAAGGAGCCCACCCACTCAGATTTGGCTTTGACCCAAACCAGATCCTGGTGCTCAGGCTCTGCGGCGAGAGCAAGAAGGAACAAGCTGGGTTAGGTGCGTTATCCCGAGCCCCCTCCCCGTGCAGAGCTCTGGGCTCCTGCCATAGGTAGCAAACCGCCCCGGCAGAGGGGTCTCCTCCAGGAGAAGGCGGCGGTGAGGACCACGGGAGGGAGTGCCGCCGGGACGGCTGCCGGTTCCGGGGAAGGGCCGGGAGGGTAGCTGACCACTGGAAGGATAAAAACACTTTAACAGCAAAAGGATAAAAGCGACGACACTGAGACTAATGCGGCCCACAGTAGATCATTTCACTTGCGGGATCAGTCCCCCAGGAATGCATTTTCCAGGCACTTAGCAGCGGGCACATCTGGAAGAAGGAAACAGGACCATTTCATTAATCTGACAAAAAGCTGAAGGATGACCTGGGTGTGTGGCAGGATTTCAGCTGGGCTGCAATGTTGTATCGGTACGGCACACTGTTCAGCTTCTCCTGCAAATGCTTTAACTGCAGAAAATCCCCCAGGGCGAAGGGACGCCTTCAGCTCTGCTGGTGCCCAACTGCGCTGACACTGAAGCCACTGGCCTTGGTGGGTATTAGGCTGTGCCACGGCAGTGAGTGGTGCTGCGAACACTGGGCATTACCCACCAACCCGTCAAACGGGGGCAGCTGATCCAACCCGGCTCCTGGCAGACTTGCCAGAGCATCCTCAGCACAACCCATGAGCAGCTGCGGCCAGGGCCCCGTGCACACAGCAACGTGCACTTCCAGGGGACGGAGAAGCGATCGCGCGCAGCTGAGGAACCTGAGGAGGATTCGATGCTCTGGATCCTCCCGTTGTCCCGGCAGAAGCTCCTGCCCACACATGGCAGCTATGGCAGTGCACCCACGGCACCAGCTGTACCCTGCACGGCACTGGGGGACCCGCACCACCTATGTCAGACTCTTCTTCACCCACCTCAGTTTATCGGCTTATGTTTGAGTCACATTTGGGCCTGCAAAACACACCAGTATGAACCCAAAAGGGCGTTCAACAGCTGTGGTGTGTTTCTTTGCATGCCCTCCTCCGACTCTTCCTGACAACCCGAGGGCAGGGAGTGCAGGAGCTGCAGCGGATGCTTCCATCTCCCAACTGCACCTCTCCCACTCCCTTCCACCACCGTCCCCATTCCCCTCCGCCACTGCTCCCATTCCCCTCCGCCGGCTGGCAGCAGCTGGAAGCCTCCTGAGACAAGAATTGCCGCTCTCTCCTTTTGTGGCTTTTCCCAGTGCCGGGTCGTGACATCTGCACTCTGGTCCACACCAGACTTTGCATCCTGTGATGAGGGGATCAGCTTCCCTGTCGGAGCAGCTCATTCCTGTCAATTCCCCGCGACTTGCTGCTTCTTAATGCTGCTGGGGCTCACATGATCATTCCAGGTTAAAACACCTTAAAAAAAAAAAAACCCTCAGTTTTGTCACCAATGTTAAAAAAAGCCCACCAAAACACGGCACTTACATCGTGGGGATGCAGGGGCACCCCTGGGAGCAGGGGCACCAGCTGGCCTGGCCTCCCCAGCTGGGCTCCACAGTGTGTGGCAGGGAGCCTGGGGTGCTCCCTGAAACGTTCACCCCCAGCTGCCCCTGGCAGCACAGCCCAGCCCGAAGGAGCGGGTGCCACGCTCTCCTCCTCCTCCTCGGGCAGGCTGGCGCATAGCAGCGGCAGGGACGGCAGCACATCCGTCAGGCTGAACTTGACAGTAACGATCCGCTGCGCCGGACCCCGCGGTGATCGTGGCACAGGTCCCTCCTGACTGCAGATGAAGTGCTGGCAACGAGGGTTTTAACTTACAGCATTACCATCTTCTTTGATCCAAACACTCAGCCCCGGTTTGAAGCCTTGTAGGGAAGCCTGGGGGAAAGGCCTGGAAGCCAGAGGGTAGGGAAAGCTGCACCCCATTACAAAGTGTCATTATAAGGCAACTGGCTTTCTTTTGGGGGAAAACAGCGGAGGATCGTGCAATACCACTGATATTTTTTTTTTTAGCACATGTGGCACAGAGCTGCTTAAGCAAAACAACCAGGAGGAAAAAACACTTGTGATAGGCAGCGTGGTGGTGGGACACCGCAGCAGGATTGTTGATGCTTAGGTGGAAACAACCAGCGTCAATGCACGCACACACACAGAGGACAAAAAAAAATAAGATTAGATCTGCCTACCCACTGGAAAAATGCCTTTCAGCTTCTGCACATATAAAACCTCTGTGAGTGACTCCAGGGTCCATCTCAGAAAGGCATAATGGCAGGAAGCCATAATATATTAAAACAGTAGATTAAAACAAACAAGAACACTTTGGATCATATTACACATCACTTTCCTCACGCCTGACAACAGGAGAAATCAAAGGCAGTAAAAGACAATCGTAGACCATAATGGCCTAATAACTCTGTGATAAAAGTGCTTGTGGGAGTTGGCTGCGAGGAGCCCAGCACAGCCCGCAGGATGCAGAGCCACCCCTGGAACCCGCAGCGCTGCACTCAGGAGCATTACAGCTTAAGTGCTCGTTTAAGACTTCCTTGAAAATGCAACGCGCTCACTTGAGAAACGTAATTAGGCCTGGATTGCGGGTGATGTTCACACGTTATGGATCATCCTTAAAAATGACAGGAAAAGAATGACTGAGGGCTCTGGATTCTGCATTATACCTCCCTCCCCATCATCCCGGGAGAAAAACCAACCCCCCCAGCAGCGCATCCACCCTGTCCCCCACGGGGTGGCCCAGGCTGCTGGCAGTGGCAGCAAGGAAAGGGGCTGGCTGTGCCGCAGGTCCTTGGGCCGCACAGAAGGGCCAGCGCTGCCAGGGCTCCTGGGGAGCCGCACTGAAGGGAACGGGGCCGGCTCATGTAGCATGGGTCGCTCTGTAAGGCTTTGCTTCCTAGCACTTTTAGGAGTACGAACTGTGTGCGCACACTCCCTGACTCACCGTGCAGACGCACGGCCAGGCGAATCTTAAGTTTATCCCCAGACACCTTCACATATACGCAGACATTTTAAAAAGATTTAAAGTGCCAGCAGCCATTAAGGTACTTCTTGCACCCTCTAGCACCTCACGCACAAACATCAACTTACACCAAACCCAGTGTCCAAACCTCCAAGTCATTCCATGGCAGCTGGCTGTTTTCTCAGTGCAGAATTCAAGGAAAAGCTCCTTTCTCCAGGGTCCTTCCTACTGTTTCTCTCTCTGTAGCACTGGGACATTTGGGCTCTGTGCTGGGACGTTGGGCAGAAGCTGCAGCTCTCCCACAGCTCTGCCAGGCACCCTTTGAAGGAGCACAGCCTTTTTGCACTTACTTGGCTGAGAAGCTGCAATCCCCCTTTCAAGCCGTTTTGGGCTACTGGGTGCCTGATGAGCAATAAATTATTCCAAGACTTTGTTCTGCCGACGAAAGGACCGACAGTCCTCTCCGTGAGAACAGTTGTAGCAACTTAACTATGAATCACAAATCCTGCAGTGCCAACTCGGCTGTTCGGTTGGATTTGGGGTGGTTTGCAATGGCTGCTATGCCATTCTGGTGCCCACCACTCCTGTGTAAGCTCCCAAAGCCTCCCCAGGGACACCTCTCATTCAGCTCTGCATACACCAGTCTTTTCTCCATCCCTCAGCCCCAAATCTGCTTTGTCTTCTCACCTCCACAGCATATTGTACATCCTAGCGCAGAACTGAGCTGACTGCAGCATTGCTCTTGCATCAGTTGGCATCACGGATTTCTATTAAGCATTGATGATCCTTCCAGAGGTTACAATTCACATCACCTTCCTGCTGTCTGCTCCTGGTTCCCACTGCTGGGTGCCTATTCAGTGTTCACACCACGCTGTCAGCAAAGCATCTCCCAGGCGAAACGCAGTGGATTAATGCATACTTCATCCATCAGAGAAGATCGCTGTAGCACTAAGCAGGCTCACGTCGAGATCCCCCTCAATTTCCAGTAATCCACTGACAGACCTCGATGTTCTGCAGGCAAGCTTTTCAGCTTCCACCAGTTACCAGGCAAGGAGGCATCAGTGCTGGGAGCACTGGGAAGGAACTAGCCTGGAGCAGGGCATTTGCACAACATACTGCCTCCGTGCCAAACGTGGGGCATTTTCCTGAAGAAATGTGGAATATGGAAAACGTGTTCCCGTACACAGCTGCTTCAGGCCGTCTTTTGAAGGGACCTGGCCATAACAGAGATCGTGATGAAGTCAACAGAGCTTGCCAGAGAAGATAGACAGCAAAAGCCCGGGGATGCGCTGTCAGGCAGCAGTGTTCTCCTTTTTTTCCTTTTTGTGAAAGTAGCGTTTTTCTTCCATATGAGCATCCATGTCAGAGGGAGAGCATACAAATACACTGACTCTAAACAAAGCTCAAAACTACAGAGCTTGTGGTTTATTTACTACAATACCAACCCCACCCTGACCGTAAAGCCAAGGAAAGGAAGAGCTCAACACCTGCAACACCCCTTTGCCATCGTCTGAAACCGTGCTCCTCGTCACCTCAGGGTCTGGCCGTAGCCCACTGGCATGGGAAGACCCCACTGATTCAGCAGGCGTCAACCCGGGTCTTAGTTAAATTCCTGGTAGCTGCAATTAGAAAATACATTTGCAGGGGACATCATGACATTATTTACTGCACATTTAAGTCCCATCTGTCCCCACTGCATATTCTGAGCCCATCTTACATAGCATCAGAGCTTTTCCAGTGATTTCACAGAAACATGTTTTTTGCCATATTTTTCTGCATTTGCCTGCTTTATGCCCATCGTAGCAGTTGCAGTTCAGACCAACACAACGAGGCACCTCTGCGCTGCTGGGAAACAGTACATTGTTTGGCAGGATAACATGAGATACCATTAGTCTAAACCATACATACAGGCTTAATAATCCCAAAATCTCACTTAGTATCTTCAGTTTAGCTCTAGCTCTGTTAATGGAAGCAGAGTGCTGCAGTTTAGTGCAACAGGCTGTCTTCTGATGGAAGTTATGCTGACATAATTATTCAAGTAGGTGTATTGACTTCAAATTGTTTACCCCAGCCAAAATTAACAGCAGCAAGTTATCTCAAACACCCACATAAATTCTGAACACCTTGAGCAGAATCCTGCGCTCACATGAAGCTCTGCCATTACACCGTCTCGGGCAGGCTCCCCTTTGCCAGAGGTGTGTTTGCATGCTTGTGGTGCAAGCCCGGCGACCCCTGTGGTCCCCAGCCGGCTGCAGCATCGTCAGCAGCCCAGCCCCAGCCACTGCTGCTCAGAGGCCGATGTTTCATCCACCCTGCAGCTGCATCCATCTGCTCTGTGGTTCGAGATCTTTCAAAGCCTTTCTGGCACTGCATTAGGTGCCCCAGTGTCTCGGCCTGGGAGCACTGTTTGGGGAGAGGTTGCTTTTTATAATGGCTTTTTCCAGGCGCTGCAGCATACGTGCAGCGGTTATGCTTTCAGCTCCACCGGAGTATTTCTGCTCTCCGCCGCTGTGTCAGGTTTTCCTCGCCACTAGGGAGTGTAAATGTGTCTTCACATGCATTTCTGAGAGACCCTGGAAACCTTGCCATAAATCAGCAGGAGGTAATGTCGCTCTTTAGTACTTTGTAGGTAATGTATTTTGACATCAAGGTAATGAGACAGAGGTTTGACTTCGAACTCCGCATCCTTTGCGGTGGGTCTGGTCCTGGGAGGGATGAGCCCTCACAGCCGTCCTTGGGGCCGATGAGAAACACCCATCACCGCCAGGCATCAGCTCCACCGTGCATTACAAAATGCAGCAGGGCGTCCCCATCCCCGTGACATTTGGCCCTTTTTCCTGCCTCGTAAGCAATGTGATCACAGGCACGGTCCCCTCCTCCGAGGACAACAGCAGCGACACCTTTAGCGCTTTCTCCCCACCTTACGGCCTTGTGATCTCTTGGCCTTTGGGGTTCAGATGTCAGTGGGCAGCCGCTCCCGACGCAACCTCTGAGCCTGGGGGGATAAAAGGCCATGTGTCTCAGAGACGATCCATCTCTAGACGATCCATCTCCGTGCAGTCACGTAAAGGATGCCGTTCAGCCAGGCCAACAGCTGCAAATTAAATAACCTTTTCCTGGCACTTACTGATGAGCACAAATTCAGCAGGAAAACAAAAGGTAGATTTTAGACCTGGTCCAAATTTACAAATCCCTGTGCTCCACGTGCAAAAGCAGAACTTGCCCGCGAGGGCTTGAAAGTTATAAATAAATCACTTGCCCAGCACACCACTGGTGGTATCACTAAAAGACAAGTACTATTCGCAGAGGATGAAAGACATAGCGCAGCCCCTACGTGCTCGGATGGCCCCGATGGTAGTCTGACCCAGCCAGGAGGTACAAATCAGTTTAAGCCTTCGACCAGCCCGTGCTGAGCATAAAGGTGTGAGGACCCAGTTGTCAGCCACAGTTTCAGGGTCTGCCCGCCCTCCACGAGGAAAGCAGCAAAACAGGAAAGCAGGTGGACATGTTACCTCTGCAGTTACTGGCAAATATACGGGCAGTTTCCCTGGACTCTGATAATGCACTTGCAGCGGGTATGCTGGTTTTCGTTTCTAAGGGGTTGCTGTAGGGTAGCAGGGAGTTCAGCTTACCTGCTGTTAAGAGGACATGAGTATTCACCCTCCTGCAACCTAAACTCCCGTCTATCCAATACAAAGTGACCTCGTTGCCGAGACAATCCCGTAACTTCCCAGGATTAGTTTAGGGAAAATATGTGTCATGCAGCCCCTTGCAGGCACTGCAAGCCTGAGCTTCCTCCACCTGCAGCATCACCCGTCATTCAGTGACACCCTGCAGACGCCCTCGCCGCTGGTCCCAGTGGGGCACCGAGGTGTGTGGAGCCCACCCGCAGGCACAGAGGGGCGAGCGGCTTCCCCCTGAGGTCACAATTCCCCATGCAAATCTCAGCAGAAACCAGCAACAAGCTGATTTACCACAAGGCGAGAAGTTGCCAAAATCAGCTTCTCTGCCGCGACAGCAGTGGAGGGACTGTCACTCCTGCTGAATACGGAGGAGCTTCTCTCTTTGCTACAGCATTTGGGAAATGAGAAGGTAAAAGCCAGCAGGTAGGCGATTGCCACAGACTAACTGATGCTTGGCAATTTTTTACCCTACTGTAACTTTCTAAAGGGAGAGTGAGCCAATGCTTCCACAATGTTAAAGAGATTCTTTTGGATTCAAAGAAACGTGACATTTCTTAAGTTCTGCCATGCTTACTCAGCCAAATCTCCATTCAAATGCAAAATAGCAAAGCTACTGACTGGAATACCAGAGGAAAGAAAGGAAGTAAAATCACCGCTCTCCTTCATTCTTCCCATCTTCCATCCACTCAGCTCTCTCCCCCATCACAGTCTAGTAACGAGAGCTCACTAATGGATCAGCTTAAGTATACAACTCTCATCACTGTTCTAGAAAACAATCAATCAAGCACTTAATTTTTAACATAAGAAATAAGCTGCCTAGAGACTGTTAATAGATAACTGAATAAATTAACAATCACAGGTGGGATTCAAAACTAGTGCAAATCTTTTACTCACCATCTTCTTGAGCCTGTTTTTACAGAAAGCACGCAAACCCCCTGTTTTCACAGAAAGCAGACTGATGCTCAATTCCACACCTCCTCCAAGCGTGTAGCTGGACCTTGGCATGAGGAAACCCCACCACGTACATCTGTGTATTTTATATCCCCTTCCACATCCTGAAGCATCACTTGGCATTGTCCCGGATACTTAGCGAGATCATGGCAAACAGAGCCGAAGAGGCAGGGTGAGGTGTAACTCACCCCAGCCTGAACATGCTCATCTACACGGGAACAGACTGCGCCTTCAAAACAAAGGCTCAGGCTGAATTTGACCCCTTATACAGAAAACTACAAACGAAGGCACTGCTCTCTGAGTCAGAGGCAGGCGGGTTCCTGTGCGAAAGCCTTGCTGCGCAACCGTCATCTCCACCAAGGGACCAGTTTAACTGGTGCTGGAGTTTGTTACCCCAGGTGGGAAGTCATGGAGGTGAAGGCAGTGTGAAATTATCACATCCAACATTGTACCAACTGCTGGAAGGTTATGTATACAGACACTTCTGCATGAGCAGAATAAGCAGCTTTGACTACTGGCGACATCCATTTTCAAAAACATGCATAAATACCCAGATAAGGGCTGCTGCTCACAGAACTTCATTAGTGAACTCTGCCCTCGCGCATACCCGACTTGACCCTGAAGGACTGCGAGCCCAGAGGGCTGAAGTGCCATTACTTCCCCTGAAAACCTACAGGATTGACCCACCATGGCTTGGCTACTTCAGCAAGTCATTTGGCGCATCGGGACCAGACCAGTGTATCTCAGTGGGTGCTGAGGCCCCACTCCAGGTAACGTTAGTCTGGGTCCTTGGACTGAGCATTCAAATAGGATTTGGCTGAGACCCGCATGCAGCGGGAGTGTTTGCTGCACGTCTGGAGTGCTTCCTTCCAGAGGCATCCAGGGTTCGAACCTCTCGTGCACAAAGTGAATCAACTCTCTGTCAGGGGGGGAATCATTGCTTCACAGTTCACTGCTGATCCAAATCAATCAGTACACGCGCAAATGCTTTTGCTTTCTGGTGCAGAGAAAAGGAAAGGAACAGAGAGGACATCAAATACCATCATAAAGGGCTCTTTACTGAAGACACACAGCTCAGTTATTTCTTCCAAAAAATTTAATTGAAATTCCATCTTTATGGCAAATGATACACAGTAAGATTATACAAATTTTTTGTGTTACATTAAATGGAAGTCCTTGTCCAATCTGAAATACATAAGTTGGACTAAAAGCAAGTATTTGTACACATCTGGCATTAAAAAATGAAAGGAACTTCTTTCTCTCTTGCATCTTACACTTCATATTGATTTCCAACTCTCTGGGTGTGGTAGAAAGGGATAATAAAGTGAGCTTTTAGATATTCCTAGGAAAATCCCGGCCCCGCTGAACTCAACTGTAACATCCTCTTCTCCAGGGGGAGCAGGAGGTTAGCTCACAGACACTTTCCACACACCTTTTAATACTACAGCACCACTTTTGGAAGCTATCACATTTTCTAAAATGCAGCCAGTAATAAGGGAGATTTTATGAACTCCAGAAGATAAAAACTTCAACTAAACAAAAAAAGAAAAAAGCAAAATTGCAGAGTTAAATCAGGAGAACAGCCTAATCATGAGCAAATTCTTCAAAACATTCCATTTGCAAACACCTGTACTTCCCACTTCTTTCCTTAGGACATGAAGGGCTGTTTCTGAACTCCTCTATTTTTCAATCAATATCCTCAGGCCAGAGCTCGACAGCACTGGGAGTGCCGGTGTAAAGGTTTCATTCCCCAGCTCTCATTCCTACTTTCAGGTGCAGTCTCAGTTGTGCAGCTATTTGTCAGCCTGCACTGCAAACAGCACCGCCAGCATTAGCAGGAGTAAGACTGAGCAGCCTGGGCAAGGGGACAGCAACGCCGCACCGTCACCAAAGCTCCCCCACTGCTCAAGTCCAGCCTGAGGACTCAGCTCTTACCAACGAAATCTTGGGATACAACGCTGCCTCAACACATCACTTAAGCTCACTTAAACTGGTTGCTTTTTGTCAGGTCATATGTAAATGATAAACACTCGCAAATGAAATAAAGTACTACAAAAGGACTGTAATGGATAATGAAAAAAATCAAACTAGATTATTGTCCAAGGACTAGAGTCTCCCAGATGCTGACACTTCCATATGCTCAATTCAACCAGAGCAGAAAGTGCTCAGGATCTGGCGAGACTGGGTCCTGAGTTAGTAGCACCACATGTTTAAAATCTGCCAGAGGGGCAAACTGAATGCATAACTGTAGGATTAAGACTGAAATCTCCCAAATGCAGTGGCTACACATCACTGGCAGAGTGCTGAAGAAGAAGGCACGTAAATGGATGGGATTCATCTCTCCTCATATTAGACATGTGCAACGTAGCTAACTACCTCTGAGTTAGTGCACCACGCTCCCTTCATGGTCAGAGGCAGCAACGGAGTGAAACTCATCCAACCTGTTGCGGACATCTGCTTTGAGAGATGAGTAATTTCTCAGAAACACATATTAAACCAATCTTTTGACCATAAATAGTACCTAGGAGACCAGCTCAGATGTCGACATGCAGATCGGAAGCATCTAAAGTAAGGTCAAATGAATTCCACTGTTAGTTAGCATAGTCAGAAATGCTCCCAAACAGAAGACCCAGGATTAGAAGATTTCAATGGCGGCAGAATTCCCACTGTTAGTAGTCTCACTGTTATCTTGATTTCCATTAAAAATATTAAGCAGAGCTGCTAGCTAACTTGCTCAGGTAGTTTTTCAACAGGCTTTTGATGCTGTGCTAAGACAAAATAATGTGTGTTAAATAGCAGGGCAGGGTGATACTACATGATCTGTTCAGCAAAATGAAGAACCCCACCAACTACGAGACAAGATCCATCTGCTAAAAGCTAGAAAAGTAAGTGATTTCTACATTACGGTCTAATAGCAGCAATAGGCTTAGTAATTATCTCACTTGTGGTTAGCATACTAAAAAGTGAACTTTAAATACCTTTTATTACTGGGGACAAACATAATGCCTCATAATTAGTGCCGGCTAATATTTTCAGTACTCTCTCCAATATGGAAATAAAAAGCCAATCTATATTTATAGTATCACAATGTTCATATGAAGTTAACCTTCACTTTCCAGCTTCAGCCACACTTCTAAATGTGTTGGTCACAACCTGGATTTGAAGGTCAATATACCCTTCAGCTGGTAAGAGAGAGGTATAAGTAGGAAGATTTTATAAAAACAGATTGTTTTCCACTGACCCGTAAGTGTCAAGCAGTGAAATGGGAACAGAGAAAGTTCTTTGTTCGACAAGAGACATAAGGCCAGTGTTCCCTTCCCAGACGTATTGCAGACATTTTTATTCTTTTGACATTGATTCAAAGATTTTCCATGAAAATTCCACCCTTCCATACACACGTGATAACCCTGCCTACTCCAGCTGAGCAAGGGCAGGAATCAGCTTTGCGTTCCTTTTTCTGCGAAGGCAGCGAGCAGAGACCAAGAATGAAGCAAGACAGGGAGAACAGAAGCCCCGGCTTCTGGCTCCCTGCCACTGAAACAGGCACAGGTATGAAGGGTCAAGGAAGACTTCTTTCTGCTAAAGCAACAAGGGGCAGCAGTAATGTAGGAGGTTCTGGCACTGAAGGAATTTAAGTCTGTCTCACCATAATCACACTTGGAAGCTGCAGTATGGCAGTGGAGAGACGTCAATCAACTCTCAAGAGGTATAAGGCCACAGGCCCTAGTGAGGCTGTACAGTAGGATTTATATCGCTCCATGGCAGTACTTGGCCTACTGGCTGATTGACACAGCATCCGCTCATTCCTTTAGTATCCCATGTCTAATTCTTTCAACATAAAACAGAACAAGATAAACCCCTCTTATACCAACAGAAGCCTATTTTCTTTTTAAACAACCCTATCCTTGAAAGATCAGAGGTTCAAACTGTTCATGCCTCATAATTACATAAGCAAATAAAATTGTCTGAGCAGCATGGCATCTGCTTCTCAAACATCACGATTAGCTGAATCATCAGTTACAGAAAACAACCTGCATTGCCAAAGTACTAGCATTTCAGTGCTAATTACATAAAGTAAACATTTATACCCATGAAGTTGACAGCTAGACTAATACACTTATGGCTCAGTCCCACAGAACATTGTCACAGCTTTGCTCCTCCTTTGTCCCACCCAGGAGGAGAGGTCCCTGTGCAAGAGGACCACTGACTGAGGTGCTGCGGTACTTCTGCCCTGAACTACTTCAAGTGCCAAGCTCAGGCATGCTGTGCGGTGACCAGCCTTTCAGAAAAGCTCCCTCCTATCCCAAGACTAACCTGGACACCGGTCCCCGTGCTGATAGTGAGGGAATACTGCCCTAAAAAGGTTTTTCACTCTACTAAACTACCGCTACTTAGGAGTGGATTCAGCAGTCCTGATGCACCCAAACGCCTGCCAAAACAAGCAAGAAGTTTAGCTGGGTTATGAGTGCATACTCCTGGCCCACATTCAGTGCCGAAAATCTAACAGACAAAATTCAGCTTTCGACAAAGGTATGCATAAGCACACAGCTGTCAGCCTGCGGGGCTGCCTGCTCTCAGGCATCTGCAGTGTCAATTACTCCTGACTTACCATCTCAGTTTTAAATAACAACATCAATTAAGCTAGATCAATTGTACCTACGGAACTCCATAGGTATCCCACAAAAACCACAGCACTGTGGCACAGTAGAAAGCACAGAGCAGATCTATAAACCTTCTGGAGAGCAAGCCTGACTTCCTAAATTTACTTAACCAAACAGAGAAAGCCCTTTTTAATAATAATTTTTAAAAAGCCATTTTGCTTAAAAGATAAACCAACATGTTTCCATACATGCTCCTGATAGCTGCTAGATTTGAAACATACACAGTTTGTTTCAACTGAGCATGTTCTTCAGCATCACCCAAGCAGGCTTATTCCTTTCATTTTACGCTCTTCAAATGCAGAAGCTTTCCTGCAGATAATGAGAGTGTTTTTTCTAGAAAATGTAAACAAATCTGATGCATTCTACTATCCCAGCTAAGCTTTCACTGGAAGTTTCTGGCAGGAGAAAACAAAACAAAACAAAGCCTTATCTTCACGTTCTAAAAAAATATACACATTATTTAAAAAGCATTAGAAGTCACTTGATCTTCAAACCCATCTGAAAAATCACTCTCAGAAGAGACAATCGGTGACTGTGCTGGTTATATTCTACCTTAAGCATAAACAAAACAAGTAATTGTATGCTTGACCTGGAAAGCTGAAATTAATGCACTCATGACAAAACTGCATACAAATAAATCCCTGCATAGTAAACAGAAGCTAATTTGTAGAAAAGGTTTTTAAGTTTTTCAGTGCGTACTTACGGGCTCATGCTAAGTCCAATCAGAATCAGATGAAACGAGATCTTTTCACATCTCACAGGATAAACACCCTTATTTCCCTACTTCCTACAAACTCCTCTCAAACAAAGAAAACATAAGAAAAAAATAAAACAAAAAAGTCAAGTTCTCCTCACTGTTACATGAGGTTAACATCACAGACTACCAGCCTGGAAGTATGTAACAGAGGAGAGTTTGATCCAGCGGTTTCTTTCCCTTGCACTGCTTCACCAGGGCAATTTTCCTGTATAATCCAGCAGTGCTCTCCTAGACGACCCATCACAGCTGTTGATTAGTGAAGAAGGCTTTTGTCTCCCTGCAGACGGGATTTTCACAGAGCGGACAGCAGAGGGTTAACTGCCTAGAGCAGATTTCATTCGACTGGATATGCGAACAGACCAAGTCTGCCAGAGCCTGAAAGATAGTTAATTAAAAATCAGAAGTGAGCAAACCTATCTGCATAAAAAAAAAAAAAAATGCTTTAACATGTCACACTGACTAGTGAGATTGCCAAATTGTGTATTCATCAGACTACACTTTTTAAGCACTACCCTCTTTACTTCAGGAGAAAATCCTGCTTTAAAACTGCATTGGCATAGTATCTTAAGAGAAATATTTCATTAAAAGATTACTACAAATGAATACAAGGTTTTTTTTCTTTTTTGTCAAACCAAACTTCTGAACTTTAAAAAAAAAAAAAAAACCACAAAACAAACACATGCTGTGGTAAAAGAAAACACTTTGTGGTATACAGATTAAGTACAGGGGGTTCCATTTTTGCTCTTACATTCAAAATACTTTAAAACTACAAGAAGCCATCCATAATCTAATAGGAAACACACAACTGCAAACTTTTACAACTATTGCAACAAAGAAGATACCTTGGAGAACAGTGGATTTCCATTAAGAGACTCTGCTCTTCTGATATTTTCAACTCCACACTGAATCAAAAATAAGGAGGAAAAAAGTTAAGTCTGCTAGATACTTCACTAGTTAGCCTTCAAAATCTTCCTTTCTACTTCATTCAGAAGTTGCCCCAAAATGACGGAATTAAATGCAGTACCGTGTTTTTCAATACAGCAAAAATAACTACGATGCAAAATTTCACTCTGCTGCCAAAAATTGATGATTCTTTTTCAGTAAGGATAGTAGTGGCTTAAAGAGTTAAATCTAGAAAGACAAATTCCCACCTGTTTTGCATTGCTAAAAATTAATTTGAGTTAAGCCAGTTTAGATTAATTTTCAATTTACAGAAAAATAAAATTTGCCCCAAATCATACTGCAAGAAGCATCTACAAAGCAAATTTCAAAACAGGAAAAGTAATTTCAGAGCACCACTTTCCAAACAGTTATAAAAACTATAAAACTATTCACCTCATTCGCTAAAACTTGAGCATACTCAATATCCAGTTCATAAAGTGTTTCAATGTGGTCACTTGTAAATGCTATTGGGACCAACAACATGTTCTTCTTTCCTCTTTGGCACAGTCCTTTAATGGCCTCATCTGTCTGTGGACCAAGCCAAGGCATTGGTCCAACCTGTAAGAAAAGGAGGAGGGAAATAAAGACAAAAAACCTCATTAAATCATTCTTACAAAGAACACCCATGTTTTCTTAAGCAGGACAACACAGACCAGATTATGTTTAAGATTGAGCCAGTTGTTTGTATTTCCCTGCTTTCGATAGTACCTCTCACTTTCTCCATTAAATCTTTTATGAAGACATACTGTCCCGTCACTTAAATCCCAAAGAAACAGAACCTGGCCTGGCCTAAATGAGACTCTCATTAAAATAAATGAAAATTTAAATACAGGTGTACTGTTTTCAGTTCAGTAACACCCTGACTACTACTGCACAGGGTTTACCTGCCTTTTAAAGAAGTTACCATTCTGTAACAAACTGTCCTTACCCCTTTACTATCCATGAAGTATTCAGTGCTGATGTACCATAATATGCAACTTTAAGAACGAGACAACAATGGCATGATACGTGTAATGCCCTTGAGACATCAGGTTACTTGTACTACATAATTCTGGTAAAACTTATGTTCCTTGCTATTTGCAGTAGTAATAATAAGTACAAAGTAATGCAAGCAGTCTTTGTCAAGAATAATGAAGCCTGTTTGAATTAGGCTCGTATTATTATTAAGAATGCCTGTATCACAATAATGACTTCGGAAAAATTGCTCAGAGATCCTCAAAAAGCAACACCTTAAAAATCCAGTGAGTGCTTGATTCTTCCTTCTGACAAAGACAAATGTCAAACTAGATGTTATGAGATCATAGGTTTTCTAATGGACACATCAAAAAGCTACTTTAAAATGATGCAATATACAAAAAAGGTGAGAAACTGTGGATAAAGTATCTGGAAAGACTGAATTTGAGTAAAAGATGGGAATTCTGTTCTAGCAGAAATACTTGCGGAAAATGCGAAAAAGGCACGGAGGTTATGATCTTCTTAAGCTGGAAGATCATAAACTCCATCACCTGAAGAGCTTTACAGTGGCAGGTGGCTTTACAGCTTCCCTGAGCACATACCTTGGACTGCCACACAAGCCTGTAAGGGTTGGAGTAGTTCAGCTTCTCCATGACTCTCTGGACAGTAGCTCCCACTTCCTGAGGATACGGATCACCACGGTTCACTACCTTCAACACAAAAACACCAGACCTTTTTCTTCCGGTGAACGTGTTTGGGCAAAGACCACCTAAAGACTGGGAAAGGCAAGCACGCTGTGCGTGATGTGGCTACGCCCAGGATGGGCCGTATCAAGTGCCTAGCTCATCTGAAACAGGGAAGAAAAACTGCATTCTTGCCCAGAATGCATCATCATAGGTGCATGATGAATCTGCTTTACCAGAACATCTACTCCTCCTCCTTCACACGATAAAAGATAAATTCTTCTATCATCATATATAGATATGGTTACATTTTGGTAACAGCACTGCATTTTTGAAAAATGATCCATGAGCCATTTCACTGCAGTTGCTGGTTGCTGACAGAGGATCAAGTCATTTATTGCAACCTTGCAAAGATTTTACTTACATTCCTTCAGGGAAGGTATTATTACTACTTTCTAGAGGTGAGAAAATAACCAAATTTTCCCCTCCATTACCATCTGGGTTTGAGCTGGCAAGTTCGTGAGACCATGAAAGCAGCCATACCGAGTCTAACCTAACCCAGCGCCCCATCTTCAATGTTGGCCAACAGTGCAGATCTGACTAAGCATGCAGGAGAGTAATCACAGCTCATGTGCCTCGCCTTCAGCTCTGCATCAGGCGTCCAGCTGCAACTCACTGACTCACCTTTATATTTCTCTTTTATATTTGCCTTCCACAACTGTGGCCCTACCCCATGGGTGCGCAAGCCGCATACCTTTCCATTCAGCCCAGCCAGTGTGACTCTGGTCTAACAATGACAGAAACGACCTGCTGTAACTCACAGACATGGGCAGCGAGTGTGCCGAGAAGAGGATGATGACATCTTTCCTTTTGTCGGGTGGAAACAGGTTCAGTTCCTTCTGTATGTGATCGGTGAAGCACTGTTCAGAAAAAAAAAAAAAGCAAAGACCTGAATCAGAAACACTGAGAGGCATTATGTGATCTCAAATGACCCGAGACAGGCAGCTTCGATGCTCCAGGCTGCCTTAAGAACTTCAAAATTCCCTTCGGTACACGTGGGGCAATAGCGAGAGACAGCACGTATTACATACTGTCAAGTCTACAGCATCACACAGTGCCCAGTCCCAACACACCAAGGGCAAAGGCCCCCGTGAACTTTTGATCATCCCAATGGTTTTAAGATGCTGGTAACAAACTGAAAGAACATAGCCAATTTAACCCAACTCTCCTCTACTGCCCCTGAAAAGCAGTTCCCTGGCCAAAGAGGGCACATATGTACAGCTGCTAGGGCAGGGACAGAGAAATGGTGAATGGGCAGAGCACAACCATCCTCTCTTAACTGCCCCATTACACTCAGACTAAATTAGAGCACATACACATGGCATCAGAGAAGTGTCCCCTAATGGTCTGTTGAGGCAAGTTTGAGATAACTGTATTCAACTGTATTCAGAGACCTCCACCTTGAGCGCAGCTGATGGGAGAGAACATGGGAGAGATGGACACCTCTGCCCATCAACACCTGAAATGTTCTTAGTACTACACAAAAAAGCAGGGAAACACCTCTGATTCTTCACTCCCACCTCCAGCATTTGAACTGAGCGCCATGACACTGCATACACACAGCTAGGCTCAGGGAGCATACAGAGAGAAAAGAAGCTGCTATCACTGCTGGCGTATGGTGCTGCAGGAGCATGAAACAACTCCGTCTGCATGCTCTTCTCTCTTAGATATTTTACAGTGAAAAACAGATCAGAAATCTTAAAAAAATTAACTTCCATTTCAACTTTATAATCAGGGGCTGAGCCAGCCCTTTCAATTACAGCCTCCCTGGGCTTAAGGAAACGCACGTTGGTGAGCTTATTGGGGAAGAAAAAAAAAAATAAAAAAAAAAGGGTTATATGTACTCTGTCTAATAGAAACCATTTTGCAGGTTCCCTGAAGATATGAAAGGTTCCTAAACTCTGCTGAGGTGTTTCACTGAAGGCAAGGAGAATACATACTGAAGGCATGGAGAGTGCATAATAACAATGGCACGTCCCAGGACAGCATCACGCTCAGGCAGCTTGTCAGTGGAATGTCACACAGTGTGGGCAGTTCCACCTTGCCTTCCTTCAGTCATTTTTATCATCTGTTCAGCACACCACAAAAACTGCAAAACCCAAACTAGAGGAGAAGCTCCCCAAAGATAAAAATGCCATTTTCTCTGAAAAGGAAGGAGTAAGAAGGTTTCCCTTAATTGCTCCTGCCACAGCTAGTGCTGTGCCTAGAATTACTTCTTTGCTGCCGGATGAGAATCTGACAAACCGACATGATCTGTATGTGTGTTGACCATAGACCTGCTCTGAGCAGGAATTTGGACTAATGACCTCTAGAGGTCCCTTCCAGCTAACACTGTTATGTTAATATGACTATGCTTTTAAAAGAAGATGTGCATGGTGGTCACTTTCACACATTATCATGCCAAAACATCTGGCATGAAATAACCATCCCTCTCCTGTAATTTCATACATAGTAGACAAGACACATTTCATTACCATAACTAAAATATACCCTCAAATTGAAGAGTTCCTTTCATTCTTCTCAAGTTTTTTTTTTTTTAAAGAATATATATAAACACAGCCTAAATCAGCAAATAGGTTTATCTTCTTTTAGTACATTCTATAGCTAAAAATCTTGTAAGCTTTGTTACAAGCTAAGACTTGATCTAAGTGAAGTGTTTCCTCAGAATGTTTCTGTTGCTTAACATTATACTGTGTTTTTCCTGGTAGCAAATGTTTCTAAAAAGGAAACTCAATAAACATCTGTATTTACTTAGTTCTTTGTTGTTTTAAAGTCAGCTGGCAATGCAGAGTTACCAAGTTTCTCCTACATCAACCAAAGAAAACCGCAGGGAACACCAATTTGATAACATACCAGACCTGCTCAGTTCACACCTCTCATTCTGACTGCTAATTTCAAAGGCTGTCATACAAATCCATACCTGAATAAGAAGGGGATGTGTGGGCCATCTGTCAATTATACTCCACTTCATCTTCGGCTTCTCCCCTTTTTTATTATAGTAGCGATAAATGGCATTTAAACTGCTTCCTGAAATGCAGAGAATTAAGAACCTAAGTTCAGCCAAGGCATTAGCAACTTGTCAGATGAGAACAGTTTTGTAGCAAGGTATTATAATAGTTGAAAATGCTACATATTTAAAATGCAACCGTAAATCAGAACTGAGAGCCTCAAATGGGAACAATTATATCAAAGTTCATACAACGTACCAGCCATGCTAAGCCATTCTTTAATTGAAGAACAATTACTGCTCTAGTTTCCACGAAGAAAGCTTACTCAGTCATGTTCCTGAGCCTTCAGTTTATGTTATCTCTCAGTAACAATGGTAACATAAAGCTATCCTGAGTTAAGAAGTTTCCACCTAAAATTCAGAATTACAGTAAATACAGAGGACCTCAAATTGGCAATGAAGCCAACAGGAAGGGCCACCTTGAGGAAGACAGGACAGCTTGCGCTGACACTTTGCACACTCCCTCAAGGCTCACGGACACGTGCCTACATTAGCCTCTGTCTGTGCTCTGCTCCTGCACAGACGCTCACCTGTGGTAGAACAACTGTACTGTGGGTACTGCGTGAAAGCGATAGCCCTTTCAATGCCATCTTTCTCCATCTCTTCAATTGCTTCTTCTGTCAGAGGATGGACGTACCGGAAGCCAATGTAGTATTTGTGAGGTGCTGCCAGCCAAAGCACAGGAAAAGAAATTCCAGAAAAGACACAAGAACTCTCAATAACACGTCATTAATAAGTACAAAGTACACAATTAGACAGACTGAAACTTTGAAATAAACTTGTTGATAATTTTCTGGCTACTTTTCTAAACCACTGTCATATAAACACATCTTTCTTTGGCCAAGTATTTTTCTGGTAACTCACTTTGCTGTTATTAGAATTTAAAAGTGATTTATACTATTGTTTGCTTCTGCAGGAAGCATCATTCTTCTGCTTTTACTTAGTTTAGCAGCGGCATGGTTTCCAGACTGTACAGAGCTGGGCAAGTTCTGATTTAAAGGATGTATTGGTAAAAAAGTGTCACTGCGAGATGTTAAATGAACACTACTATGCCCTAACACAGACCACAGTTACAGACGTGCTATGGGCTTCCTAACAGCACAGCTCAACTTGCTTACTGAAAACAGAAGTCAGATGTTTTAAATACACCAATGTAATGAAAATGCCAAAACCTTAGGAAAGACAAGACTTTATTCATTCTGCCATACAAAAGGAAACGCATTGCTTAAGTGCTTTGCATATTCCAGGACATTTTATTTACCTAAACTTTCAAATATAATTGGGCTGCAATTTTGTGTGCCAGCACTCAGATATTCTGCTCTACAGGGATCAGCTTCAAACAGGAAAAGGCCCTGCACCTTATAGACATTAGCTGCCTATAAGACATTTCAGGAAATTCAGATAATTTTATCCCTTTCATGCTCCAGGTACCAATAGCGGAGTCATCAAAACAGGATGCCTTCAGTGCATGAAGGATTTATATGCTTTGCTGGATCAGGCCTTCAGTCCCAGCACTGCAGGGGCGTTCAGGCAGAATTCCCAGGTACCTACGGTTTGCTCCACATGCCCTCCCTTCCTTGCCCTCTAATTCCTATTTCAGCTTCAGCAAAGACCTGGCTCCCTTACATTTCCCTCACCTACTCTATCTTTTCCTTCATCATTTTATGCAGATGTAGTTCTATTTCACTTCTTTCCACTTCCTTGCCTGCAGTTAACCACATTAAAAAACAAAGCTAAAAACAAGACAACGTGGAACCATCGTTTGATGCAACTGCTCTGGTCACCCTCCTTGCAAGAGAAGATGCCTTCCCCCACCCTGGTAAGTCTGCTCCATTTGCACATAAACCCCCAAGGACCCAGACTGTTGTGTGGGGCACGAGATTGGTGGTACTGAATAAGTGACACATGTTCTTTCGTTGTGGTTTCTGGGTGTTTTTCATAGAAACCTTCATGCCTTTAAACACTTTACTTTGGAGGCAACATTATTGTCTCCAAGGACAACATTTTAGGTTTTTCCATTTTTCATCTCTAATCTTTTGGGTGTTGGCTTCAAGGTTTGGGGATTATGGTTTGGTTAGGGGAAGGGAGGGCAGCTTTCTTGTTTTATTTTGGGGGTTTTTTTTGGTTTTGGGTTTTTTTTTTTTAAGTAGAGGACAGAGGTTCTTAGGAGAACAAAAGCAAAGTTTCTTTTTCAGTGTTTCCGGGTCACTAGCTCTGAAATAACATTTAACAGGTTTCTGAAGGAAGCAGATGTCCCATGCTTGGTCTCCACTCCATACATTTATACAGGATTCAGAAAACAGGTTTAGTCAGCCCCAGTTCTCTGCAGGAGGCAAGAGAGCTCCCAGCTGGGAGCAGTAGCAAATAATGACCCAACTTCAGGAGCCCCAGGAGCCAGTAGCCTCATTAACATTTTTAAATGGCATTAAAAAAAAAAAAAGTCTGACTAACCAGAGCAAAGACAGTAGGAATTTAACCGGGAAAGGACATACTGGGAAAAAACATGGCCAACTTGGAAACTTCTTGCAATACTCTCGCAGTATTATGTTTTGTCCTGGATCAAAGGCAGCAAAGGAGATATTTTCATGTCTGTGTACATATTCATTTTGTTGTTACAGTTAGAGTCAAAACTACTGGAAATAGAGTGACATCTCCTTCCACAAAGACCTGCTGATCTAAATAAACAACATGGCCCCCTCATCCTGTGAGCTTTCATTCTGCTGACAAGGGACTCTCAGCTAAAATACAGCTTGTAAGAAATACTAAGAAACATTATAATTAAAAACAATTAAAAAAAAAATCAAGATGTGCCTTCTTAAAATATAATTACCATTGCAAGACATTAGCCTATTTGATGTCAGCACTAAAAAAAAAAATCCCAACAATAGAAATGGATTTTCCTATCACCATGTTTGTGTGATTTATTCTTACAGACTACTGAGCCTACCCAACACCACCCATTCAGACAAAAGAACTCTTGTTCATTTTCAGACAGCTGCCTGTAACAATAAAGCTTCATTTTAAAATTATATTGTTCCCAGATGATGTGGGTGAGGCTCTTTATTTACTACTTTATATTAGTCCCATTGCCGAAGTGTAACATGTCAAATATATACAAGTCAGTAAATCAGTAGATGGATTAACTTACACAGGAGGGAATTTCACAGGTGGTTATTGATACTGTCTAACATGAGCTCTTCACCAACTGCAAATACACAACAACTATAAACTCTATGCCCAAAAGTCCAGATCAAGGTAAAATGAGTATGCAAAGTATTTCTTCTTTGCCATGTGTTTGAAGTCTTACCACCACAACTGTGAGTTACTCATTAACAGGGCTCAGTGCTCCCAAAGTGCTACCTGTGAGCACACAATATTCAGAAATGCATAGCTCAGTCTGGAAGCACACCCAACTGTTTCAAGCTATTCTGAAGCAACAGAGTACTCTGTATTGCTGCAAGATTACCCAAAATGCTTAAAGAAATGGTTAGCACTCAATTAAATTGTTAGCAATGGTTAGCACGTTCAGTTTTTAAAACTGCAGCTACTGTTAAGTAAAAAAGGTCTCTAAACGACTTATCAGGTGTAAGAACTGCACAGAGGCAGGTGTGACTTCACAAAAAGTGGTCACCAAACAAAAGCAAGCAGGAGTGGTACGCTGAG
Organism: Aptenodytes patagonicus; assembly: GCF_965638725.1. Lineage (NCBI taxonomy): Eukaryota > Metazoa > Chordata > Aves > Sphenisciformes > Spheniscidae > Aptenodytes > Aptenodytes patagonicus. The sequence goes on along the minus strand of NC_134982.1, from coordinate 763,432 downwards.
AAAAGCAGATAAACTTTCTAAGCTTTATCTTCAGAACCTGTTGCAAGCCTGAACCTTCAGGGGCTACTGCTGCTAAAAACGCTACTGCCTTGGATGCTGCATCCCAGTGCGGTTTTGGCTTCAGGCTTTGACTATACTTGCAGGGACCACAGCTGGAATTAAGCTAGAGAGTAGCATCTGCGGAGAAAAGGATCGAACATCACCCAAATGAAGGTATCAGTGACATGTTACACGCTGAACAAATGAAATAAATTTGGTTCTAGCCTTCCAAGAGCATTACTTTTCACCTTCCAGAGCCTTTTACCAATCTTCTACCTTTAGCCCTTTTCTACCCAAGTCTGAAGCAGGTGCCACAAAGAACTACAAAATAGCTAGAAACCAAACAACGTGTATTGTCAAACATGGAGGGGGATTCCCTGACACACCAGCATCACATCAGCAAAGGTCACGGAAACTGAAGGGAGAAGGCGGCTTGCAGCACCACGCGTTGTAAAGCTGCTGAGCTGAAGAGAATGGAGAGCTCTCCTCTTTGGCTTCTCTTACTCCAGCAGTTTTTCTATTAAAAATGTTTAGTGTTCCTATTGGAGTGGCAGGATGAGAAGTATTATCTGTAACTAACACATCAGTGAGGAATTCAGCGGGCAGCTTAGTGATCTCGTTAATTCCTTCTACTCACAAAGGTAGTCTGCTGCTTCAAGACAAAAAGTATAATGCAGAGAAGTACCTTATTGGAACAAAGGTGACCCCCAGACAGGTCATTTCAGACAGACCAACCATCACGTTACTGTTTCTCCTGGCTTTTGTCAAAGCAGTGGTGATTCACTGTCCTTTTCTGTCTGTCCCATGAGAGGCAAGACACAGAAGATGGCCATCACCTTTGAGCTGCTACGTGAATGTGGAAGTTTAATTTCTAGTGCTGCCACTCACGTTTATTAACCACGGTTTTAATGTCACACAGCAAGAAACTGTAGCGTAAAAGGTACTGTAAGCAAATGACCTATCACCTTCAGCAAGCAGCAGAAGAGAAACAGACTTCTAGTTCATCACAGCTGCTAACTGCACAACAATACAAGCTGAAGTCAAATTCAACTAACAACCAATTTGAAAGCAGTTTAGCTAAACTAGTGCAAATTCACCATGAAAGCACTTAACCTGGGTGAAAAAAGACTCATCTATCAATTTGGCTGGAGGTTTTAGGAGAGAGATTGAACATGGCTGAATCATAGCAAATTAACATTATGCAAATGACCGTAGTTGTCTGTGTTTGCACACCTAGCCCATTGCAATTGCATGGTAAAACATGTTAGCTGAAGCCCTTAGTAAAGGGACATTCACAGAAGTGTCTGCACCCATTTCCCATCACACTAGTGCTACCAGGTAGCTTGGCACAGGGTAATCCATACAAGTCACGGCTCCTTGCTGTGAGGGAGCAAGGTTCAGAGAGATTCTGTGACCCGGAGAGAGGGGAGGGAGGTTGTATTCACCTTTCAAGTTTTCTTGTCATCAAGGAAGGACTGGCAAAGACAGAATCTACTTCCACCCAAGCCAAACCGTTAGGCCTTATCTTCTGCTTATGTCCTCGGGTGGGGCTCACTGCTATCACTCAACCAAGCCCTGCAATGCTCGTCTATGAAACCTTGTCTTTTCTTCCAACTGCCCTCCTCTTCAGTCCTGAAATCAGGCCTAATTGGTGTGTGTTCTTTTATCCATTATTAATAGTTACAGGTTCAGACAAAGTTTTAAAGGCTCTGGATACATCCAAGCAATAATTGCAGAGGGACATTTCAGAGGAACAAAAGACACCTGCGGCTTTGGAGAACTGTCAGACTCCCGACACACTCCCATGCAGTTAGCTATTCTTTAGGCTCAGGCTGGCACAACAAAGGCAGATACAAAAGGCTTTATAGCGTTAAGTTCTGGCCTCAGAGCTGTTCCACATCAGACAGTCCCTGCACAGCATCTCGGCCGAGCCAGCCCTGAACAGGGAAGGGCACTTGCAGGAAGCAGCAGGAGCAGGGAACGCTGCACTGTCCTCTGCGCCCTAACTGCTGGCTGCTGTGAGTGTGCAGCAGCTGAATGACACCATCCTGCAGTTAGCTACAAGGAGCAGCCATGAGAAGGTGGCCGTGCATTTTACAGCAGGAGATCCTACCCCCCTGTGAAACTCAATAGCACCAGTGTGCAGAACATGAACAACCAGGAAACCCTAGATCAACAGGCATTTTTTACTCTGTGTGTGCACGCACATGCGCAGCCTAAGAGGAGCGTCGTTCTCCCACACTACCTCTTCATAAAAGATAAGAGAATTACATGAGATTATACTGCCACTGCCTATGGTCACAAATCTCCACCTCATTTATGCTACTGCAAATCCCACTCTGAACACCCTTCTCCCATGCCTGCCTTATTTGTTCACATGAAATACATTCCCCTTTCTTATCATCTAAGGCTCAACCACTTGTCTTCAGTGTAAACTTCTTCAAGCTCAAGCAGGGCTTGCAGGGCAAGGTATGACACCTTGCAGTCGTACACACCAACGGAGACTCCTGTTACCTAGCTTTAGCCATCTGAAAATAAGATACTATGTCTACCATATCCATCTAGATTTCTTCCCATAATCAAAGGGGAGAGATAAGTGTACCTTTAGAGGGTGACACCCCCCATCTTTGATAATGACCTTAGGACAAACTGAATCACTTTCTCTTCAAGCCCTACTCTCTCTCGATGAAAGAGGGAGCAGAGACCACCAGTTTAGGCCAGATGCCCAACTTCCTGATGGCCGAAGTTATGCAAGATGAAACATGCCAAAAGCATCTAAGGGTGGACATACGCAGGGCAGCTTTTAAGCTTGGGCACAGAGGTGGCAGCTGGACCACAGCACATACTGGATCCAGCCTAAGAAGGTGGGTAAATGTTTGGTTGTTGGCTTTTGGAACTACACTGTTACTGCAGGTTGAATATGTACCGACAGTACTCTCCAAAATCAAAGCCATTCTCCAATGCAGCCACAGAAGTGACCACTGCACAAAAATATATTTGCATGTGTGGGAACCCTGTGCTTTTGCATATGCCGAATTTTTAACGAATAATAACCTCTGTAATATCTTTGTTATGATTTCCTAGCAGGACTGAGAACACTGTTCACACTCACAATAGAAATCAAGAAGCAAAACCTGCTTTACAAGCGTATACTTTCAACACATGAGACAAAAGAAACTTTTAACAAGCACAGTAAAGAAGTACCAGTGCGAGGCGACATGCTGTCCAGCAGTTTCACCATGCCTTCTCCCTGCACCGCTGTCCACTTCTTGATTGGTGATCCACCTCCAATCCTGCTGTACTGCTCCTGGATTTTCGGTGTGCGACGTTTGGCAATGAATGGTGCTAATTTACTAAAGCATTCAAAAGGTACACATATTAATATCATAACCCAAATCACTACCCCTTTCCCCAAATCTCTCCGCTGCAGTGGGTTTCCCTGGCAATCTCCCCTAATTATAGCAAACCAGCACTGCATGGCTTGTTTATTGTTATATTCCATCACCCTTCCCAAACTTACTAGGTGACAGGAAACCACAATTTGTGATTAGAATTAGATCTTGGCACATCTATTTCCAGAGAATTGTAACACTGTTTCTTGCACTGTCCAGTCCCAAGATGAAACAGTCTTAAGAAATACTGATATACACAGAAGTTAAATGTCTGAGCCTACAGCTAAGGCAGCAACACCCAACCCTGACTGTAACACAGGATTTCACAGTGTTTCTCACTTTTGAGCTGGAAGCGTCATTAGATCTCTGTCCAGGAAGAGACGAAGTAAGAAATCATGCACATCATCCAGCCGTTCTGGGCCTCCCATGTTTAACATCAAGATTCCTGTTTTAGGTTTCCTATGGAAGCAAGAGATATGTCAAATCCTAGTGACCTACTACTTTTTTTATTATTACAAAACAATCAGCTTATCCTTCTGCATTTGTCTCTTGCAAAAGCAGCATCCTATTTAGAAGCTCATCCTGCTTATGTAAAAATATGAACTACAAGTATGAATAGTCAGAGAACAAGTATTTACATGATCTTTACTTTTTTTAAAAAAGTAATCACTTTGCAACACAGAGTTTAACCGGAAATATACTGAGAAGTTATCTCGCAGCTGAAGGCTGTAAGGGAGGTTATAAAACAGGGTCTAAGGAACTACCTCAGCTGAACGCCAGCTGTGGATTCCAACCAAACCAAGCAGCAGCTTCCATAGAAAACAAATGAGCTACCCACACAGGTCTTTGTCTTCATTACTTTGGAGACACGTCATCTCCCGAAGCAGTGAAAGCAGCAAAGAGCCATTCTACACATAAAATAAGTGCAGGGTTGGTTTTGGTTGGGTTGTTGGGTTTTTTCCCCACAATGGGTTTTCTATCCAGGTGCAGGTCGAGTACACTGTTCTAAGGATAACGTCCCTCCCAGCAGAGCAGAGCAGAGCAGACGGTAGTATCAGCTTTTACAGAAACGGCTGCTGATCACAACTCTCACCCAAGAGGTGGATTTCCCCATCAAATCGTTTCCTCTGCCTGAGGGAGCTCAGTGACCAGGATGTCTCGCCTCCTGAGCGGACGGAGCCGAGGTTGCACAGGGAGTTTTGCTCTCCTCTTGTTAAAGCCAGAGTCTTACAAAGGGGCACTGAGAGGAGCCTAGGCCTGCCCCGATGGGTCGGGACCTCAGTTTCCATTCCCTTCCTCCTGGAGCATCTATCAGGAGGTTGCTGAATAAAACCCAGGAAGCAGGAACCAGAATCTCAAATAATAATAATATCCTACTGTTTGTTCTTCCATGGCTTCTGCACTGCCTCAGGCCTTACCGTGGGCCACTGCCTCACTGTATTCTGCAGAGAACAAGGCAGGCAATCCTTGCCCCACAGAACTGTGAAAACAAGAGGCTCAGTGAATGCAGCCAGCCAGGTAAAACCAGTTACACACGCACAAAAAACCTAGATCAAGCCCTGTGACTGCCACGTTTTACTACATAACCAGCTTTGCTATGTGAGCAAAGCAGCATACCATATCAGAGAGAGAAAAAGGCAACAGGCAGCAGGTCACACCCACCCAGACCTCACTGCAAACTTACCGCACTTCTGGCTCAATTTGAGGTTTTGTGCTTTCTGTCACTGCCGCTGCAGTTGCCTGACCTCTCCATCGTACCGGGACCCTCAGTTGACTGCTGCTTTTTACAACTGGAAGAAAGATAAGAGCACATTGATAACTTTGCACCGGGCTGAGGGGCCTCTTTACCAGGTAGGCACTAATCCCTCAGCAGCTACATAAACACACTTGGCAGTATTGCGCTGCTTGGCATTTTCTCCCGTAAGCTCCAGGTCCTGGAATCAAAGAGAGTCATGAAATTGCAAGCTTCTGCCTTTCTTTAAACACTCTGTATACTCACAGCTTTTCAGATACCAGGCAGTAACCTAAAACCAAACAAAAGCCTCACTAATCTTTAAGCTCCAATCGTAAGTCCAAAATAACTGGTGACAACACAAGAGAAACTACACAGGGCTGACACACTGAGGAAGTAAGCACGTCAAGCTACGTAACTCCTCGTGGTACAGACGTACCTGGGCTAACTCTAGACAAGCAAAGTATTTCTACACCACCTCTACAATGTAGGTTAGACATTTGTTAATTTAGGGTCCCCAGCAAACTTCAGCAACGCAGGTCAGCACCTGAAAGCCGTAAGCACACAGCTCCTTAGTTTGACCCTGTGTCGGGTACACTGAGCAGCAATACTTAGCAATACTTTACTTTAGAAGTAAAGTCTTTCCACATGCTGGTTACAGCCTGCTTTTTCAAAAGCACGCTTTGTTTTCCTCAAGAGTTCATAGCCATTACATGATATTTTTTGGTGCAACAATAGTGTCAATTGCCCAAGATGAAAAAAATTGTTAAATTCTGCATCCCCGGCTCTCCAGCAATCGTTTGGTGCGACACCTCCCTCGTCAGACTGCAGGAGTTCCAGCAGCAATTGAGCCCCAATAGCACAGACCTCCACAGCAGCCGATCCACCCGCTGAGAAGAGCATCTTACAGTTCACAGGTCCCTAATAACATCCTGAACAGATGCTGAATGCCCTCAAAACCTGCTGAAATCAATGACAGCAAAAGGCATCTTGCAAATCCAGCTTCTTACACAGGATTAAGAGTGTGTAGCTGTGGATGCCTGTGTCTGCAGTGACATAAAAGGCTGCAAACTAAAGAACTTCAATTCAAGCATTGCTGATGCCTGAAAGACTCTTTTAAAATATTTATATTCTTCTTCCAGTTCTTCAGTTATTACTTTTTGAAGCACTGACACTCTATGTTAATTATATAGAACAATAAAAAGAGAAGTTTCAATGGCTGTATTGATCCTTCTGCGCTGTAAATAAATACTGGAAAGCATTTGTTTTGCTTAAGGTGAGGTTTGGGCACATTTCTATCTGCACCATAAAGCACATGACGCAGAACGCACAGGATGTGCAACGACGATGATTCCAGCTTGATGGAACATTGATAAATGTGTTCTTTTATAAGTTTTAGAAACGGCATTATCGTATTAGCCTCTGGAGCCAAGGCCCGACAAAACTGGCCCCTGGCGCGTGCCCGCACTTCCACGGGTCTCAGGGTAATTTAAGCACACCAGTGCCTCTCGGTAGGTACGTGAAGTTACTCCACCGTTACAGCAGTAACCGGGTAATGCGTGACATTTACAAAGAGTAAGGAAAAGAGCTCCTGCTGAAGAGCACACGCAACTGACTGCATATTGTAAAAACCGCAATTCATACCTATATGTAGACAACATATATAATACACATTTGTAACATTAGGCTAGCTGTGAAACTGACTTGCAACTGTATTTATTACTCACACCTCCTCACCACACCTGGCCTTATTTTGAAAACGCAACCCGTGAATTGTTAAACAAGGACGATTTTTACACAAACACTTTCTAAAAAGGAAAGTGCCTCATTTAAAATGAAACTCCGGGGGGGGGGGGGGGGGGGGGGGGGGGGGGGGGAGAAAAAACCAAACCAAACAATGAAGAAGGGAGCCCGACAGCAGCAAACGACAAATTTCTCTCAGGTGAAAAAATCCCAAGCCTCACAGCCCTCCGTTCATTCAGAGGAAAAACCATCGTGAGCCCGCCCGGCGCCACCCACGCGCTCCGATCGCTCAGCCGCACTTTCTGTAAGGTCTCTGCAGCGCGGCGACGCGACCCCCGGGGCAGAGGCAGCCCCTCAGCGCCGGCGGAGCCCCACCGCGCCCGGCCTCCGCCGCCCGCTGCTGGCCGGCCCCGCCGCCCGCAGGCTCCAGCCCGGGTCACGGCGCGGGGATCGGAGGCCCCGGCTCTGCCGGCAGCGTTACGCAAAGGCACCTCGCGAGCGTTGTGTAACGCGGTCCGCGGCGGTGCCGCTGCCCTCCCGCCCTCGCAGCCCCCGCGGCGAGGCCGGCAGCCCTCAGCGTCCCCCGTGTCCCCCCCCCCCCAGCCCTCCGTTCCCGCCGGTTGCAGACGGCGCCCACTGACTCACGATAACGCGCCGCCCGTCCGGCAGCGGCGGCGGCCATCTTGGCGGCGGCCGCCTGCATTCCCTCAGACGGCCCCCGCCACCGCCACCGTCGCCTCCGCCGCCGCCCCCCCGGCACCGCCCCCGGGCGGGGGGCGGTGCCGGGGGGGCGGCGGCGGAGGCGACGGGGCCGGGGCAGACCCGGGTGTCCTTCAGGCTGTTCTGGCCCGGCTGTCCTCCACAGCCCCCGTGCGACCGTTACCACCGACCGAGGGCTCAGAAATGAGAGATCAAGCACCCCATGATCCAAACAAACAAAAGACCCCAATATCTGATTTTTTGAGGCTAAACTAATAATGGCATCCTTTGCGTCATGCCGAGGTTCCACTTTGAAGGCTTTCTTTGCAAACACACATGCTAAATAAAATATATACTTGGGCATCTCTTAGGTTTGCACAGTTAGGCTCTAAAGAAGCTGCAGACCCTTTTAAAAAAAGATTTAAATCCACCACCTCAGATCGCGGTCAGCCTTTGCAGTTAAGCCAGGATCCTCGCCTACAAAAATCCTCATGCCTCCTTTCCCTGCTTCATGAAGAGCCTGGTGTGACCCCAGTCTGCCTCTTCCAGGGGACATTGACCAATGGTGTCTTCCACCATCAGACCCCTTATTTTGCCTCTAGCAATTCTCTGCTCCTCCAAGAGCCGTTCCCATGCTCTGTCACCCAGGTTGGTCCCCTCTCTGTGGGCAGTCCTGAAGCTTTGGTGCTGGAGGTTACCCTGTCTGAAAAGGACCCTTGTCGGTAGCACAGGACATGGACGTGCAGTTTGAACACAGCAATCCCACTCTCTAAGTCTGCATCGGCACCCAGATGCTGTGCACAGCGTACCACAACCGCCCAAAGTTTATCTCTGTGTGTGACCTGGGGGATGTTCTCACCTGAGGTTTTACTGGAAGACAGGTGTGAGGGCAGTCGGCGTGTCTGACGGAAGCTGGGGCAGGACGCCCCGTGGGGCCGCGCCAGCTAGGAACCGGTCCTGAGCGCTCGAACCAGTCCCGAGCGCTTGGCACAGCAGCAGGTGCAGGCAGCAGGCAGCGCTGGCTGCGCCAGCACCCGGCATCGCTTCCTGCTGCACTGGCACACCTTTACAGTGACCACAGGAAAATTGTTACCCAGAACACGATACTTGCTTTGAAAAAGCTGATAAAATTACAGCGACAAAACCAGCACAGGGGAAGCACAGTCCCTCCCAGCTGGAGGCTGTGGCGACTCCTGCATGGTGAGCAGGGCCGAGGGGCTGAGCCAGGAGCTGGCCTGGCACAGTTGGGGTTGTGTGCCGGCGCTCTGCCTGTCCTCCCAAGTTAAACGCATGTGTTGGTCTCAGCCCAGTGCACCAGCAAAAAAACACCTAAATCATTATTTACTGTGACGGGCACGTTTTTGCTCTGCAGACTGAAATCTTCTCTAAGAGATGGAAAGAACAGGCTTTTCAAAGCTCAAATTCTGCATCTGCCAGGGCATGGTGGGAAAACTTTGCAATAGGGCTGCACCTTGCACACAGGGACACGCACTATGTTTTCGGTGTGCATCATTTATGAGGATGTGCTGGTTTTGGCTGGGATAGAGTTAGTTTTCTTCATAGTAGCTCACCCCACCACCCCACCAGTGAGTAGGCTGGGGGTGCACAAGAAGTTGGGAGGGGACACATCCAGGACAGTTGACCCCAACTGACCAAAGGGATATTTGCTTTACCTATTAAACTGTCTTTATCTCAACCCATGAGTTTTCTCACTTTTACTCTGCTGATTCTCTCCCCCATCCCACTGGGGGGGAGTGAGCGAGCGGCTGTGTGGTGCTTAGCTGCTGGCTGGGGTTAAACCACAACAGTCCTTTTTGGGGCCCAACAGGGGGCTCGAAGGGTTCAAGATAATGACAGGTTTGATTGGAATGTGCTAGATCGGATTTATAGCTGTTATAGCTGTTTAGCTATTAACTGACAGGCTCCTGTGCTTGCCATGGGGCTTGCTTGCCTTACTGTATATTAGAGTCTAGTGCTCATTAGTGGCTGCTTTTTGCTTACGCTGCTTGCTGTACTGCTTATCATCTTACTCTACTGTGCCTGGGAACACTTTGATAACAGCAGTGGCCATGCACCTGGGCTGGCAGATGGCCAGGGCATCGCTGCTGTTTCTGTGCTGCTGTACTGGACAGGCTGGAACTCCAGTGTGAACTCAGGTCGAAGGGACTGTGACCTGTGGGTGAATCCACACAGGAGCAGGACACCCCGAAGCGTCTGTGGCCGTGAATAAGTCCACACCAGAGCAGGTACATCTCAAAGCATCTGTGGCTGTGGTTATGTCTGTGCCGCAGCAGGCATACCTCTGAAGGGATTGTGGCCCAAGGATAAGTCCACGCTAGAGAAGGTACACCTCAAAGCAACTGTGGCTGTGGATAAGTCCATGCTGCAGCAGGTACACCTTGAGGCATCAGTGGCCGTGCATGAGGTCATGCTGGAGCACGTCAAAGCATGCGGCCATGGATAAGCCAGGTACTCCCCTGGAGGAACTGCAGCCACGGGTAAGGCCATGTTGGAGCAGGTTTACTTCTGACGGAACGGTGGCTGTGGGCAAGGCCACGCTGGAGCAGGTATATAGAATCATCATAGAATCATTAAAGTTGGAAAAGACCTCTAAGATCATCGAGTCCAACCGTCGACCCTCCAACCTTCATATCTCTGAAGACATTATGGCCCAAGGAGAAGGCCACACTGGAACAGGTGCGGCTGACAGATAAGGCTCCACTTGGAGCAGGTGCACTCCTAAGGAACTGCAGTCTGTGGGTAAGTCCAAGCCAGAGCAGGGGCAAGGGGTGAAGTTCATTGCAATGTTTACCTGATAGTCTGGTCCAAAGGGGCCAGGGGTGGAGATTGTAATGGAAATACCTTTAAATTGTTGTAATCCATTATTTGAGTTGCATGCTATGGGAATTACTATAGCAGGAACCACCCGAACCAGTGGAGGACAAGCCTTACAAGAAGCAGTGCAAGTGCAGCAGTGACCTGACCTGAGCTGGCTTTGGTGCCCAGTAACTCCACGCAACACACCACCTCTCCTGTCCTGAGTGACCACCATAACAGACGGAGCCCAAAGTCATGGACCCAATGACCTCAATGAACATTTTATGGACATTTGTGGACCTTTGACAGGGGTGTTCTATAGACTAAGGGAATGATATCTGCGTGTTACATCAAAGGATGGGGAGTGGTGGTTAATGAGAATGTATTGGATAGTATGGGATCTGAGCATGATGTAAATGGTATGGAATAAGGAGCGGAGAATGTGCTGGGTTTGGCTGGGGTAAAATTAATTTTCTTCATAGTAGCTAGCTAGTAGCCAGCTTCTCTCCGCCATCCCACCGCGGGGGCATGGGGGAACGAGTGAGCAGCTGGGTGGTGCTTAGTTGCCAGCTGGGGTTAAACCACAACAGTGGAGATTTCCTTCACATGCAGGGAGGAACAGCATTTCTCAGCTGGAGGCAGATATCCACAGACCTGGATTTATGACCAGCAGCACCTCTGCATACCGTTAACGTGCAAGTTGTACTTCTCTGTCACGGTCACAGCACAGTGTGGTTTGCAGATGCTGGGAATCAAAGGCAGCTGTTTGGTGGGCAGGAGGGGGCAGACAGGGAGGTACTGCTGGCCCTGCTGCTGACTTGCTCCATGGGCTCTAGGGCTCTCACTGCTGGCCCTAACACCACAGTCCTTGCCCCTCTTTTCCATGTCATAATTTTAGACAGCAGCACTGCAGGACCTGTGCCTGAGGAGCAGGACAGCCAGGAAGAGCTCCATGTCAGGTGGAACAAGGACTAATGGCAGTGCACAGAACAGACCGCCGTGGTACAGCCCCACACCAGGGCAGGGCCCGACTTCTGCGTTGGGGCTCCTGGCTCGTCAGACACACTCAAGTAGGAGTGCAGAGCTTGCCTGGTAACCTCCATTCCTGGTAGAAACATGAAGGAACAAATACCAGAGCAGTTAATCCTGTGCACAAACGTTTGATTTGCATCCCACATCATCTCGGCAGCAGTTTCAGTCGCTCCATGCACAGCTTATGGAAGCCAGAAAGGGCCCAGGGGTGTAACACACCCACCCTCATGCCTGCAGCTCAGGGCTTCCTCAAAGCCCATCCCAATGCTTCCAGGCTTGGCAGACACCACCTCTCCCCAGGCTGGGCGCACCCCGCAGGGTGGAGGCAGCTCTCCTCTGCCCCTCACGTGGCTGCCCTCCTTACTGCGGGGCAGAGGGGCCTGCAAGCCCCCCACCTGACTCCTAGTGCTGGGACACCACCATTATCTGAAAGCAAAACCTTACGCTAGCGAGTGAAAGTCCCCATGCTTGATAAAATCCTGAGCCGTCCCTAAGCTTCCACTTCTCTTGGAGCTGGGGGACAGGTGGCTGGCAGCTCATCACACAACGACAGGGGTTTTGGCAGCTCAGCTGCCAGGGCAGAGTAGCGGGGAAACAGAATCCCCCATGGGATCGGTTCATTTCCCAGTTGGCAGGTTCTCCAGAGATGTACCATCCAAAGGCAGACCCAGCTCTCGTCGTCCAAGGCCTGGCAGCACCACACTTCTCCTCACCCCTCCAGCGAATGGCGGCTGTTTCGGTCCCGGCTGCCCAGTGGGGAAGTGAGCAAAGAGGAGAAAGGCCAAGTTTGTGAAGGATGCTGGGCTCTCTGGGATAGTTAGTGCCATGCCACTGGCAAGGAACTTCAAAAGGTCCTTACAAAGGGTGGCCAGGTGAGTTTCAACATAAATATAAAATAATGCACGTAAGGAGATGTAATCTAAACAAGGCTACACAATAGCGATCTCAAAGCTGCCAGCTACAAGGCTGAAGGAGCCTTGGAGCCAGTGCCGGCAGTCCGGTTTACCAATTACAAATTTGACTGTGTGGAGATACCTTGAGGGAAAATGAAAGTGAGGATGAGGAGAAATCCAAGTTCTGATTGCACATTTTCTCCTCTTTTGCAGATTTGTTTACCCTTTCTAATAAAAATAAACCCAAGTATTCTTGTATTCCAAGCAGCTGCAGTGCCTTTCTGAGAGCTGTTACTAACAATCACGATTTGCAAGGGATGTAAGCTGCACAGCAATTCCTGATAGAGCCCGTAGGAAACTGCAGCTCCCTCTAGTCCCTGGAGTCCTAACAGCTGGTGAGACCAACGAGCTGCTTTGCTTCCCCCAGCATCTGACCAGTATTGCTCACATATACAAAGTACTTGTATTAAGGAGGACTTAAACATCGAACTCAGATGGGCAGGACCTGGGAACGCTGCTAGCCCAAAGAACATGTGAAGCAGCAAACATGATTAAATCAGCCCTGAATAAGAACTTACAGTCAAAAAGCTTTACTGACAGAGGGCTTGGAAACTAGGCTTCTGGGTAGCTGCCAGAAACACCCAGGGTCATCATCAGTTTTAAATCACTGGAGACATAATCAAACTCAGCAAATTTTGTAAGAACACAATAAAAAAAGAAGTAAGACACCATACAAAACCACAACTGATGGGACACAGAAATAAAACCAAGCTACGTTTATCATTTTTCAATCTCTAATTTTTTTTCTTAATGATCAAAAACCTGAGTTGAACCTCGATGATAAATCGGGAACTACACCAGTCCTATTTAACATAGTGAAGGGTTGTTTTGAAGCAGCATTTCAACATTACCACATTCCTGTTGGCTAGGTTTCAGTGGCTGCCTAAGGAATTTCTCCTTACAGTAGATTTGCACAGGCTTTTGCTTAATTCAGGGATCTTTCCCACGCAGGTGGTTTGCCCAGCACCACCTCTGCTCCACGAGCAGATTATGGAACTACACAGCAGTCTCCGTTCGACAGTATCTTTCATCCCAGTCACCTTTTAAGCTCCTTATCTGATCTGCCTCTTCCACGAGCACCTCTTAAGTCTTCAGACCTTCCTCTAGTAGCTCCCCTGATACAGAGGCTTTTAACCTTTACAAAGCAGCTCAGCCCTGCCAGTTTTAAGGACAGAAAACTGACTGCCAACAAGTGATGCTTTTCCAGTAGTATCTTTTCCCAACCTTCTTCCTCCCTTCCCATCACTTCAGGCACTTGAAGGAATTTTTTTTTGTAAAAAGTCTTTATATGCTCACATGACTAAATATTCTGAATTACAGAAGCCTCTTGAGCTCTGCCCCCCGCCTCCCAAACACTAACACCACCCAAAAAAACCCCACAAAAAAACCCCAAGGGGTGTGATTACTACTTGGTAGCATGTTCAACTTTTGGACTGGGGTGATGTTTCCTGTAGCTGTTAGTAAGCTGTCAAGTATGTAAGTTTGGAAGTAAGAAATTGCTAGCATTTTGTTGCAGTCAAGCTTGTTAATTTTTCTCCTCTTCCTCTAGTTTATGCACTTAACACATATGCAACAATACCCCAAACCACAGGAAATTTACAGTTGGCTATACTTTTGCAGGTATTTAAAAGAATCTTTTAAGTTCTACATTCAGACAAAGAACAACCCATCAAAAACGGAGAGAGCAAATGTGAGAGTGAGCTGAGGCACGTTACTGTAGATTCTTTTCTATTGTGGCTACAAAAGGACTGGGAAAATGGGTGAAAAGGGTGAATTCAAAGAGAGGTGGGTAAGAAAGAAAACCATCCTAGCAATGCTCATTTCTTAGAGCATCTTTCATTCATCCTCACACAGCCTCTACTCACCTCCCCTGCTTCAAAGGGGCACCCCTCAGGTCACACAGCAATGCCACAGCGCTCCCCAAAAAACCCCCGAGACATTAAATCCAGATGTTTAAGAGCTCTGGAAATAACCTCACTTCTTCCAGCTGCAGCAGTCGGCGAGGCAGATGTTAACTCTGCTTACAAACCTGGCCTCGCTTTGGGCAGCCACAGCTACAGGCAGCAAAAGTCATGGCCCGCTCCCCCTGGAGCTGCTGCCGTGGCAACCAATTACTCAGCACCGCATTTCTCATTTATTCTCTCTAGGATGTTTCAACGGGGCAGCTGAGGTGGTCTATCCAAATTATAAAAATTCATGCCTTTAAGTTAATTAATGGGGATTTAGTTTAAAAAGAAAAAAGTAGTTCCATTTTTTGGAATGTGTTTACTGCACTTGAAAATTCACTCTTCCTCTGCTTTTGCCCACACAGATCTTGCCTATGCCAGGACAGACTGTATGAAGCAAGTAAGCTATAAAAACTAAGTGAAAGGAAAGGAACAGACATTACAGGTCAAGAACTACTGTCTTGCACAGCAACTTATGTTGCCGTAATTTACTGGTTGCTGATTTAGACCAGTTTCTATATGTAACATGCAAGATGAAGAGAACCAGTCATTTATTACAGAAATATGGATATCACACAGCTCAACAATTCTATGAATGGCAAATCCAGGTCAAGTCTCACTGCAGGTAGCAAATGATGCACCTACCATTTTTTTTTCTCTCTAGTAAAAGGAATTGCTTTATTTATGACTAAAAAGCATACAGATGCCTCAACACATTAAATAATTAATCCTATTTGATAACTTGATTACAGCCAGAGAATCTGCTCAGATGCAGTAGCACAAGAGAACACGGAGCCAGCCAGGAAACATGGAACTGCTCTACTATGAAAACATACTTTAGCATGACGTGGGAAAGCCCCGCTTGAACTACAATTCATCTAGAGGGGACAGCAATTCAGTCAGCATACAATGCTGAAATCCAATTGTATTTCAAAGTTACCTGTTTCTTTGGGTCTTCAACCAGTCATTTCCGGTTTGAAACAGACGGCAGAATCTTAATTTGGAAGGCACCACAAACACCCCAGTGCCCACGAGCTAACAGACAGTGCTCTGGCAACATGTCCCCTCCTACTGTAATTCAGCATAGGCTGGGTGTGCACGGACCCACTATAGCGCTTCATCCACAAGTATCAGGAAAAAGTAGCAAAGCATACCTCACCATCAGCATCATTATTTCTAACCAATAAATAATCTGGTAAAAAAACAAAAACCCCCCCCCAAAACAAAACAAAAAAAAACCACAACGCACATCTCCTGCGGTGGAATTGTGTGCTCTATACTACATACCTTGCTACTGAATAAAATCAGACAGAACTTCCATTAAAAACAGTAGGAGCTAAAAAAGTGTGGCGCTTAATATAATTATTTCCATTTTTATAATTTGTTGAGCTCTTTGGATGACGTCTCTTCATACCATTCTCACAGGTCAGTATTTGGGAATTCAAAGAGCTTGAACTCCTGATTTCTCCAACAAGAAACCACAAGAGAAAACAGATTAAAATTAAAGCAAATTAAAAAAAAAAAATGCCCAGCATGTTTTCTTTTAATTCACAGAAATTAAAAGCAGAAGTGTATCTTGTTTTTTAAATGACAACTTATCAGAATCTTTGTTTTATGTTGACTTGAGAGCATAAATGCACCTAACAATTTTTTCTAAGGCTTCTTCCAGTTAATTAGTAGCATTTTCCTTTAAAAAAAAAAAAGGTTTGTTTATTTTCCTTTTCACGCCCTAAATTAGTATTTGTATTACCAACAGGTTGCAGTAAGTCTTGTTCTCAGACAGGCTGTAGTATAGCAGAGTGTATCGTTCTTTTCCAAGCATCAGTTGCTCAATTTTCTAGGAGTTTATCACAAGGACGGCTAAGGTTTGCAGCGCTGGACAAAGCGTGGATAGAGGCAGACATCTCGGATATGGTGTCTATTCAGAATCCAGGTTAGGAACCGTTCTAATCCCAAACCATATCCACCATGAGGGCACGTACCATATTTTCTCTGTTAAATTAAAACCAGAGAGTAGATATTAAACATTTTCTTGTTATTTATATTATAATTGCAGTAATACCACCAGAAAAAAAAAAACAAACCCTTCCAAGATTATTTTCTGAATGATGAGGAAAATGGACTATGCTCTTTTCAGGCAAGATATTTGTGCTTAGTTGTCCTGAGTTTCCTGGGGCAGTATAAGGACTAGAAGAGGAAAAAGGAAGGTGAAACAGAAAGTATTAACCATTTGTTTTCAACCACCTCCTTTTCTCCTCCCCTTACACTAGCTAGAGCTTAGCCATTCAAGTCTGTAAAGACCAACCTCTCTTTATCTAACAACCTAACAACAAGGGCTTCGCAAACATTGCAGAAGACATTACGAGAGGAATACACCCGCACAGACCAGTCTAATGAAGGTGATCTGGTAAGGGCAGCATGCAACTGCAGCGAACAACAGCAGTTTTAACAGAATGGAAACTGTTACCCATTGCATTTTGCCAATGGTTAAACGACTATCTACTTTGGGCCACCAAAAATGCGTTTCCAATTTAGACTGCATCATTTTAAGAGCAGTTTAAAAAAGAAATCAAGTATCATATCTGACAAGCAGCACATCTAATCTGTTTTACAAACCTGATCAGTATACCAGTAGTACGGCGTGGGATCAATGCCCTCTCTCTTATAGCCTTCGAGTAGCTCCTCACTGTCCCAGATACGCATAGAGCCTCCAACAATTTCACCAACATTAGGCATCAACACATCAACCTACAACACACAACATGAGATCAAACTATTACAATTAAGCTGCCTGCAGGAGGGTAATGAAAAATATCCCAAACTTGAAACTGTATTTCTATAACACATTTTACCATGTAATTTTAATTCTCCATGACAGGAAAGAAGGCAATTCCTTCCAGACCCAATTTATAGATGGAATAAACTAACCGACTAGGTGCTCTAGCTTAATCTCTAATACTCTTGGCCACACTGAACTGTAAAAAACAAACAAAAAACTCCCACAAACCACCACAAAACCACAAACCCAGCACCATTCCTAGCAACCACCACTCTTCCTGGCTGCCAGACAGCTAATGTTTAGACAATAGAGCCTCCAAGAAGTCACAGAAGTATTGTCATTAGACTAGCACTTACCTGAAGTCACTGAAGAGCATGCTCACTATCATCTACCGACATTTTATTAGCACTTCAGAGTTGCTTCATTTATTTCTATAGGATCAACAAGCCATGCCAAGAGACACCCAAAACAAAACCTGGTAAGAATTCTCCAGGATTTTCCTGGAGTACTTATTCATTTTACGCTCACTCATGCTGACATTCCCCATTCTATTTAGAAGCCTGCAACACTACGTAAAATACCAAACTTACAGATTCAGTAAGCCGGGAATCGTCATGACAGCGCTGCATATAGAAAGACTTTATCTCTGCAGGAAATCGGCACAACAAGATCGGCTCATTGATGGTGTCTGTCATCAATCTCTCAGGAGCTTCAGGAATATCCTAAGGTTAAAGAAGGCTTTATTAATATTTAAAACCAAAACCACTCCAATACCTTGAGCTCCACATGTATCAGGCATGAAACAGTTTCAGACCACGCGTATCCACACATTCGTCCTAACGTACCTAAATTTTTAAAGCAAACTTATCTTAGAAGAAACTATATTTATATATAAAAACATGTATGTTGGGGGGGGGGGGAATGTGTTCAGTTAAAATCCAAGTCTTCCCAATGTTTCAAACAGAAAACTGGGGAAAACCTAACCTGAAATGTAGACTTTCCAAACATCCAGTAAACACTGAAAAGCCTAATCTCCTTCCTCCCCAATACCGTCTTCCACAAACCTTAAGAAGTGTAAGTGTTTCCTTGTTATGCATATGGGATATTTTTTAAAAACCTCAACTGTTCAGTTACATAGACAAGGTTATTTGTTTTTTATCGAAGTTTTCTGACTGAAATTCGATAAATTGTGAAACACCTAGCGTAAGTTTCACTTTGATCGATTCAGCAGTTCTATTGTTTAAAAACCGGGGAGAAGTGAAGTATGACACCACAGTTACACCGACAGACAGGGAACATCAGTGATGATGTGATCATGGCTTGTTAAACAAACACGCTTTATCTAGTCAAAAAACTCCACCTATCCCTAAAAGGTTTAATTTGAACTTTTATTCAGCCAATGGTATCACACTTTTCTTAGATTCTGAGTTAAAGTCAGAAGATTAGATTTTTTCTTTAATAGGAAAAAACAGCCACACCTGTTACTTGTTTTAATCCGACTGAACACTGCTACAGCACCGACTGCTGTGGAAGCAGGGCAGAAAGGAGCCAACTATAGCATGCACAGCAAAGAAAGTACAAGGAACATAGGCCTTGTGCAAGGGCAGCTTCACAAAGCAAGTGTCAGCCCGCAATGGGGGAGAGGAGGTAAGAATCCTTATTTTCCTCTGGAACCTGAAGTTCAGTGCAGTTTGAAGACCTCTTCCTCCCTTCATCTCTATCATCTTTGATACAGATGGGAAAAACAGTAACAGCAAAAACCCCAACATATCTGATTTTGAGGTGCCAAGGTTCCCTCAGAATATGCTGTGTCGACTTTGAAGTTAAACAATTATATGATCTCCTCCTAAAAATCCCACTTCTCTTAAATCCTTTTATGACTATGGCTACACCACCTCCTCTTGAGCTCCTCCAAATAATTTTACATGTTGGAGGAGAGTGAGACAGGGAACAGATGGACAGATGACAACACAGATTTTGATTCCAATGTTCAAAGACATTATGTGAAAACCCAGCCCACACTTGCATTCCCCAGTATGACGTCACTACACCTCCCAGCACAGTTCAGACAAAAAATCCAGGCCTCACTGAAGTTTATAGCAAAACTCCCTTTAACTTAAATGGGACTAGAATTTCACTCCTTATCGATATCATTCCAAACAAAACAGAATCACACAGCAAGAGTAAGCCAAATAGCATCTCCATCCAAACACACTGTTCTTCAAGGGACTTACACACCCTTAGTGCAGGGCCATGGGATTTTGTTTGGTTTTAACTCCTAAAGAGCCTCAGAAAGACTTACTTCCCCAAACTCATAGTAAGTGCCATCTTCCTTCTTCACATCATGTTCCTTTAACCACTCAATGGCTTCAGTATAGTTCATTCGTCGGAAAGGACGTTTAGGGGGCTTGAAGCCCTGTAAATAAGAGTAGACAAAGACAGTTGGAAGAGTACCATTTTTAAAGAACACTTTTCTAGTTGATCAGCAAGTCCACTTCCAGACTTGAAGCATACACATTACTCTTTCCAGCTCATACATCAACGAATTATTACTTAAAAAAAAAAAAAAATCTCAGTATGGAAAAGCTAGAACCAAACACAACCATCTTCCGAGCCCAACAAGGCTCACAGAACAGCTGCTGAAAAAGATGGCAGGAGAGAGAAGAGAGGAAGTATTTTCAAAGCTGTTTCCTTTTCTGTATGAATTCATTGCACATGTAGGTGTTTCAAACTGAGCCATTAGCAGAGGTTCCATGTGCAAGGCTACAGAAGAACATTTTTGCTTCCCTGTGCACATAACTGCTTCAGAACCCGCCTTTGTGAGGTGGGTTGTGCTTCAGCTATTTCCTACCTCCTGCCCCTTGCCTCAGCTCAAAGTTAAAACTGAACCTCCCATTGTTTATCAGGAAAACAGATCAAAATAACAGGGATGACTGAGTTTGTATGCACTCTGAGAGAAAAGCTAGCAATGGAGATAAAGTTAGCAGTCTCTTAAAGCCATCTTCTTTGCAAAGGCAACAGAAGACAAAGGGTCTCTAACAAATGAAAATAGCTTTACAGAGCTCCATGTTCCAGGGTAGAAAGTAAAACACCAGTTGTTTCATTGCTCCCTTGTGCTCAATCTGCAAGTACCAGCCGATCAATATTACGAGCTCTGGGATACAGGTTTTTATTCCACTGGTACAGTACACATTGCAATAAATCCCAGCACATTGCTGGCTCCTGGAACTTGCTAGCAGGGAACTTCTTTCCCCACAGTTCCCTGCTTCTGAAAGAGTCATTACCAGCCTTGCAGCATTTTCATTCTTTTTATGTTATTTAATATTTTTCTTATTATTAATAATAGTAAGCAAGCAGAGCTCATTGCCATGCCCTGCCTTCCCCAGATGAAGGTGCTGATCAGGAAAGGCTAAAGATCATATTTTCTTGGCTATTCACGACTGTTCCACATTGCTGCCTACCGGGTTTAGGTCATATAGTAAGCTTGATGCAGGTGATTTCAAGACTCTGTCTACTACATCACAAACCAAGCTCTCCAGACGGTCCAATAAATCCTCAAAACTTATAAAAGGACATTCAGCTTCAATGTGAGTGTATCTGAAACACAAAGTCATGCCATTACAAAACCACACAAAAGCAACAAATCTTTAACTAAAAATTCTCATGAGAAAAAAACCCCACAACCCAAGAACACATGCTTTTGTTCCCTTTTTCATTTCTCCCACTTCTACACCGTAAAGGAAATAAAGCCTTAAAAAAAAAGTAAGGAAGACAACAGTATGAACTGTATTTTCTAAAAAGACAAAGCTTCCTAAAAATGTATCAGCTCTGTTTCGCCCAGATCTTCCTTCACTAAATGTCAACGTATTATGACCAGCTGGACATTCACCGAGACAAGGTATTACCCCCAAATATACTTTTGATCAGTCCTTCCGCATTACTATTATGCCGTCTACTTACTGTACATTATGTCATCCAACTACCTGCTACTCCCCTGCTTTATAAATTCACTTATACATAAATAAAAAAGATGTATACTCTCTCCATACTCTGCCAAGTGTCTGCGGGTCCTGGATTGCTCAGCTCTGTATGACTGAGCAACACAGAAAACATCTCCTAACGCTGGAATGCAGGTCTCCAGATAGAGCTGGGACGATTGTGTTAAGTACGCCTCTTCACCAAAATAATCCAGTTTGAATAGGGTTGAGCCTCCTTCCACCTGTGTCTGGACTAAAGTTGGCGGTGTGACCTGTTAAAGAACAAGACTGTCATTACTTGAGTGAAGAATTAAGGACAATGATGACAACACATAAGAGCAGTGATGTAAGGCACACTCTTCCAGAACACCATCTACAAAGATTTTCTATGCACGCACACAAGCATTTCAGTCCGATATCCTTCAGCACCCTAAAAAGAGGTATGCAGGCTGTTTGTGAATCACCCTATAACACTTACACGCCTCAGAAGTGTCTACACACCTTTGAGATCTACGTCTATGAAAGCGATCAAATAATAGTTTCCTAATAAACAGCTTTTCTTTTGCCCCTTTCAGGTCAATTAGAAAGTCTACATAGTTTTTCCCAGAAAAAGATAGCCTTGAAGTCAGGACATTAAAGCAGTCATTTGCTGACAGAGGAAAATATACTTACTTCATAATATCCATTGGCAAAGAAATGATCCCTGAAGGCCTGTACTACCATGGAGCGCACCTTGAAGATTTTTGACATATTCTCGCCTCGAATCATCATATGCCTGTTGTTAAGTTGCACGTCAACCTCCGAATCCTCATTGAGTAGATTGTCAGCCCCTCCTGCTGGGGCCAGACCAATAAGCTCCCAGTAATCACAGTTCAGCTCATGGCCTCCTGGAGCCTGCCAATTTGAAGAGAAACAAATATTTCAGAAGTCCACTTTTTGCCCCTTGGATGTCACCATCTGGCATCGTGGCAGAGTTGTTAATCCAGTTTAAACAGAAGATGCTAAAATCCTAACTGCAGTATTTTCAAAGTGACTGCTTTGTAACTCAGTCGTACCATGCTGGGAAGTGCCATTTGTAACCCACCATGAGTGTCTCAGACTTAACATGAATGGGACTGAGTACTACAGGCAGATAATTAGAAGCTTCCAGATACATTCAGTTTAAGTATAACGTATCACAGACAGCTGGGTTTATTCAGGTGGAAGAACAGAAAGCTAAGCAGGGGGAAACTACTTACTGCCTTCAATTATTTAATGGGTGGTTATAGAGAAGGTGGAGCCAGACTCTCTTGGATGTGTCCAGCAAAAGGACAAATGTCTCAAGTTGCAGCAAAGGAGATTTCAATTGGCCATAAAGAAAAAAAATTCTTCACAGGGTGGCGAAGGACCCATGGCAGCCTGACCTCACATTAGACCTTCTTCAAGAAGAGGGTGGACAAGATGACCTTCAGAGGTTCCTCCCAACCAAAACCATTCTGTGGTAACTTACACTGTGTACTAGTTTTGGCTGGGATAGAGTTAATTTTCTTCATAGTAGTTTGTATGGTGCTACAACACAACACACTGGCACAAAGAACCTTCCCGTATGCCTTAAGAACACTACACCCACACACACAGAGGGAAGAGTCCTCCCATCTATTAGAAGAAAATGCAGACCCAAGACTGCAGTATGACATTCAAGGTATTTTGTTCTTTGTACAGTTTGAGTCGCATTCTCCTACTGGATGGAAAACTTCAAAAAAGTTGCTTAGATCATGACAGAGGAAGAACTAGCTCTCTATGGGTACTCTTCTGTTTGTCTGTCAAACACACCTGAGCAATCTTTCTGCACTAGGTAGCATCTCACCACAACATGAAAATAGCAAGTTTCATGCTGGCTCATCTCCCCTGTCCTATTTGCTGCCATATGGCAAGAAGAGGTCCCCATGCCAGGGCTCAGCCCTGTCCAGCTGCCCAGGCTACAGACCTCTTAATTTCTGGTCTCACCAGCTCCCCCGTGTGGGTCACAGTAGGCTTCTGTCCCCTAAAATGGTATTTTTTTCATTCACAGTATTTTCAGGGTATAAATGCAGATTTTCAAAGTCTAATCAATATATTTTTACAAATCTGGTGGTTTTGTTCACTAAAAGCATTGTATCATTGTGATGAGACATGAAAACATGAAGTGTTTTCAATGTCCAAAACGTTATGAGCAGTAACATACTATGAGTTACTTATGATTACCAAACTGCATAAAGCTGTTTAAAAGAGCGATCCCTGTTTGGCTGCATTTATTTTTAGAAGTCCCAGTAGCGTAAGCTATGAAGGAAAGGAAATCTTGCTAACTTCTGATCGGCAAACACAACAGGGAGTGGATTCACATTTAACTGAGCTTGGCTCTCTAACCTTAGGTCAATCTCTTGGGGATAGGACCCGAGTGGCAGGGACAACTAGAACAATTAAGCCTAGCCAAATTTCATTTGCAAAACATGCCAGTAATGGCCAACAGTACATGGATTACAAGAAAATTGAATTATCTACAAAGCACCACAAAAGGTTAACACTTTGACCTTATTTTACACACTACAGTCAGCCACAGCGTGGGAGTACTTTGCTCAAATATTGTCTAATACATCTTGGAAACATTGTTTGGAGCAATGTAACGCTCCAAAGTGTGATTTTTTTTTTTTTTTTTTTA
Source organism: Aptenodytes patagonicus (assembly GCF_965638725.1). Classification (NCBI taxonomy): domain Eukaryota; kingdom Metazoa; phylum Chordata; class Aves; order Sphenisciformes; family Spheniscidae; genus Aptenodytes; species Aptenodytes patagonicus. The sequence goes on along the minus strand of NC_134982.1, from coordinate 739,646 downwards.
ACAGACATGTTTCTTCTCCCCATTATCTTACTAGAGTTAGTACACTTATTAAGAGACCAGACAGGAGAATATAGATTGCCAATCCACACAAAAGAACAACTCTCATTGCAAGAGTGGATGACAATTTTGAATATATATCTAAAGGAAGAGGTAAGCTTACAGTCTAGGAAGATTAAACATACATCTGTCCTCTAAATCTCAACATTACTGCTTTGCTTTCTCCTTCAGAAAAAGAGGATGTTACTATAAGCAGCTGTCAAGAGCTCACATCTTAAAAGGACTTATGATTTAATAGAACAAATGTGGCCTGAGCTTGCTTGCTGTTTCTGCATCACAAGTTAAGTTTTGCAACACAGACACAATTTACTTTTGTCTCTCAGTCACCTCTTAATAACTAAGACAGAAGTCTTACAGTAATTTTCAATAAATATCCTGATATAGGCCTGCAAGTCCTGATGAGTGCATTGAGTTGCTGTCACAGTTCCTAAAAGCTTCTCTCCTGCCTTCAGTTTGAATCCTTTTTATTGGCCATCCTTCATGCATAGCTGCTTAACATGGCTTTAGCCCTAACTCCAGATTCAAACAATTTTCCAAACAGTAACAGTTTGTAGATCTTGACTGGAATGAGAAAGGCACAGGGCATAAGCAGCATCATATTTTGAGATCTAAAAATCACACCTGCCCAGTCCTTAATCTGAGACCACCATTATAAACAAAGTTTTACAAAACAAGTTATAGTAAACTCCCTAGTTCATACACCTGCCAAGTGTTGGAGGTCAAATACAACATGGCGAAGAACCTACAAACCCATCTCAGTAAAAGAAGAGAGCTAATCCCAAATTCTTAGCCTCACAAAGTAGAAACTGAATAAACCTCTTAGGGAAAATAAAGCTACGTCATTCATTTAACATAATTTTCCACTGTTACAGTCTAGGAAATATCTATGGGACATATCAGTGGAAAATTGCTTCAGGCAAAAGCAGAGCAGTCATATAGTTCACCTGTCATCCACTGAACTGTGGGTGACAGCAGCAGCTTTGGGAGGTTTGTTCTTGTCTCTAAACCAAATTCCCACCAAAGTGGTGGAAATAATTTTTTCCACCTCTGCTTCTCCTTCCATCAGGAAAACAATAAACTGTTAAAGAGGAGGAGAACCCAAACACACTAATTCCCATACCTGCTTGCCTTCAGGAACAAGGTTCAGCATACCATACACTGCAACACTGCTCTCTGTAGAGAGAATTAGCCCGCTGTAACACTGACACTACAGAGAGAAAAAGAGACAGAGGCATAGTCAAGGCAATTTTTTATTTTTAGTTTTTCTATGACATCTATTGGAGTCACAGTCAAGATTAACTCATAGTCACTTCTAAATGGTTCTCACACTGACAAAAAAACTCCAGGAGTAGGAGATACAATTTAACAATAATACAACTTAATCAGTAGTTTTAGGAGAACTTCCAATCGTCTATATAAGAAAAAGATGGATGAGGTATGAACACTTCACTTATTTAATGACAGAACAGAATTAAATAATCACAACTTACCAGTTCATCTGAAAGGACACACTGAAGAAAACCTGTGCCATCTCTCAAAACAATGAACATCAAATTTTTTCCTAGTTAAAAAGAAGGGGGAAAAAAAAAAAAAAGGAGAGCCTCAGCTTTATTCACCAATCCATTTGAACAGACCCATTCCCAAGATGTATTAATCACTGACGTGCAGATTATTACAGAAGGACTGGGATCACATTTTTCCATTTTAAAAACCAAAGATGCTCCAGGTAAGCACTGAAGCATTAGCACAGTTACAGAAGCCTTTCACAGAGCTGTATTTTGTATAAGAAGTTAAAATAAGTTTCAACAGACATCAAGAGCAAAACCTGCTCCAACCTCAACAGGGTTGGGATTGCACCGCCACACCATGACTTCAAATGTCCCTCTGGGTCCTGAGGCACTACAAGTCTGTTTGCAGAAATGCTGAATGCACAGGCCCAAGGTACACCTAACAGGGACAAAGTGACATCACTCTGGTCACCCACCTGTCCGCAAAAGCATCTAATTACAAAAATAATTTGCTAGCAACTGCTCGTGATATCCAGATCCACAACCACTCAGTCAAGTCCTTCAGCGATAATTTGAACAAATACCTGTGGAGTCAGAACCACCTCTGCCGTGCACTTCTATGCCCTGACCGATGCTGCCTTGCTAACTAGAATACCAATCGTTTTGATAGCAAGTATTACTTGCTAAACTTCTTTTAAAATAAGTTATGCTACTTCGTATAACTTTAAAATTCCAATTTGCCGATTTCACCATGAGCAGATGCTAACTCCTTAGTTTGCAGGATTAGTTTAAAACACAAAACAAGTCTTTTGAAGAAATTCTGCAGGACTGGCCTCCAAACTGAAAATCCCACAAGATTTCAACTAAGAAATGTCTATATGCTCATACATCATACAGAATTTTCAGTGTTGCAGTGGCCACTGCGATAAACCAAAGAGGACATCTAACTGATGGTTTAAAAATCTAAGAATAGGTGCTATCTGATTTGTTGTAAGTGTCCAAATTTTGAAGGCTACTGAATTTGTTCCATCTCTCTGCACAGGCTCAATAACTTCTAAATGCTTGTGGTTTACCTTGCCTCCGTAATCTGTGAATCCAGCCAAAAACCTTCACTCTCTGGCCTCTGTAAGCTTCCAGAGCATCAATCTTTACCTGTAAAGCAGGGAATAAAAGCAATCAAATAGAGAAATGATTCACCATTTAGACAGCGTTTTCCACATAATTACTTAAAATACAAGTGTATATGACATCTCCCTCCCCAAAACGGCTCCTCCCAGCAGCACCTGAAGCAAAGTTCCATCCAGGGTATAAGCACAGCTGTCAATACTCAACAGCTGTTCAGTGAGGAAAGAGTATTTTAGCCAGGACAGGCCATACGTTTAGACAGCATTTCCAGACTTCATATTGAGTCCCTTCTATTTCGCAGGCTTACTTTGCCACATAGAAACTAAGGACTGTAATAGCTTTCAAAGAAGCTCACTTTGCATTTGACCAAAAGGAGAAGTGGAAACACGTAACAGCTCACACCTTAAGACTAGAGTACTTGGGTACTACCGGAAATCCAAGGTGCATTAAATCACCAAAAGACTTGGAAAGGATGCCATTTTCTGGCACTCTGAATGCGCTCTGGATTAATTTCTAAAGACATTCAAATAGATGAGTTCAGTTAGCAGTCAAAGCAGCACAGGACCCGGATCCGACATAGGTACATCTAGACATGTAGCTGAGGTACTGACACTGCCACAGTCAGAACAATTAACCCAGCAGGCACCTTCAAAATGGATCACGCCTCAGGCAGTTAAGGACTGCTACAGTGCACCGGTGCAGAAAGGACTGTGATTTCAGCACAGCTGGGCCCAGCTGCCCCTTTCCCAAAGAGCAGCCATGAGAGTGCAGGGCTCCAATCAAAACCGTCTTCTACACAGGGTGTATGCAAAAACCTATCACAGAGCAGCACACATAATAGCTGCTTACTAAGCTAAGGACTGCACCAAATCACCAAATCCAGCAGGACTCTACAAACAGCCACGTAAGAACATGTCTCAATAACTTAAGTTACGACCTCTAACCAGCACTGTTTCTTCACTCTCCACCACTACAATAATCAAACAAAACAAAACTAATGAACTTTTTCAAAGAGAAATACGGTCTCTATCAGCAGACAAACACAGACACAGAGAAGTCTGATACGGGAACTAAAAAAGTTCAGATATCCATCAAGTGCATGAGAAAGACCAAAGTCTATATACCAGAGGACACAGATAACCAGAAAAACAAAGTTACATTTGTGGACAGCAAAAAGACAGTGGACTTCAACAGCTGCCAGAGCCACAAAGCAGAGACAGATGCAATCTTTGTGCAGACAAGATGCTATAACACAGGCCACGTATCAAGCGCACTGGCTCTTACTCACACATTTTGGCTCTGGAAGACTAGGATCATTCTTGATAACAACCTTCTTAGCTTCCTCCAGGTTCTTCTCTCTCCTCAAGAGATCTTCCGCCTGGTTTTAAAAAAAAAAAAAAAAAGTATTAAATAGCTGTAACCAGGCTTTGTAATATTTCCACTCTTTACAATTACTGGAGACTATAATGTACACTTACAGACACAGGTGTCAGAAAAAGCCTCGATGTTACCCTGCTGAGGCCTAAACCTGCCCTAATTCAAGACCAGGATGAGAAACAATGCACAGACGCATTTCACACTTTTTCCAGAAAGTCTAAAGGCAATAGATTGCAATTATTCAAAACTCACCCAGTTTCAGCCATTTGCTTGTCCTAATCTAAACAAAGGCAAGTTGTAAATAACGTATGTGTAAAACAATGATACCAACGAAGAACAAGCTGAAACTTTTTTGGAGGGGTAGGAATGACAATAACGCTGTTTAACATTTTTGGAAAAGAAAGGCGGTATGCTTCCTCCAACTTGGCATCATCTGCAACCTACCTCCTTCTTCTCCTTAGCTTCATTCTTCATTTGTTCCCTGTGCCACAGTTTTTTGACATTTTTCATCTGTGACTTTGAAATAATGGCCCATCTCTAAATCAATCCAAGGAGAGAGCAGAAGATAAAAGATTACATTTGTGTTCCTTTACACAAAGGAGCATTAAAATAATTTCTACTAGGAAGCTCTAATGCTACAGCACCTCGTTTTCTTTTTGTGAATCCACATAAATAGTAGGAAACGGTTCCTTTCCTGCTGTCATCAAAGCCTAAAAGGGGGAGAAAACAACAAAATCAATGACACTACAAGTGAACTAGTCATCCTTAAAGAAACCGAGCAGACATCCTACTTCTGATCCTTCTGGTCAGAGTTGCAAAAACCAGTATAAAATTTACATTTAGAAATACAAGGCCAATCACTTGACCTAAAGTGCAGTTCACACTCTTCAAAACAAACAGCAGGTGTTTTCCCCAGTTACCTTTAAAACAGTCTTGAATGGTTTCTTTTGCGTCCCATCACCAGTGGAATCATTGCCCTCTCGTTCAGAAACATACAGCTCTTCTGTAATACATGACAAATACAGGCAAATACTCAAAAAAAAAAAAAATTATCAGCTATGGAAACGGTCAGGAAGAGACTGGACACACACAAGGATATAAAGTCTTCACAGTTATCAGCAGCGATGAGCCTTCAAAAACAACCAGTTGGTCAGAATTACTTAATATTTTCCATTCTGAAAATCAATCCATGCAGTAAATATGTCATAGCTAAAGTCTTAAGGACTCCCAGGATACTGAACTCTCGAAAGCCACTGGCTGCACATCAGGAACCAAAAAGGAAGCAGCCTTTTACAGAAACAGCTTTTTCTAGGCAAACAGGGAAACGCTAAATTGAGAAAAGTCAGAGAGTTCAGATCAACGTTCAGCTCGCTCATAGCCAAGAAACGAATCACGAACGACAGAAAACACTTGCTCCTTCTGCCAGCGCCTTTTGGACCCCTCCACGCACCGCTGCCGTTCCCCGCCCAGCTACTCCCAGTCCACTGACCGGCTGCCAAGACGCGAACCTTTTTGCTCCCGCGGACGCGTTCCGTTTCAGCTTCCAGGGATCAGGGCGGGGAAAGCCCGCGCCGGGCCGCGAGGCCACCCCAGAAGCCCTGCTTCCCCCGCCAGCGCGCCCGTGCTGCGCTCCAGCCACCCCCGCGCCCTTCCCGCTCCGCCGAACCGCGCCACCTCCCGAAGGCGCGTCTCCAACCCTCCCATCGCTCCCAAGGCTTCTTTCCTTCCCACCCTAAAGCCGGAGCCCCCGGGACGAGCACGTTCCCTTTCGGCCGCCAGCCAGAGCGGCCGGCGCCGGCGGCCGCCTGCCGCCATCTTCTGCCTGTGGTGAGGGGCGCGGGCCGGGGCCGGGGCCGGAGCCCGGCCCAACCGCGCCGCGCCGCGCCGCCCCGCCCGGGCACGGCCGAGGCAGGGCACGGCCGAGGCCGCCCGCCCGCGGGCCTCACCCAGGACGAGCGCCGCTGTCCTCCCCAGGACCTCTCCCGCCATGGCCGCAGCCCGCACCGCCGCAGCGGACCGCCGGAAGTGTCGTCACCGCGCTTCCGCCGCCCTGAGCCAACCCGCCACCGCCTTGCATCAGCCGCCCCGCCCCGCGGCAGCCACCGCCCCTGCCCGAGTCCGCAGGGAGGATCCGGTGGACTGAAAGGGGCCACGCGGGAGATCACGTACGTGACGGACAGCGCTACCGCGTCACAGGGCGCAGTGATTGCGCAACGCGGGCGCGTCAGCCCCGGCAGGTGCCCGCGGGCGGCGCGAGGGGAGAAGGCACCCGCCGCCCCCGGCCCGCGCCTGCCTCGCCCCGCCGCCCCCGGCCCCGGCCCCGCTCCGCCGCCCCCGGCCCCGCTCCGCCGGCCCCGCTCCACCGGCCCCGGCCCGCCCCGCCGCGGTCCCAGCTCCCAGCTGGTTGACGCATCGCGGAGCCTGCCCCATCTCGGAGCACAGGCCGCGCTCCGCCCTACGCTGCCTGAGACGCACCGGGACCTTTCTTTTTCACTGGTGCCTGTTCTTCCCCAGATAACGTCCTCACCGCGCACGGGGAGACGCGGGGGAGATGTGTTTTGAATACCAGTTTCCAGCGCTTCCACTGCAGGCGCTTCGACTCGACATGGTCTTCAATCTCATCGTGGCTTTCCACAAACTCCCCGTTCACGTCTTAGATTCCACCTGCGATCGCGCTGGGACACGGCCACTAGACTGCCGGCCATACACGAGAAGGGGTTCCTCCAGCCCCTTGGGAAGCGGGCAGGAGGCGGCCAGCACTTCTGGAAGTTAACTGCTCCCAACGCGCCATGGGCTCCATTAGCGGTCCTTGCCCCCTTCCCGCCCGCCGCAGGCATCTCTGCGGCAAGCGGGTACGAGAACAGGCCTTCCTCCAGCAGCAGAGCGAGGAAGGCAGCGTAACGCCAATCGCAGGAGCGAGTAATACGAGAACAGAGCACGAGCTTAGACAACTGACTGAAGTCATGCAGCGGTAGAGGGATTATAAGAAAAGCTGTTTTGAGGAATACCAGTTCTTACCTAGAAACTTAAAGTCTTCCTTTCACCTTCTCCTAGTTTGAGACTATGGAAAGCGTGGTTCAAAATTAAGTTGGTGTTCGTGGTTCTGTACTGGATACCCTGTCTTTTTGTCCAAGTAATAAAACAATCTCTAACACAACAGAGTGAAATCTGCTATTGCGCACTTTGGTAATAACAGCAGGAACATCTCATTAGGGGATGAACACTGCGGTAGGCTCAAAGCCTGCTAGCTTTCAGGCTCCCTTCTCATCTACTTTTTCTTAACCTTCTGGTCACCCTTCAAACAAACAAACCAACCAACCTACCTTAGCTAAAGCAGCTTTGCTTTTCATGACCAGCCGAAGACAATCATTATCTATGACAAATGTTTGTCTTTAGTAAGTCTCATTAGAAATAAAAGGAATATACCCACCTCAATTTACATATTTAATATTTTAATATTACACCCGGTTTTAGAGTCCAACACGTGATGGGGTTTGTTTGGGTTTTTTTCTTTTTTTAAAGACCAACCCCATCTGTCTTGATGAGAGATTAGTTATCTCTATTTCCTACTTAAACTCCACTCACACTTCTATTCTTACCCATATACTTAAGAGAAGCTGTAAACTTTAGGATATTTATTTGCATTAAATTTTTGAAATGTACATTCCATTAAACAGCAGCTGTATATCATGATTTTCACTATAAAACCGCTTCAGTAATCAACCTTAGTCTGGGAGTTGGAAGTAGACAGAAGTGAAACATTAATACATCTCAACTTGAAGAGTAGAAGTATGTGCAAATGTAAAGAGACTCCCATAAAAACACTTTTTACATTGTAAGAATCGACTCACTACAAGCAACTGTTTTCTATTTATCCATTATTGACTGCTGTATCTAAAACTGAAATGAACAAACTTTTGCCAGCTCAAAGGGCAGCTTTCCAGAGATCAGATATATCTGTTCATAAATATACTGTGTAAGTAGACACAAACATACTCTAGAGTTGGAAAGAGAGACCGGCAGAGAAACAGACAACAGAGGGGGGGATTCTCACTTGCTAACTATTGACTCAGATCTCTTTATTCCGGGGGAAATAAAGGAATTGGCTATGAAAGGAACAATGGCATATCACTCATACTAACAAGATGCAAAGAATGATCTCTCTCGATTTAGTGCAGCAAGCTGTAGTCAACTGTTGAAGAAAGGAACAGAAACCACACCTATAAGTGTCAGAATTCCTAATAAACTTTAGTCAGTGTCAGATTTTATCACCAGATATCTCTTATTCTCATCTGAACTTGTACAGATGAGATTATCTAGGGCCCTCTCAAAAGACTGATCATCTGATTTGCCATTATGACTGTGCAATTTAATGAAATGGCGCACACAAGGTAACCACTACTTAGCAGTTTGCTTTCAAAGACAAAATATGAAATGTAGCTGCAGTTTTATACCAACATATTATTAAAATGTGAAAAAGGTTTGCAATTCCAGGCATCACTAAAAAGAAAAATAAAATTACAATGCTGGGTTTTCATACCCTAGCACACATATCCTTCACTTTCACATTAAACAGAAATCAGTTGCACAAGGATTAGTAGCTCCGTAGAAAACTCTTGGCCTTGCTATGTTTCCAGTAGTCCAAAACCAGGAAGTTCTGTGATAAAACAAAAATCTTCACATCCTTATGCTATTTGGTTAAAAAAATATCCTGAGTTTGTTTAAAAAATAACTTTTGTGCAATTACTGGGATAAAAAGCTTCTCTCCAAAATGCAGTAAATCAGCTTGTTTCACGAGCATCTCTGACTTCTGTCACACTGTTGCCTAGGACTGCATCTAACGGAGCCCGTTTTTTCCGTATGCTGCGTCCAGAAGCAATAAGATCAGCATACCCCCGCTGATGGGAGAAAGCATAAGCAGAACGACGGCCAGATATCCCTCGGCGAAAAGCACTCTGCCTTCGCTTCCACTGTTGTTCTTCTGCCATGTATTTCTTACGGTTCTTCTGAATCTTCATGCATGCAAAGACAGATTAGTTTATGGATTACAAGGGAAAACAGCTTGCTTGCATTTACTGTCTGGGGAAATAACCTGATACTTTTTTACATCCTTAAACTGCTTAAAAGGAGGGTTCTCTTGTTTAAGTTTGATTTTGTTAGAAACAAGAATATATGCAGTAACGCATCAGCGTTTCAGGAAGACTTACTGTATTATTTTGAACTTCATTATTTTCATTTACCTTTAAATGTCTTTCATTGAAGTGGATTGAAGGTATGTAATTGAAAGCTGTTCCTGTATTCTCAGGCTGACACTTCCTTAGTATCTTTTTAAACAGCACTACCACAACTTTAACTATTTTCATACCCATATGCTATTTGCCAGCTCAAGGCAGAACAGAAGCAAACAAAAACTGTCCACTATATTCTGACAGATAATAATAGAACTCCAACACAGCCCAAATAAAAACAAAAGTCAGGCCATCAGTAGCTTCAAAGTAGGCTTCTGTGGTTTTACAAAGTCAAGTGCTCAGCCAAGACAAACGATGAATTAGCCCACACTGAACTGTGTGCTTAGCTTGTACACGTACCTCTGCATCACACAGAAGCACACAAGGAAGATACTGGGAATTAAGAACACATCAGAGTGACACTCTGCTTTGGATGGCAAAACGTCATAGCACCAGTCTTCACCCAGCTAGAAGGCAGGCTCGGTCTGGCCTTTGGAAAGCCCTGCTGCCACCCTCCCTGGCCACAGGACCTGAGCTCCAGTCTCATGTAGTTCTCCCTAGGGCACAATCACTTTTTTATCTCTAACATTAGCACCAATACTGACTCCTGTAAATAAATACATGCCAAATTAACTGAAATAACATAAGACTTTACTCACTCTGTCACTTTCTGAAGGCCAAATTGTCATTGATAAGAAACGCCATGCCACTACAGGAAGTAAGCAAATAGCAATTGATAAAATGATGGTCAGCCAGAGGTATGGTTGTCTCAGAGCATTTGGAGCAGTTCCTAGGAATAAAAAGAGCAAAAATTAGTTTATGACATGATCAAGTAAACTAGTTATAAAGCACAAATAAGATACTAAAAGCCACAGCTTCTTTCCTGAAGACCTAATGTTCAGGTATTCTGTTGTGTATCACAACATCAAGCTTTTATTCAGAGACTACTATGAAGAGAGCATAACGGGAAAGAATTTTATAAAGCACTTCGATTACGACGTATCCATATTCATGTCAAAGCCCTTTTAAGAGTTATGGGAGGCTGCAAGACAAACGCTTGGCTGAGATGCATGGCTTTTGTCCTGCTTTAAAACGTGCAAAGCAAGGAAACTCCTCCCAGTATCATTGGCATGTATGTGGTCTAGAAAGCAAGCGATATTTAGTAGCCAAACACCCAATCTCATAGAACTTTCTATCAAGCTAAGTAGCAGTCACATCTTTATAAAATTCTGAAATGCATAAAGTATTCAGGTAGAAGGAAGCTATAGAAGAAGTGTAAAACATTACTAAAGGTCAAAGAAAAATGTTCTATTAGAGGCAACTACCTTTTTTCAATTGGGTTCAGCTTAAAAATGAGAACATAAAATTGAGGGGGTTTGTTATTTTTGGGAGGGATATTTAGATCCAAGGCAACATAAGAAAGATTTGTCACTATGAAAATTAGAAAACACAGTTTTCCTCAGAAAAAAATTTCCTAATGGCTGCTACTTACACCTCCCCAGACTTCCAGCAAAATCCCAAGGAGCTGCCAACAGCATTTGGCTCTGTCTTACTTGATCAGTTTGAGCAACTTGGCAAACACATACCCTGCCAGATCATTGCATTCCCTTTACTTTAAGCTGCCTCGCCAATTCTAACTTAGTTTTCATTTGCAGACTCCTACTGCTGGGCAACGTCAAGTTCCAGCTCGTTTTCATTGAAAGAAAATAAATACTCCAATAAAGCAACCTGGCCCCAAACATAAACAAAACCATTCCTTGGAAGTAAACTAGTATTTAACATCATTTCCTTTCACAGGCATCAGGTTCATGTCATGATATTTTGGCCATAGTTCTGCTCAAGTTACAAAGCTGTATGAGACAGGAACAAGAAACACAAAACCCAAGGACTGACCTGTGAACTGAAAGCCAGAAGGAAAGAGAACGTGGATTCCAGCACTGTGGAAGTCAAATGTGATACCAAAGTAAAGTGCGATACTGCCAAATACTGAAAAAGCATTAACAAAAGTCCAATAAGATGTATCCAAGCCAATCTGAAAGCAAACAAAAGCTCCAAATGAGTTTATTAACTCAATATAATGTCAACTACTCTGAAGATTGACAGCGTTTTGGTCAAGTCATCTCTCATCCAGTTACACGTCAGTCAGAGAGAGCGAGCATCAACAGAGAAGAAAGAAGGCAAAAAGGGGAAGCTTTTTGCATATTGTTATGTTTTTAGTAGACAAACTTAGAAACATGACCAGAAAGTGTTTTCAGAGCAACAGGGATCAGGAAGCTAAGCTTACTTGCCTGAAAATTGACGACAAATATAAGAGAAGATGCTGCTGTGACAGCAAATGACTGATAATCTGAAGGTGCTTCTCCATCTTGTCCCATAGTTTTAAGGTAAGCTCCATATGGTATGAAGAAGATTATTAATGAAGTTATAGCTCCATGAAGCAAACTTAAAAAGAATTTCTTGTAATTAAAAAGTAAATCTTTCTGTCCCAAAACATACAGCCTGGGGAACCGAAGACTCAATTTGTCGCTCACATCCTTAAAAAAGGGGGAAAAGAAAAAAAAAAAAAGAAGTTGCTGCAATTTCTTGTTCTCAGTGTGAGCATTGAAGAGTAAAAAGCTCAACTATGAAGTGTCCCAAAGGAAATGGCAGATCTCTTTTCCTTTTCAAATAAGCAGCGTGGGCAGCAGGACTTTGCACAGAGTAATGCATGCAACTAGGAAGAACCAAGTCTGGAGGACATCTCTCACAAAGCTATCACGTATCCCATTTCCAGGATTCTAAGTTTTTAGCCCATTATTTGCAAAGACAAGAATGTCCACAGTTGCACAGCTCTTCACAGCTATGTATTGTGTTGGAGTCCTTTCCCTACACGGTGAATAAGCAGAAGATGGGGGCTATCATTGCATGTCCTGACTTTAAGTCTCTAACAAATACTCAAGTGAGAGCTTAATTTGGTACTGAATTTCTTTCTTATCTGTATCACAAAAGAAAGCAGAAACATTGATTTGCCTAATCAGCAGGTAAGCCTTGTATGGAAAAACAAGCAGAGAAGGCCAAAAGCACTTGTCCCACTGAATTAAAACAAATGCTACACACCAAGACTTCCTGTCAAATACAGTCATTTAAAATTGTGCAGTCCCTACATCTTCAGCTCAGAAGGGTAAGCAAAGAATATCTTTTCCATTAACAAAACCACCAGTTGCTGTGCTGTGTGAATGATGTCATGGAACAGCAGGCATTTAGAAATATTTTTAACAAACATTACTAGTACTGAAGACCTCTGACCCGATTAACTTTGGCTATTTCAGTAACCCTCTGCTTATTGTCTCTTGTATTCCTCTTCCCAGTGTGTGAGGTAACATTTTTAAAAACCAGAAGACCAAACAAAACCCCCAAAATGCCTTGTACATAAAAAAAAGCAACCAGTTTCAGTGTAATTAAAGACTTGGTATTAGATGCCTTTGGATTAATCTGTTGTTAACAACATGGAGAATACCTGGTCAAGCAAGCCGACTAGCAGAACCGGGAGACTAGAATACAATACATTGTACAATGTGATGAACCAGTCTTCATACGCTGTCTGCAAGAGGAGGAGGAATTTCAGTAGTTAATGATTTATTTTTGATTACACCTTTTCCTTCCAATTCCTGAGAAAATTCACATATGCTCTACTATAGCATTAAACTACCTGTCTCGGTGTTTACCCAAAAGGCAAGCAGCACCTTAGCTCAAAGCTCTGTTGAAACTATTTTTAGCCTGTATTAAGCTGCCCCACTCCTTACAAACCATCAGTGTTACCTGACCTGGAACACTATCAAAACTGAACACCTCATACTAAGTGTCAGTCTGGTTTATAGCTCTACTTGTGACCGTGATGAGCACTTGGCATCTCACATACAAGTTTGGGAACCCTGGTTTCTTTTTATGTGGGTTTTTTTTTTTTTTCTCTGTCCTAGGCATCCACAGTTTCCCTCACAGCAAACAGCATTGACCTCAGGCAGGGGTGCTTGTCTGTGACTGTGGCCCTGACCCTCCCTGCTGGTCCATGCAATGACATCTGCCTGTCTTTTGGTTATGCCCATGGAGATGCATCTCGACTCTAAGTCCTTTCAACACATGTGAACTTCAAACGCTGCCAGTTACAACAAGCACATTTCGAGCCATTCTAGCCAGCAGTTCAAGATAAAAAAAAATTTGAGTTTGGTTTCCTACTGACATATACACACACCATCTCACTTCACCTACGAATATCTTAAGTAGCACCGTTGGGAAAGGTTTCCCAAACCGCTATGTAACAATCTCTTCCTCCCCTCCTCCCTGTACAATCATGATACTGACTTTAGTCTTCTGAAATCATAACCAACTGCTTAGCTTGTAACTAACTAGCTTAGTAGTCATCACCTATTCTCCTGCAGAAATTATTGATGATAACTTTCGGTTCCCATCATTTCCCAGGTTAAGCCTTTGCTATTCTGCACTGACAAAAAGGAACATCCGCTTCTTAATATTACATGTGAGCATGCCTTCTTACCTGGGCAGAAAAGCCATTAAAGAATGAATACCAGATGTGGACTAGTGTAAAAGCAAAGTTTTTGTAGAAAAAATATCTTAGAAACTTGCACATCCTAATGTAAGACCATCGTCCGTGGACCAGCAGCAGTCTCTGCAGGTAGCGGAATTGCCCAAAAGAGTAGTCACTTGACATGACAGCTTGCGTCCCTTCTTGGCCACTGATTCCAACTCCAATGTGGGCAGCTAAGTAAATGAAACAAACACCACGCGCTATGTTGAACAAAGGGAGAGGAACAACATGACCAAGGGCAAATCTTCTGCCAGTTCCTGTTCTCTGCTTCAGGTTTTCCTGCCTCATTTTATTTCTGTATACAGCACAAAGGCTGCATTAAAGACTAAAACAACAATGTGTAAGCCCTTCCTTGCCCTGCTATTTACTGCTCATGTCTCCACTGTCGCTTGGATTCTCTCTCAGTGCTTGTTCCATCAGAACGGGCACTGGGAAGTTTGACCACGGGAGAACTAAGCAATGAGACAAAGCAAGCAAACCCCTGAATGAACTGGCCAGGCAGTTTACAAATACACTCCTAACAAACCATATCCCAGACGTTTCTTTCTCAGTGGGATTTCTCAGGGAGCAGTTCAAAGAGCGCCAGTTGCAATACAGCACGGCTAATGCCTCCAAGCAAGGGGCAGCTAAGCTATTGCTTTGTTCTTTATATTACACTTTTGTAACCCACAACATAAGAACAGATGTAATTCAAGTCCCTTCTCAGGGAACGTCTACAGAAAAAGCTAAAATACATCAGCAAAAACCACTAACCATTTCCTAAAGGGCTTCCTCAAAAAGGGAAAGCACAGGCATAGAAGCTAACAAAACCCAAGTGATGCTAACGTGGGTGATGAAATAGATGGTAGAGTCTTCTGAGCAAAGAGTAATAGCAAAGACACTGCCGAAGAACACCCAGAAGAGATCTTTCCTACCAAGAGAAGTTTTACAGCTGCCTTACTTTTAATCATGTTTACATCATTGGCACCATCCCCAATAGCCAGAGTAATAGCTTTCTTGTATTTCTTCACAAGCTCAACCACCATGGCTTTCTGCTTTGGAGTCACTCGACAGCAGATCACAGCCCTGCATTCGCAGGCCAAATCAACAAAGTTCTGCTGCTGCTGTTCTTTGTAAGCTTCAGCCCTTCTTCTCTTCTCAGTTTGCCTTTTTTTCTCTTCTGCTGTTCTGGGGAATTTCAGTTTAAGTTTCTTTTTCTTCTTTTTCTTCTCTAGCAGGATTTCATTCTGTGTAACAAAAATATTTTATGCTTCCTTCTACACTATTTCAAATCGCACTACGAGTACTGCCTATACAACACACTTAACTTCATTATGCTCCCATCACCCATTTATAGCATTTTAATAAAATGCTTGTGCAGAGGAGTGAACGAAGAGCTACGAAACCAATGAAAAGAATGTACTTGGTGGGATTAACAAAAGCAAAATGCTTGTATTTAGTGTCACAGCACTTTTGGCAGAGTTCAAGGAATATTTCTTCCAATGGGAACTAATTCACTTTTGAAAATATTCTGGTATTTAAACTTCCCTCTCTCCTATTTCCCCATCTCCTAAAGGAAGCACGACGATGCCCAATACATGTGGAAGTGTCCTATAAATACCTGGGTTAGCTCTGGGGCAGTTCAGCTGGAATAGGGGGTAACAGAGACCTGCAACTTTATCTGATGCTCCTGCTAGTTTACCTTTAGGCATCGCCAGCCTGCTTCCTATGCCTTCTACACGTACAGATGTACATTTCTTTATACAAGATAAAGGTTTAGGGCTGGAACGCTGAAACGTGGCAGATGGTCCTTAACTGTTCACCGACTTTCTACTTTACAGGTGTCTGTAAGAGCAGCCTGCCAACAGGGTGGGTAATAGTCACTGCATTACTGCTAGTCACCTCTCTGCTAAAAGCTCTTTTCTGCTTTCTAAGCTCCTGTGAGAGCACTATATTGCAGGACTGAGCAGGAAACTGGTCTTTTGTTTCTACCCTTTCACTCCCATCTCTCATTTGTAAGTACGATTTCTGTGCCTATACTGAAGCCATGCATCCTGTAGCACTGGCAGTATCTCTTTTTCATTTTTTTTTTTTCCATTAGACCAGAATCCCCATGAAGAATAAACACACTGAAAATCAGACTGTGCTTTTGCAGGGGTTTGGCTTTACTTTGATGGCAGCTACCAGGGTGCTTTGAAAGGCCCAAAACATTCCTTATTTTATTGAGCACTACTTTTAACCTTCAAAACCAAAAATATTTCTGAACATAAATATCAAACAGATATGTTCAACTGGTGGCACAATGGCCAAAGAATTTTCATTGACTGGTTTAGCAAAGCAGACAAATGAACAGAGTCCTCAATGAAGGACACTGTGACTTGGTGGTACCCCCAAAATCTCAAATACACAGGAGAATATCTTTTGTACATACCAACCAGGAGCCAGTGATTATTAAAGCACGATCTCTACTACCCTGGAAGAAGGGCTCGTTCATTCTTAGGGAGGAATGTGTACTCGATCCAGCTCTGTTCCTTTGGTTTTCCAACCTAGTTTGAAGAAGAGCACTGGAAAGAGAGGTGGTTACTATTACAGAAAAATCAAGGATAAACTTTATGCTAGATCAGTCCCAGACTGAAAATCTGCAAGAAAGAAGTGCAATACATGCTGCAAGGACTTTTTTTGCCATATATTAGGTGATGTTCTAAGCAGTGCTAGAGCAACAGTGAAAAGAGGAGCACACTGGTTTGATGTCCTTGCTGTTCTGCAAATAAGGAAAAATTTGGAAAAACGAGTCAGGAATAGTTGTGACACTGCTACAAGGCCCTAGTTCTTCTCCCAGCCCCATATTGTTTTTCCTTAGGTCTAACCATTTTGGCAAATTCTTTATGACTAAGCGCTGAATACCTTGTGATCCATTGTGTTTTTATAGCATAGGTCTGTACTGCATACAGGAGCATGGGATAGGGTGAAAGACCAGCTGGGGTAATGCTGGAGTTCAGGGACAGGTAGCAAGAGCAAAACCTGGCAACTACTCCAGTTTTGGACTAGGGAGAGACCTGCTTAGCCCACTCCAGGTGGGCTCCAGACTTGTCTGAACTACAGGACAAATTTAATGTCAACAGTTGTTGACCTAGAACGTCAACCTAACCTCCTGCAAATAGGATATCACCACCTCTACCCACAATTAAGAGGTTGCCTTGTAAAATTACAATTCCATAAAAAGCAAAGAAACAGACAATGTACAGCTGAACAACTGCCAAGAAATACTGTTCAGTCATTGAAGAGTCACTGTGGGATAAACCAATGTTACTGCTGGGTTAATTTTAAAAATTGAACATTTTTAATTCCCACAAAAGAAATCCTTTGTGCTTTTCACTTGCCTGATATCTTCTCCATAGCAGATTGTTGTCTCATCTGTTAAGAGTTCGCAAGAAAATCCAATGTTTTCAGCAGTTTCTACAATAAAAAATAAGAGAGGAAAGTATTTACTTAAAGTTCTGTCATGAGTGACTGTTGGGAGCAGCCAGAAGTACCTGAAGTTCTTTTAAGTAATTTTTGAAGTTATGTTTCAGTACGAGAAGTTCCCTTTCATTGCCACAGTGTGGATGAACAGGGGAAAAAAAAAAAATCATACACAGCACAGAGAAGCTAGGGGAATGCTTGTTGATTATTTGTCATACAACAACTGTGTGGCAATGAAGGCGCAGTGGGCAATGGATTTAAAGTCAACAACAGGGAATTATATTTCCTATGCAACATTTCCTATGAAATGTACATTACTGTGGGTGCAATGCATTGTCACAAGATGTTTTGAATGTAAAAACTGTTAGTGACCTGGAAAAGTCTATCAGCCAATTTGTGAAAGGAAGATCTACCAGGGCCTATTTAACCTAATGGTGGAGATGCTGTCTCCATGTCAGAGAGCCATTACACCAAAGGCATTGCAAGAATCAACCACAGGGTGTGCCACAGTATCTTGCCCTGTCCTTACTCCAGATTCCTTGAACCAAGGCTGTTGCCAGCATCAGAGAGATGCTGGTCTGGCTGCACCTCCATCCAGGCTGTAGTACAGCCATTCTTACTTAAAAATTTTATGCCATTTTTTGAACTGACTTAACAAAATGTGTTGCCAGACTGCAGACTAGCAACTACCAAAAGAAAAGCAAATCAGTCTCTGTCAGCAGCACTTGTGATTCTTTGAAAAGTAAATTTTCACTGTAAAAAGACAGGTTTTGGTACCTGCCCTCAGAGCCAAGCAAGCCTGATGTTAAAAGCAAGTTGTCCTGCATTTGCTTTGCATTGGGAAAAGCAGTAGCTGGATATTTCCCTATAGAAGGCAGTCACAAAATCAGTCATCTAGGCTAATCTGTTGGAGGAACAGAAGTTACACAGAAGCCCATCCCAGAAGAACAGCTGGGATTAAATTTTGCATGTTGTAGAAATTCCTTCAGTTTTGATTTAAATGGACTTTCATACTAAGCTTTTCTAGAAACATATGCTTTATTTCTAGTCTGCATTTGTCCCAGTTTATCTTCTAGCCCTTATCCTGTTTTTACTAGCTCTTTGGCTGTAAGTAACCCCACCTTTTTTGTCACCAGTAAGCACCCAGATTTTAATGTCTGCTTTTGAAAGTCTGGAAATAGTTTCTGGAACTCCATCCTGTAGTTTGTCTTCAATAGCTGTCGCACCAAGTAGCTGGAAGATGTTTGAAATACAGGTATTTAGTAGGATAAACATGTATGGAACACTGCTTTATTTTCAGTAGAGAATGAAACTATTCTGGATACGTCTTCAAGCCAAGGATTCAGTAAAGACAAACTCTTGCATATAGAAGTGACCACGCTGAAATACATGTACTAAAATACATTTTCCTTCATTCTATTAAACTCTAAAATTTGGCGTGGCTCTAAAGCCAATAAAATACTGAAAAAGATCTAAATCAAAATGTCCTAATAAACAAGGATAATTTATTTGCAAAAAGATCTGTTTATTCTTATAAAAGAATAAAAGTACACTAAAAATTTAAAGCTTGACTTACAATCAAGTTATTTTCTATTTCCTCATATACTTTGTCCAGAACTTCATCACGATTAGTTGTAGCTACACTGGCGTCCACAAACTTTTTATTCCATGCTTCAAATTCATCATGACTAATGTCTCTATAGCACAGGCAGAGTGTCCTAAGAGTTTCATTTGCAAAAATCTGAAAAATAATTTTAAAAAACCCAAAACACATATCCACAAAACAAAACTCTTCATTTGCAATCCAAACATAAAAGAGTTAAGATCATAAGCATTTGGTAAGTCTGATAAAACAAATCTGACTGCGCGATTAGTCCTGAGTATTTCAGAAATGCCAAAAATTAAATTATAGCTGACAAAGGCAGTCTGAACTGAAAGACTAAAGAGGTGACAAACAGAACAGAGTGTAGTGATCTGGAATACTGATAACTATGGAAAAAAGCACGTAGACAAAATTTAAGTTCACTTTTCATGAAAAGACAATGAATGCATTTTTAAGAACATGCATGAAAACAACTATTGCTTTGATTATTTCTCAGGTTTGGGATGACTTGTAGAACCACTTATAGGTCTGCACTTGTTTTAATAGCTTAGGAAAAGGAAATTAATAAAATTAGATTATAGTCAGAAATAAACAGTTTTTAATTTAAAAACAGCATATAAAATACAGACGTACATCTAGTGCTTCTTCTGTAGCTTCTCTCTTTAGATTCCTTGGGTGCAACCGTTCATAAATTACTGTATCAGCCCCTTTACAATATAGCCTGATATTTCCACCTGATTCTCTTACTGTGGAGTAAAATATGAGAGGTTGGACAAAATGTTAGAGTACATTTAAATAAAGGAATAGTTTCAGATTAGATTTTTCAGTCTACTGCTGTTAAGTACTAAAACTACAAGATCATGTTTCTTCATCTCTAATATTGTTCAATTAAGTAACTTGGTTGACAAGTAAATTTTCTCTTCTCTTTCATGACAGGAGAGGATATTTAAACTCTCAAGGATTATGTTTTTGATAATGGTTCATACAGTATTAACATCTCACTTGCCCATAGCAACTGGGCAGAGACATACACTAGAGATATGATGCACCACAATTATAGCCTTAAAAACAAACAGATCTCTAACTGATTCAAGACTGACTTCTTTAAAGATAGTTGAAATTAAAACTAAAGAGCTACCTCAACCTGCATTATCCAGTGTTCCAATGGCTAGAGGAACATACAACTTGTTTGTTCTCTGGGGAAAAAGGGGAATAAATAATCTTTGCAGCATTTCTTCAAGCTTCTACTCAAGGTACCTAAGATTGTCTTCAGCAGAGGCTACGTCTGAACACCAGGGCTGTCTAGCGGACTCATTTGCACCTAAATACAAAGCCTCTCTTTTGCTATACAGACCTATGTGGATTAAAATCTATCAGAGGGCTGTGTGTTACACAGCAACTTTCTGTGCGCATACTTTTTCACCTATGAAATACAAGTGACCTTTTCTATAAAGGTTGGTTGTAATCAGCTTACCAATGACAGACATGCGTTTTCTATCACTGTTGAAATCCAAGATAGCAAGGACATCATAAATTTTTTCAATCCCCATTTCACTTATAGTGATGGTATTTTGTGTTCGTGAAAGAAAAACATAGCCAAAGTTTCTGGCCGCTGTAACCAGGGCCCCTTCGTCTGGGGAAGCTGCTTGGTAATTGAGCTGACCTGTGTCATTGAAACAGTGAAAAGAAGAGAAAGCCAGGATATACCTGAGCATTACAGGGGCACTCGGACACCACAGCTAAAAAATTCACACCCATTCTTTAGAGTACTTGAGAGCTGGACATGTAATGCCACATCCTTTCTTTTTCCGAAGTGAGGTCTAATACACTGCTGCAGCACTCAGTAGCAGTGCACATAGAGGAGGGGGACTATGGACCCCCTCCTTTTTGTTACGTGTACTTTCCAAACAGGATAAGTCACTGAATCCTCTTCCCTCCAGGTACAAAAGCAAAAACTGTAACTTCTCTGTCTCAAAACAAATATAACTTAAACATCTTAATTTCTCAACACATTTGTTTAAGCATTTTCAAAGGAAGCTCCAAAAGACAAATTCTTGGCCACAGACACCAAAAAACAGTGGTGGAAACAACCCCAAAAACATTAGTAGGAAGAGCAAGAAAGGACAGGAGCCTGCTGGTTTCACAAAGATCTCGCAGATAGGAGTAAAGCAATACTACTCTTCAATGTTTTAATTGAATCTTCCAACCTTATTTTTCACATTCATGAATTCTTCAATAGCCATTCACTCACCTCACAGAAATTTAGTTTCTGTCACATTTTTGTTATTTGTTTTGGTTATTTCCTGCCAATTCTCTTAGGACAGATGTACATGATTTGTATATATCTATGGGGCTGTGCTTAAAGGAGTAAAAGCATGAAACCCTCATGCTGAAAACACTTGTTTCTCCACACTGAAAACAAGTGTCCAGATGTGATTATACTTTCACATATGTATATGGAACCAGAGACTACGCTAGTGTCATTATAATTTTATTTGAGGTTTATGCTTTTGAGATTTCAAAGATGGATTTGAACAGAGAGAAGACCCGTAACATGAAGACACAGGACCTCTGTATAAACTTCCTCTACCTTTCTAAATCTGGTGTTAAACAAGATGTGCATTTGCCACAACTGTAACTGTCATAAAGACAGTCCTCCTTCCATAAAGGGTCAGGTAAGTTCAGCACAGGGAATAGCACCAGCTCTTGCTTTTGTTTAATTTAAAAGAGCAGCCTAGCACTCCTTCTCACTTATGGGATCGGCATTAATTTTGGACCTCTCCCTTGTGCAACTGGATTTGAATTATTGTTTCCCTTTGCACAAGAAAAAAAAACAAACTAAACATACTCACCATCAGAAGTGTCAACCATGACTGTGTGACAAATAGCAAGCAGAAAAAAGAACTTTTGAATTTCTGGCTCCTTTTCAGATTTTATTTGCTCTATCAGATAGTGATCATAGAACAAGAACTTTCCATCTGCATACATGTTCCAGCTGAAATCCACTTGCTGCTTAGAAAACAGAAGAAAAGAAGGCTTGAGTTATCTCATGTGCAATTGCTCTGTGCCTACCTGCATCTGTTCATACTTTGGCAAGGGAATGTTCCCTGTTCTACAGACCGTAGGTACTTCAGCGCCAGATTGGACCGACATACCTCTGGGTGGCTCTGAAGCTGCCCTGCTCCATCCCGGCAGTCTCCTGCAATGCAAGCACCCATCAGTTAGAAGGCACAGGACAGAATAACAAAGTTTTTACAACTCATTCACAAAGTAAAAAAACACATAGAATATCTACTGTGCTAGAATAGCTCAGATTTCAAAAAAAAGCAAGTTCTTTCACAGCCGCAGTACCTTTGTATACTAGTGACACCAAAGCAAATAAAAAAAAAAAAGCATGCAGTGGAATTGTCATAAAACATCCATGTTGGCGTAACACAGCTTTCACTGTCAGAAATT
The DNA here is from genome assembly GCF_965638725.1 of Aptenodytes patagonicus. NCBI lineage: Eukaryota > Metazoa > Chordata > Aves > Sphenisciformes > Spheniscidae > Aptenodytes > Aptenodytes patagonicus. The sequence continues at coordinate 717,269 of NC_134982.1, read as the reverse complement.
CCTCATCTCTCTTCAGAGGTAGGATGTTTAAAAAGCACACGGCGTTAGCACACTGCGTTCTTCGTTATTTGAACTGACCAAACAATAGTTTTGGAGCACATATGCTACGTATTCTAAATATTGAAATCCAGACAAGATTGGAAATGGAAGTAACTAACACTGAAATTAAAGACTGCTGTTCTTATTAAATTTTCTTACTTGTTTCTAGATTGATTTTGTCTCTGAAGCATTTCTACCAAGAGTAAAGCATTCTGTAAATTACTCATTTCTGACTTTTCTACCGGAAGTTTCCACTCAGGTCTATCACTTTCCCCTTTTTAAAGGGGAAAACGGGGGGAAAACCCCAACAATTCAATTTTACTGGAGCTTACTCAATGTCAGGGCCAAATCATGGAAGTTCAGCTGAAACTAAAAAAAAAACCCAACCAAACTCACTCATATGCACCTGATTTCAAACAAGCATTGAAATTCCTACTCATTTGTATAGACCGGTCAGAGGCTGCCAGCTGTGCTATACAGGGACTTGTAGGGTCTTCCCCCTGTGTTCCTGTCAAAAATCAGAGTTCCTGTGCTAGCCATGGTTTTCACTACAGGATGCAGCAGCATGGCACAGACTTACCATATCTTTGGCCGTTTATGCAACATTTTTTAAACGTCATGATGTTCTGTGTAAGCGTTCCTGTCTTATCAGAGAAGATGTAGTGGATCTGCCCCAGCTGCTCATTCAGTGTGGTGGTTCTGGCCTTCGCGGCTGTGTCCTTCTCAGCGTGATACATTTGCAGGTCCCAGTTTATAAAATAGCTTTGGCCCAAACGAATCACTTCAACGCTAAATGAAATAAAATTAATTTTCTCACTCCCAGCTGCATCTCATATTTCAAAATAATGACACATTATCAGATCCAGGGGACTCTGACTATTTTCCAGGACTCAAGTTACTTATATAGCCCAGGAGCTTAAGACAAAACAATTACATTTACCAACACATTACAGAGCACCATCACCCCTACACAGGCCACTCAAACTGCTATCGGACCACACAGCTCAGCTTCAACACCACCGTGGTAACTGGGGAAAAGCCTCTACAGCCTTATCAAGCCAAAAGTATTGATGGTGCTGCTCCCATAACAAACAGAAATCCCTCTTGGGAATAGCATTTTAAGTACAATTTGGAGAAGAGCGGGTAGGAGGCTGGATGACTTCAAATATGTTAGACAGGTTTGTCAAAGGCAAAACTATTCATACTTCATGGAGCAGTAACACCTCTCTTTTGAGAATAAATCTGGAAAATATGATTTTTACATTTTTTTTTTTTTTCCAAGTAGTTTCCTTCATGCATTGTGACTGCAGAATTAGATTGAGAAGTTAAGTACTTGCAGGAACAAGTCTCCAATTTTGTCAGAGATCATTGCTTGGGAGAGTTTTTTCCTTAGTCAAAGTACAGAGCAGATATGCTTAATACTGTAAGAAAAGTTTGATATCTTTAAATTCTGAGTCAAAGATCTTTGAGTGATGATTTTATATGAAAGCAATACAGATCACTTTCTTGTAAAATCTCAGTGAAGAGGGTGAAGAGGGTGAGTGTATCCAATGTCTTTTCAGTAAGACAAAGAAATAATATGCTTTCCCATCCAACATGAAGCTGCATTTGTTACCACCAATAGGAAATTAAGTCCATTCACCATTAATCCGTAAGTTAAGTAATTCAACCCTATCACCAGTTCAGCTATTAAAGGCCAAGGTATTTACCTACCTCACATAGAGGGAAATGGGAACCATGGTGTTCAGAACAATGATATATCCCCAAAAGTTAAGAAAGCCACGATATGGAGGACTGGAGTCTTGTGCATCATAGAGGTACCAAGACAAGTTGCCAATCTGCTGCTCCCAGTAAGTGTGTCCAATGACAAGGCCAGCCGACAGCAGGATGAGGACAACAAAAATCTACAGTGTACACAGAGAGGCCTGTAACACTTCAGAAACATTTCCTCAACTCAAATCCCAAATCTCCATGTTCAAAATAGAGTATTACATGTATTTGTAAGTAAGAAGAAGAGGAGCAAACCTTTCCCACAAAACGGTCTCCTCAAATAATATGGGTTGTAATTTTAGTATGTTCCCCAAGCATCATTTTCATGTTTTTATGTTTATTTAAGCAGGCAGTGCATAGGGTACGCGAACATGCTCGGAGCAGGGGCAGAACCAGAGTCGTGCTAAGTTGAGTGCCTCTGCCTGCCAACAGGCCAGCTCCTCTCTCCTCTTTCCCCGTCCCAGGGAATCACACTCAGTAGAGCGCAGGTTGTAGGACAGTGGGTATTCCTTATACACATACCCCACGGGTACTGACCAAGGACAAAAGCCATGGGTGTTGAACCTTTCAGGCTGAACGGACCTCTGGACCAGGGTCCTCAGGTCTCTGTCCAACAGTTCAGTGCAGACAAGCAGAAGCACCTGCAACACTGGGTTTGAAGCATTTGTCTGCATCACATAGGCTGCCCTACACCCGCAGTGTAGGGTCACAGATTCCACCAACAGCGAGGCACCTTTTTAGATTCCCTCCTACTTCATCCCAACTCATCAGGTCAAAACAAACTGAAAACATACTTATTACACCAAAAGAAAAAAAAAAGTTTCCTAAATTTGCATTCACTCTATTCACTTTAAAATGAACTCAAAACCAGCTGAACTTTAAACAATAAGGCTTACAGTATAAACCATGTAATTCATAAGGGAGTCAATTTTTGTCCTTTTAAATCTCGTCTTTCCACTATTTTTCATTATTTTTGTATCAGCACCTAAAAATAAAGAAAAAAAAAGGAAAGATACAATACGTAAACTAGTATTGTATTAGTATTACTAATTGTACTACTATTACTATTTTACAAAACTGGGACATAAAATACAGTCAATGTTTATAAGATAAAGATGTCATTTCACTCTACAGGGCATGCTTTTAGTCAGTAAATATTACACATGTTTAATTCATAAATACCTGCAAATATGACCACTCCATGGCAGAAGTCTGTATTCCTGATTTTACATCCACGTAATAAAATCTTATCAGCATCCAGTGAATAACTCGTGTTTCTCCAGAATAATGTCCCTGCAAACTTATCCAGTCGGTTATTAGGCTCTTCACATTCAATTAGACCTAAAAAATTTGGATGAGAATATGTTTAATATACAACAGTTAAATAAAAATGCATTGATTTGTACCCACCATAGAAGTAGTTTTACTTCATGAGGTTGGTTTTTTGAGAAAACAAGTGTTCTTATTAAACAATTTCTTTGAAATGTAGGGTGTACAAATATTCAGTGCTGTATTGCTAATATTTTAAATATGGTATCTTAGGGTGGTATTTTGCTTTCCAGATTAAAATAGTAGAAAGAATTCATTTCTGCACCAAGGCCAGTATGCACAGCATTTACTGCCAAATAGGGCACTTTTTGTTCACCTTTTCTTTTAATATTTCTCAAGTTTTAACAAATGCCTGCCTACAAGAGTGTATGTGTCTCTGGATCTTAACACTCTAGCATGAACGCAGTGTTCAGTTCATTTTGCCATTGAAGACTTACCAGCAATGATCCCACAAGAGGAAGACATCCTTCATGCAGTACGTTGCTACAGATACACATTGCCGCTGTACATTGCTACGCTGCACAGGTACCCAAATATTACAGCTGAAAAAGTGACGTTTTACTCTGACTCTTAGGACTTGCCCTATTCCCACTGCCTACTTTATGACTGGCACTTGATGCTACACATTTGCATTTCCATCCCCAAAACTGAGCTCATCCTAAAATTTTGGTTCATGCTGCAGTTACCGTTATCACAACTGTGTTTCAGAAATAAATAAATAAATGTAAATGTCAGCATAACTGCCAGTTGCTACAGAGGAGCACCGAATGGCAGTTTCAGGCCAAAACACTGCTGTCTCTAGCCCTGAACCCTGTCTCTCATCAAGACTGGTGGATGTGCAAGGAAGAGTAAAATTACAGGTGCAGGCCACTGAAACGCTTTCACAGTCTCGCAGCAAGTTGCAGCCAACAGATCTCCTGAACCAGAGCCGATGTCTTTGTGGGCAGACTCTCCTTCCACATAAATTTGCTCAAGAGACGCTCTTTGAAAGCACAAACTTTTTACATCCACGACATCCTTTGGCAAAGTGTGAATTTTAGCTTAACTATGTATTGGGTGAAAAAGCATCTCCCTTCTGCTTATTTTGAATTTGTCAGTTGCTCATTTCACTTCGTGTTCCTCAGTTCTTATACTGGAGGAAACCAGGAACAGTCCCTACTTGCTTACTTCTCCATGTCACTCTGTTGTCTCCCCCCCCCCCCTTTTTTTTTCTTTTTTTCTCTCTTTTTTTTTTTTTTCTTTTTTTTAAGCATTTGCAATTTTAGGATTGCTAAAGAACTCAGCTTGAGATAAACCTCTGTGTCAGATCTCAGTCAGAGAAGGGATTCCTGCCCTTCAAGTTTCCACAGCATGCACAGAAAGCCGCTAGATCGTAATGAGAAATATGAAAAAGACAGTAAAAGATGTTTTCCAGATTCAATCCCAACAGCAAACATACTTTTTTCCAAAAGAAAACAGGCAGGCAAACACTAACAAAGGGCTCCATCACCTCTACTTAGTGTCACGTAGCTCATTCATGGCAAAGGTCTCATCTTCAGACAGACTATATTTTGCTCAACAGCACAGTTTCCTTTGTGCAACTTGCTTACGCTGCCTCGTGACAAAAGCCAGGAAGCCACTAACTCCAGAATCACAAGCACCGTGGGCAAAGCTTCCATCCCCACCCATGTTTTATTTACTTGTACTGTAAACTGCTTGAGCAACATTTGAATAGTTGTAAGAATATAACTGTACAAACCATTGAAGTCTGCCATCGCACTTTCTTCTTGAAGATATCTGTGTGTTACCTCAAGTGCCATTTTGAATTTTAAGTTGGTCTCACTAAGAAGAAAGGATAAAAAGGTCATTTTATTAAAAACATGGATATAGGAAAGAAGTTTGAACAAAATTAAATTAAGCAAATCAACATGCCATAGGTACCAACCTCCTACTTTGAAGCAACGGCAAAGCCATGCATGTGCATGGATATGAAGTATGCATGAACCATCTGACTAGTTCTTACACTGCCTGCTTTTCTTCGCAAGTGAAATCTTACCCCTTTACCTCCGCTCACTGTAGTTAAGTGACGCTTCTCAGAACCACTGTTTTACTAATGCAATAATTAAGTTTGAAGTAATGGTTATCTGAAAGCAATATTTAATAACTGACACTGTTAAAAGCTCCAAGAGAATAAACCTTTTGCAACACAAACAGATCCTTGTTATGCATGATGTTATAAGTCATCGTTTTTAAGATTACTAAAGGTTGAGCGAGGAATACACTGCTCATTCGGCAAAACTAACATTTCACCTCATTAGGGGAAGTCCATATCATTACAGACTTCTCTGAAAGAATTCAGCACTAGCTTTTCTGACAACATGAACTAAAACAACATTTACAAAGAATGTGACAGAGACAGTAGGATTTATGCTATCTAAGCAGTTTCTATGAAAAACTTCCACTGGAAAAAAAAACGTATTTTTGTTTTCCCACTGACAGGGAATAAGAAAAGTTTAAAATCATAGAAAAGTCCAGGTTGGAAGACACCTCTGGTAATCAACAGTCCAACCTCCTGTTGGAAGCAGGACATTAGATGAGGTTATCCAGGGCCCTGTCAAGCCAAGCCTTGACTGTTTCAAGTGAGAAAAATTCCACCACTTCCTTGGGCAACCTATTCCAATGGTAAAAATCATCCACCATGAGAACAGTTATACTTGAATGCAGACAGAATTTCCTCTGGAGCTACTTTTGTCCATTGCTTCTTGTCTTGTCAACGTGCATCCTTGTGAAGAGAGTATCTTCTCTGTAGCTATCTTTGAGATACTGGAAGACTGATTACATCACCCTTCTCTTTTCCAGGCTGAATAAATCCAAGTCCTTCACCCTTTCTTCATATGTCATGTTCTCCAACACTTCAGACATCTTTGTGGCACTCCAGTGGACCCTCACGAATTTTTAATGATCCTTGAATTGTGAGAATCAAAAACTGGACACAGTTTTCCAGGTGTGGCTTAACAAGTGACAAGTAGAGTCTGAAATGCACGCTTCTTGCTCTTTTATCAGTAAGCCAAAATTAAATCCAAGAAATCCTTAAATAGAGCCTTACCCATCTAGTTCAGCTGTCTCTATATAGCAGAGACTGTTTGGTTCTGAGCTGGATAGCAGCAAAATATCAGCCTAGAAAAAACAAATAAATAAGCATCAAATAAATCCAAGTCAAGATTCGTACAGAACTCTGTAGAAACATAAAACAAATGTATCTAAAGCACTTACAGGAACGAAAGCATTTTTCTTCAGACGAATGATATCACCAACTTTAATATCTTTCCATTTTGTGTTTTTGAACCTAATATCAAGATAGGTCAATTAATTATTACTATTTAATCTAGAACACTATGCACTCTATAAACCTCGAAATATTGAACTTTCCTTAGTATAAAAACATTACATCTTGGCAAGGTGTGTTTTTTCTTTTTGGAAACTGCAATTTAGTTGGGGGTCTATAACTTAGAAGTCAACCTACCTCTTCTCTTCCCTCTTCACCTATATATGAATTTCTGCCCTTCTCTCCAAACAAGTTGCTCTTAGCACCGATTTAGTGCCACAGAATTAAGTTTAAATTACTCCTTTGCGCAATTCTCTACCATTTTCAATTAGGTTTTCACACAGACACGTGGAATAGTAAAGAACAAAAAGCTGAACTTTCCCTATCATCTATCGTTTAAGATCTGTGATGAAACTTGGTAGTAAGGCAACAAACACTACTTACAAAGTTAAGGGAACAGTACAAACCTTCCATCCCTGATGACTTCACATGTCCTATTATTAACCTCGTTGTCCATCCTGTGACGAGCCTGAAAACCAGGAGTAGAGAATGTACTCCTTACTGTGTATCACAATTAAAGAAATTAACAACACTGGGGTTTTTGCTTTTAGTCTTAACAAAACATGTTTCTTACAATGTCATCCACTAGGTCTTTGACTGCAGTTATTCCCAGCACCAAGAGTAAGGGCACCAGTGTTGTATACCATGACAGGGTAGTTATTTGGGGAATCGACTACAAAAGACAAATAAAATCAGTTGAATACAGGATTATCAATCAAGCTCAATTCAGAGACATTTAATAGTGATCTGACTATAACATAAGAAAGAAAACCAACACAGAGAGAGAATTTTAAGTCAGGCTGTGAAGATGAACAAAACTCTCGGGGGAGCGTTTGACCGTGCTGCCCTACCTCAGCATCAGCTTCTCTTTAACAATTGTAGTTGCTCACATTTTCTGTTGGAGCTTCTGATTCATGAGTGGAACTTAAGGCCAGCGTGTTTTACAGAGTAAAAGAAACATCTTTTCCCCACGAAATTCATGAACTCTGCAACTAGTTCATCCTGGCTAATACAAAGCTAGTATAGGTTTTTCCAGATTTCTGTTAAGATGGGCTTAGTTTCTATAGTAGTTCAGATACAGTACCCTGCAGTTTTCTGACAGGATAGCACTGAATTGTGTCATAAGTATTATTCATCTCAGTAGATTAGCACCTCAAATTCACTTCACAGTTAGTATTCTCTCTGTCTTTCTTACCTGCAAAATGAGAAGAACGAGGAAATAGGAGTTGGCTACTCTTTTAAACTGTTCAAACAGATTCAGTGGTAAAAAAGTGATGAGGTTGTACTTGTATGTCTTAATTGCATTTCCCTGTTGAAGAAACCCAAATGTCATTCACAATAGCAGATTCTTCTTACATTACAAATGTACAATGCATATTTTTAAGTAAAGCATTTTACCAGTGAAATCTTTCCTATGAACTTTGTTGGAGTTGTACCTTTCCTCAAAAGTTTAACATGAGTCACCGTCTTAATGAAATAAGGCAAAAAAGGTCTGTTTCACTGACATTAACATACCCCAAAAAGCATCTCAGACTGAAGGTTTAGCTACACCGAGGACTACAAAGCATTGCACAGTCACAGCGTGGAAAGGTTACAGCCCCTCCCCAGGTAAATGACACAGTGCACATGGCACTGCCAGATAAGCACAGAGAAGGGGAGGAAACTTCAGTGCTGTCCTCCTCCTAGGCAATCTTCTCTGTAATGCCTTTTGAAATTATTTGCTAAATACATGATATAATTGGTCTTAGGCATCAAACCACAAATAATGAATCCAGATACAAAAGACTGTTAATTAGACTTATTCAGGAGGGACAATGCCAGATCCAGCAAAGGTTAACTCTCATGAGTGCCAGTCCCTACCTAGTCCAAGCATGAAGGATTTCCATTTGAATAGCTCCAGTTGTAGCAGTTTTACTATTAAATGTTCATACTCATGCATGAGATAATCCAAACTGTCTCAAGTCTGCAAGGCAGGTATCTCAACAGGTACAAGGGAACCACATGAGGCAATGCATCACAGATAAAGCTGGACAGTCCACGTGCAACCCCGCAGCCCAAGCCTCTGTCACTCGCAACCAGCACCACATACAAGCACCATAGCTTTATTACTTTGAAAAGTTAAAAAAACTAGGAACAGGGAAAAAAAAAATTCAACCTTTTGTCTTCATAAATGAGATAAAAATGTCTCCTTTACCATAATTAAGTGAATTTAGAATGACACTGTTTAAATGACTAGACATCCCCAAATGTCTATTTTTAAGACTGTCCCAGTCTAGCTTAATCAGGATATTGCTTAATACTACACTGAGACTTCTTATATGAAAGATGACACCTATGCGGACCTTTGTAACAGCCATAGTTGAGCAGATAAAACTCGGAATTTGGACTGAGGACACCTGGCTTCTAATTATCTATCTCATCTTAAACAAGTCTCTTGATACCTTGATTTTCCATTCACAAACCCAAAATCAATTATACTTCCCCACCTTTGATGGAAATCCTAAGGAAGCGTTAATTGTGGCTTTTACACTAATCAGCAGTGGTTGGAAAGATCACAGAATCATAGAACCGTTTGGGATGGAAAGGACCTTTAAAGGTCATCTAGTCCAACCCCCCTGCTGTGGGCAGGGACATCTTCAACTAGATCAGGTTGCTCAGAGCCCCGTCCAACCTGACCTGGAATGTTTCCAGGGATGGGGCATCCACCACCTCTCTGGGCAACCTGGGCCAGGGCTTCACCACCCTCAGTGTAAAACATTTCTTCCTTATCTCTAGTCTAAATCTACCCCCCTTTAGTTGAAAGCCATTCCCCCTTGTCCTGTCGCAACAGGCCCTGCTAAAAAGTTTGCCGCCATCTTTTTTAGAAGCCCCCTTTAAGTACTGATAGGCTGCAGTAAGGTCTCCCCAAAGCCTTCTCTTCTCTAGGCTGAACAACCCCAACTCTCTCAGCCTTTCTTCATAGGAGAGGTGTTCCATCCCCCCGATCATTTTTGTGACCCTCTTCTGGACCCGCTCCAACAGGTCCGTGTCTTTCTTATGCTGAGGGCTCCAGAGCTGGACACAGTACTCCAGGTGGGGTCCCACCAGAGCAGAGTAGAGGGGCAGAATCCCCTCCCTCGACCTGCTGGCCACGCTTCTTTTGGTGCAGCCCAGGATACGATTGGCCTTCCGGGCTGCGAGCGCACATTGCTGGCTCACATCCATCTTTTCATCCACCAGTACCCCCAAGTCCTTCTCGGCAGGGCTGCTCTCAATCCCTTCATCCCCCAGCCTGTATTGATACTGGGGGTTGCCCCAACCCAGGTGCAGGACCTTGCACTTGGCCTTGTTCAACCTCATGAGGTTCACACAGGCCCACTTCTTGAGCTTGTCCAGGTCCCTCTGGATGGCATCCCGTCCCTCTGGTATGTCGACCGCACCACTCAGCTTGGTGTCATCTGCAAACTTGCTGAGGGTGCACTCGATCCCACTGTCTATGTTGTTGATGAAGATATTAAACAGTACCGGTCCCAATATGGACCCCCGCGGGACGCCACTCATCACCAATCTCCATCTGGACATTGAGCTGTTGACCACTACCCTCTGGATGCGACCATCTAACCAATTCCTCACCCACCGGACAGTCCACCCATCAAATCCATACCTCTCCAGTTTAGAGAGAAGGATGTTGTGGGGGACCGTGTCAAAAGCCTTACAGAGGTCCAGATAGGCGACATCTGTAGCCCTTCCTGTGTCCACTGATGCAGTCACTCCGTCACAGAAGGCCACGAGGTTAGTCAGGCAGGACTTGCCCTCGGTGAAGCCATGCTGGCTGTCTCGAATCCCCTCCCTGTCCTCCATGTGCCTTAGCAGAGCTTCCAGGAGGATCTGTTCCATGGTCTTCCCAGGCACAGAGGTGAGACTGACTGGCCTGTCGTTCCCCGGGTCTTCCTTTTTTCCCTCTTTAAAAATGGGGGTTATGTTTCCCCTTTGTCCAGTCAGTGGGAACTTCTCTGGACTGCCACGACTTCTCAAATACGATGGACAGTGGCTTAGCGACTTCATCCGCCAGTTCCTTCAGGACCCGCGGATGGATCTCATCGGGTCCCATGGACTTGTGCACCTTCAGGTGCCTTAGATGGTCTCGAACCTGATGTTCTCCCACAGTGGGCGGCTCTTCATTCTCCCAGTCCCTGCCTTTGCCTTCTGCGGGTTGGGTGGTGAGGCTTGGGCGCTTGCCAGTGAAGACCGATCTTACTGATCTTAAGATCTTACTGAGCTTAAGCAAGTATTCACCCTGATGAGTACTATTAGCACATAATTGAGATATAGAAAACTTACTGCATATTTGCTTTTTTTGAAGCACAGAAATATTGTTCTCTTAAACTGGGACTGTTTGTAGAAACATTCATCATTTGCTTTAACTTGCCAGCTGCAGTCTGGAAGAGACAAGGCAAAATGGGTCAACACCTGACTGTTATAAACATGAAGGAACAAATCTGCCAGTTTCAGGTTCTCTCTCAAATGCCATCTTTTAAAGGTACTTTCAGTTGAAACAAGACTGGTATCTGCTTTTTAGTACATAGTCTAAAAAAAGGTTTTCAAGAAGTTTCTAGGCTATTTTTCTTTATTAACAATTAAAATATAATCTGAGGTAGGAAGAAGTGGTGATTAACAATTTGGAAGTTCTATGAGAAACCTGTCAGAGTAACATTTATTCATGCTAAATTTCCTTCTTTCCCCTCTTTTGGTTTGCTTTTGTTACACCTGTGAAGCACTAAGCACCCAAAGCAGGGTTTCTCAGTCTTTCTAGAAACAAAAAGGTCCACTCTACTTTTGAAAATAATTATTTCATATAACCATACTGTGCAATGGTTTTCATTTACAACCATAAAAAAAAGTAAAAATCTGAAGTGCTCGTTCTATTTCTTCAGCCATCAATTTTGTTCGATTGCTGGAAAACTCAGGAATATGAACTGCATTTTGCGGTAAAATTTAATAAAACTAAACAAGCGATGTCTGCAACAGCCTTCTGAAGTTTTTGGACCATAAGCTGATAAAATTGCTTACAAAGCAGCTGAGCAATCCAGCCTCCTTCTGTCACTTTCAGTATTTAGCATTTAAAACCTGACTTGACATACAGCCTCCCTAAGGAAAAAGTTTCTAGAAGACTTGCTAACAAACCATCCATCTCCACCTTAAGGTCCCTATCGTTAATCTAAGTCCTACAAAGTTCATCTTTAAATGGGGTTCATCTGGGATGTACATAGCTTTTGGCTGACCACTACTTACTGCCAGAATGCCTCCTGCTGTCAAGTTACCTTCCATGCACCCTCTTTCACAGGCTACCTCTTTCCCTCCAAGATCCTTCAGATCCCTTTCCTCCCCTCAAGCCTGCATCACCGATAGCCCTATCAATCCTTCCACCCACACGCACAAGTTCAGGCCCTGCCCACGTCAAAGAAACTCCCCACTGAACTCATTCAGCAAGTTTTTAAGTTGACTCACAGGAGCGCTTTGCCTACCTGGGAAGGATGAGGCAGACAGTATTTTGAAATTCAGCTTTCCTGACTCATCATCCAAGTATGTCCCCCTTTCTCCAACCCACAATAATTGTCCTTAATGGGTGCTCTTTTTGGTTTCATGGGATTCTCGTGACCTAAGCGTATCCAGCACTGCAGAGCATGGATGGGGTGAAACTCCTGGAGGCAGAGGCGTGGGATGGGGACTGGCACACGCTGCCAGGGACCCACGGGGAAGCATGTGTGAAGGTGCTCCTGGGCTGCTGTAAGGGCCACTGTAGCGGCAGTCATGTCTGATAAGGCTGACTCAGACTTAAAAACTCAAATCCAGACACAAAGCCTCCCCCCCCCCCCATCTAACACATAAAGCAAGTTCTCATTTGACGCATCCAGGATCTTTACTGTGACTATACAACTTTCCTTTCCAGCATATTGATTGCAAGCTGAGAAGATAGTAGAGAAATATTTATCCTGCCATAGCACTTGTATTTAAGATTGCATAAATGAAAACATACAGCAGATGGTGAAGATACATTGTGCGTCCTGGTCAGAGCTTACATAGAAGTGCTGCGAGTCACAGGGTTTTAGCTGCCTTACATAAAATTTACAAAAAAATTACCGGAGGACCAGGATTTGGTTTAAAAGAAGATAAGCATTACTGAAGTGCATGAATTGAGAAAGTTATTAATGACAGGACTGAAGAAAATTGTGAACGTGTCTACAAGAGCATTTCTTCACCACATTCACAAAAACATTGCAGTGCTGATAAAGCCTTAGCACCCCAGATGGAGAACTGGCAAATTAGGTCTTAAATAAAACCTGCAGGAAGGAAGCTTGCCGAAATGACTTTAAACTGCTTGAAAAGGATATTAATACCTAATATTTGGGAAGCTGCATCAGTAATTCATCATCTTTAAAGGAACATAAAGGGAAAACTGTCTTTGCTGAGGGGAAAAAAATAAGAAGCAAAAAGGATGACGTTTTTGTAGCACTACCTGAATATAATTAGCTACTGAACCAGTCAGCAGATTCTACAAATTCTGCAACTTATGCCAGATAATTATCTATTAACATGAAAAAGCAGGCAAACAGGATTTAAACAAACAAACAAAAAACCCAAAGGGTCTAAAGAGGGGGGGGGGGGGGGGGGGGGAATCTGACAAAGTTTGTCAACTACTTACAAGCTCTATGATTAGAGTACTGGCCTACCAAGCCTGCATGGTAACATCTCTCACCTCCTTAAAGCTTTTGCCCTAGCTCAGAGTTCAAAGGAACTCTGCCATATCCATAGCTCTAGTCTGTATTTTGGATAATAATTTGGGTGACATTAACTGTACAGACAGCAGAGACTTGTGGTTACACTGAACTAGCGGGAGCTATGAGCCCTTTGGAGGGCAGAATCAAAACTCATCTCCCTGCTTTCAGATTCTCTCCAATTCACCAGGATAAAGGAAAAGGCATGGTACACTTCAGAAAAGAAATTGAAGGTGTAGGAGGTCCTGTTTTAGCTTTGGTTCTTTTTTCTTTTTCTTGTACTTATTCTAGGCCACAAAGCAAACCTGTGGTTGCTGGTGTACTGTGTCTACGAAATAAAATATCTGGATAAAATAAGAGGGGGGACGGAAGGGAGAGAGCAACAGTTGTGATGAGAACTCAAGAAAATATGACAGATGATAAGAGGCTAAGAAAACTGTGTTTGTTCTATAGACTATGTTACCTCAGTCATCGTAAAAAAACCCCAAAACTAAACATGTAATAGGTGGTTATAAAATGAAAGCACATAATAGGTGATTATGAAATGAGAGGTGATCAACTGTTCCCTATTGCCACGCAAACAGGAAGAAATCTATATATATTAAACAGTGTTTAAATAAAAAGTACTCACATTGCAACACTGAAGGAAAAAAAAAAAAAAAAAAGGTATTTAGGGGAGTAACAGACTTTCCTTCGACAGAGGTTAAGAACAGGTATGTCTAAAACATGCCAGAGAGATTCCTCCCATTTATGTTCTTATGCTGGCGGCAGCACACAGTCTGCACTTGACAGGTTTCTTTGAACTCCTACTCACCTGACCTTTCTGTGATTGTGAAACTACTGCAAATAAAGGAAATCATGAGGCTACAAAGTTAGCATTGAAGCTGAAATCTCATCTGCGCAAGACTTAGAGAGCAGAAATACATGCAAACCAACTGACTAAACACAGCAAATTGGCTTATGCTGGTTCAAGTTTCCAGATGACAGGGAAGACAAGTATCTGAAGTTCTGTTTGAGAAGTTCTCAGACCACAGGCTATGTACATCTAGGGCCTGCCTTAAGTAAGATGAGATCACAGTGCAGATCATTAGCTTTACGCAACAAGCAGTGGCACAGAACTCTGGTTGCAGATTGGAATGAAACTGATTTTTGTTCTGACATTCGTTAAACTGAATTGCCATCATTTACTCCTCCTCAGATTCAGATAAGCCATTCCAAATCCTACCTAACAAATAAGCACAAAAATCAAATTGATCCATGCATGGCTCAGCCTCTGTATTCAGGATCATTTGCTACCCAAATCAAGTTTCTGTCATAATGTTACCCTTTTTCAATGGCTCTCGGCTCTCCTCAGCGTTTCTGTTGATTTGGTTTTGTCCTGGTTCGACTTCAGGCTGCCGACTGTCCAACTCATCCTCCGTTTCATCGTCACTGTATGGCATCACCTCATCATTAGGCTGGGAATCCTCATCGAAGGTGGTCTCCGAATCCCTTTCTGAGATCATGCTGCTAGCACCCTGTAAGCATTTTGTAAAAGTTAGGGAAAGGAGTTAACATAGCAAGTGCTGGAAACCACATCTCCGTAATTTTACTCTGTTGATGCTCGTCACCAAAACCCACGTTTGAAACCATTTTCCCTGGAACAGCATAGAGCATGGGCTTGGTTCTCAAGCACAGACCAAAGTCATGAGGCAGTTATTTTCACAGCAAGTCGTTCATTACTGTTCTGCTATATGTAATTACACGTGCTCACATGACAGACTAAGGAACGCCCTGTGCTTGTGAGGCAGCACACCCTGAGTGGGACGTAGGAATTAGGGAGCCCACAAACACCCAACTCCCAGTGGCCATTACGCCATCCCCTGCAGAGCCACAGGAGCCAGAGCCCCACTTGGCCATGGTGGGGCCAGGCACCGAGCGCCAGGCCAGCACAAGTTGTGCCATCGAGGGTTCGGGTCATGCAGCTGCTCCTCCATCCCGGTCTGCCCAGTCTCACCTAAACCAGTCCTTGCTTCCTCTCCCCTCCCCACAGGCTGAACGTCAGCGTTTCTCATTGCAAGATCCCATATCTTGGTGTCCAAATACCCGAGGAAGTTTATAACTAGTTTGTGGTTCCACACACAAGACCAGTCAGTTGAAGCTGTGAGGTGTGTGTGCATACCTCTGCCTGAAGCTTTTCAGAAAGCGCATGTGCTCCCTAACCCTTGAGCACTAGCACATTATTTCCCAAATTGGGATCTCCACTTTCCATAAAGTTTATTTAAATTATAGCTCTTGAAAAACTCCCAACATTGCTGTGACTGGGGCTGCTTCAGTTGGCTGTGATCTCAGACAGGAGCAAGACTGATATCCCACAATAGGCGATCCCAGCCTCCTCCAGCATTTTTAGATCACTGAGACAGATTCTACAGCTTAAGCTATCTGCTGCAACGGACAGCGTCCGATTAACTGCTTGTAAACAAAATCCAGAAACCATCTACTCATGGGTAACTCCCCTCCAACCAACACCTACAAATAGCCACCTGCACGATTCCTAGGTGGTCTTCAT
This sequence comes from Aptenodytes patagonicus, assembly GCF_965638725.1. Taxonomy (NCBI): domain Eukaryota; kingdom Metazoa; phylum Chordata; class Aves; order Sphenisciformes; family Spheniscidae; genus Aptenodytes; species Aptenodytes patagonicus. Next base: position 701,464 of record NC_134982.1, on the reverse strand, counting down.
CTACATTTGGCCAGTTAGTCGCCTTGCTGGGTGTCCTGGCATTTTAATAACCGATCTGGTGCAAGGGTTCAGGCCATTCCGATGAGCGTGTCCTGTTCATTTCTAACCATGCAATACCCAAATTTGTTGTACTGAAGCTTAAATTGCATTTGTTTCTGCAGATCAACACTTCCAAACAGGTTTTGTCCTGTCTGTGCTAGGTACCACAACAGCTGTAAGAAAATTAAAAACTGTGAGGAGAGGAGGGGGCACCATCACCTCAGCCATTTCTGCCAGGGCCCTAAGGGCACCAATAAGCCTCTGTGGTCCCAACCAGCCTCGCCCCAGCCCCCCCACACCCGTGGGACCAGGAGCCACATTTTGGCTCAGCCCATGGGCCCTGTCTGAGCTGCATCTGAGCAGGGCCGGTCTCCAGCTGAGCTGTGGCCATGTCCATGCCCCCTTCAGCTTTGCTTTGACACTGTGGACCTCTCTGGCCATCACTGGGCCTGATCCTAACCCTGAACTACACATCAACTTCCCAACTTGACCCTGGACCTGCCTCATCACCACGGCATTGCCTTATGGCTTGGACTCTGGTTGGATCTGGCCATCATTTCAGGGTCTGTCCTGCTTGCCTTGTGAGCCCTGGGACCCCCGTCTGCTTTCTTTGCCATGGGGAGGAGCCCTGCTCTAGCTGCTCCCTGGCAACTTCAAAATAAAACCAAGTTAAAGGATCGCTGAAACCAAGTAACATAATATGCACAGCAGCTAGCTGTGAAGTGCCCATCTTTTTTTAAATTTCTTTACTGAAAGAGTGGTTAAAGATTGGAACAGGCTGCCCAGGGAAGTGGTTGAGTCCCCATCCCTGGAGGTATTTAAAAGACGTGTAGATGAGGCGCTTAGGGACATGGTTTAGGGGGCATGGTGCTGTTTGGTTAACGGTTGGACTCAATGATCTTAGAGGTCTTTTCCAACCTTAATGATTCTATGATCTGTTGACCTGTCCTGCAAAAGGGCCTGGTTTTGTGAAGGAAGGCCAGGGCCACCCTATACCCCATATGCTGTTGCTAACGAAACCAGCAATCATTGGGGCTGACACCAAACCCTGTTGACATCCACATTAGTTTCTATTTTTGCAAAGCTGAATTGTCTCGCATCCTTAATATCTCTTATAAGAGAGATATAAATATTGCATGAGCACTTAATATGCTACTCAAATGACACGACTATTGGCTGGGAGCGCAAAGCATGCAGTACTCATGAGCTGCAGCACTGCAGTGCTTGCCCAGCACACAGGCTAATGTTTCAAGACTGCCAGTTTACAAAATAAACCAAAACCACAAGGTATCATATGACCGCACAGTTTGATTTAATATGAATTAATACAACTTCTCTCAAGACCCACTCAAGCTATTAGAGGCTGCTTACTGACGCAATTAGCCAGGAACATGACAGCTAGTCACTAACACAGTTGTGGAACCTGAAACTTTTGTGAAAAGATCATTTGTTTCCCTAAATAGCCTAGGAGTTAGGGAATTCACCTCAAGACGCAGGAGATTCAAGCTCAAACTCAGGCACCTGACTACCTCACTGTGATATTTTGGTTTATTTCTCATCTTTTTACCCCTTTTGTTCTTTCTCGACTACCACCTCATCCCCATAAAATCTCATATTTCACCTGATATAGAAAGGAAGAAAAGTATTAACGAGGAACCTGAACCAAAAATTTATCTGCAGAGCAACCTACTCATTAACAACTTAATACGTGGGGCCAGAAGAACTTGCACAGACATCATTACAGGAACCGGTCCGTGATGCAATCCATGCAGTTTCTCTCGCATGGTGGTCAATGAACAGCTGGCCATACAGCCCTTGCTGAGCACGGTGCCTCGCCGCAGCACAGATGTGCTGCAGCGGCTGCAGGCAGGCAGTTGCCCAACCCATGTCAGGGCTCAGGGACTCCCAGGTTACATCGAGGTTTCATTCCACTGGCAAGCCAGGCAGACATTGCTGAATTGGGTATGGGTTTTCCCTTTTAACAATTCTGCAAACTCCAACTTGCTAAGCAATACTTACAGCCAACACAAACACTGACTTTTTCCAATTTTTTCCTATCCAAACAGGGATATGGACAATCCTGCCCTTAGCCAACAACACCTTAGCTTTGCAAGCAAGCCAGGGTCAGACTCTTCAACCCCGTGCCTACTTTGGGGTTTACAGACACTTAGATTTTCTTTACACTGAATGTCTGTTCAGGCAGAAGAAATTCCTTATGTTTTCAATCCCAAATTGTTTGAATGTTAGACAAAGTCCTTTTAGAGCAGGATGTAACGCTCAATTCCTCTTGGAAATATATATAAAATATACATGACTGTAAGAAGCCCTGCAGTAGTCAAGGATTCTGCCCTGCTAATACCTTACGTGGGGACTACTGGAGGGGAAGAGTTGAAGATCCTTACATTCACAGTCCTTAAAACAAAAAATACCACCAGATCTTTGAATTGCTCTCACTCTAAGACAAACAATACCCCTGGCACACAGAGATTCAGCCTTTAGTCTATTAATCTTTACTGATTAACTGATTAATGATTAATGAACTAATTAATCATGCAAAGGGTTAGATGAGATGTCAAAAAAACACTGCATTTGTTTTCTATTATAGATGCATAGCTAAATGGAAATACCTAAAACACAAACAGAAGCAGCCTGTGATGCTAGCTGGGAACGCCAGTGCAATGGTCTGTTGAGGGGGGGGAAGTTCAAATTAATTGTGTTCACTTTACCTGCTCAAAGAACTAAACTGCCAACTGGAAAACCACGCTAACAGAGGAGATCTCATTAACTGTTACCCTGCAGGCAGCACAACTCTGTCCGCTGAGCTGCTCTGTACTGCAGGCAGCACCATTATCATTTCTGCAGAAGGCAACGAAACCACACACACATCAGTGATTTCAGGCAGCATTTACTAGCCCTGATACCATGAAATGCAGAGGGCACTGTCTCTGCACCCAAAGACCTCATCGCTAACATCCCCGGTGGCCGGCAGAGTCTCCTGGGAAGCATAGCTGCCTGCCTGCCTGCCCCCTGCCCTCGGAGATGAACAGCAGCCGAGGGGACAGTGGTCCGACTGATGGGGAGCACAGGCAGGGCTGTCAGCGAGCACATGGCAGTGGAGGAGCCCGGGGCTGGCTAGGAGACTGTTAGAAAGGCACCTGCAGTCAGAAGAGAGCAGAGAGGTGTTGTGGGGCCAAGGGCGAGGGAGTCCTCCAGTGACAGGGTGACAAATTGGTTTAGAGTTAAGTTTCTTGACACCTGGTCTGCATGAAAAGGGCTAGCTGGGATGTCAAAGCGATGTCAGAAGTTCAGAGGAAGGTGGAGAGCGATCACGATGTGAAAGAGGAGACAGGAGGAACCGACCGCATGGGGCAGCAGAGATGCCAACTAATACTGAGCCAGCAGGGGATGGAAAGAGAGGAGAGCTCACATCCACCGGCACCTGGATGCAGGATGGACACAGTGGAAACCAAAGGTGAATTAAACATGGCAGAAAGAGAGGCAGCCGCTACTGATTTTTGCAGTGGTCACTATTCTGAGGAGAAAAAAAAAGGCACCACAACTTAAAAAAAAAAAAAAGCTAGAAAGGCTATGCCATGCAGGAGAAAAACTATGAACAATGTTGAAATAAAATAATAGCAATGGTCCATTCTTAAACGGATCTATTCTCAGAAGAGACAGACAATTTCTTACGTTTGTGTGCACTGCTTATGTTCAGACTCGAGCTGAAATAACAATCGCTTGCAAATTGGTCTTTCAAGTAAGGAAAAAAAAAAAGGGTTCAGTTTGCTGGAGCTGGGGGTAAAACTCTTTCAAACAAGATCCCACCTGCTTTTCCCATTTCACAATAATATAACCCAAAATGAACACTGCTTTTACACATCTTGCACTGAATGGACTAATAAAAAAAGCTACAAATTTACAAATTTCTCTGAATGCATCATCTCTCGCATCAAGCTTAGATTCAACCAATAATTAGCAATGTTTGAACATAGGCAGTGGGAAAGAAAATGAGCAAAACAAAATTCCAACACAAGAAAAGCTGCACAGTTCCTCTCAGAGACAGGATGAGCATTTCATAAAATGAGATCTACTTGACTACATGTAATGCAAACTACAAGTTTAAACTCCGAAGGATCCTGCTGCCTGGGGATCAAGCTATGCATTTTCAAGGGCAGCAAACACCATCCCACCAGCAGTGTTACACACAAGTAACTTTCCTAAATTCTCAACTAACTTCTAATGCTGCCAAAGTTTACGAAGAGAGCTTTTGGTGCCTGTGGAAACAGTTCTTGGAGGGCCTAAGATGGAACAACACAGTTGTTATATGGTGCTTGATAAAATACTCAAAGAACACTTAAAACAGTTGGTTCTTGGTTGTATGGTCCTTATTTTCTAGTTCCTGACTTGAAGACAGGGGTTTTCAATCCATTTCAGGTAAGTCCCAAAAGCAGAAACCCTTACATTAAACAAAACTTCAGTCTAGAGAAAGCATTAGAAGAAATCAAGAGGTTTCCCCAACAGCTCAGTAGCCACTAACTCCACAACCATCCATCAGTACCAGCCAGCCTCTGAGGGCAGGCATGCAGAGCACTGACAACTTGAACTGCAGCTGCTTTAACCTCGCTTGCAGGGAGGCAGCCAGTGCGGCAACAAAGACCGTCTCCCTTGGCAAGGCTGGGGTCAGCTCTGAGCCCAGGCGGGCACTGACTGGGGTGGCCACGCTTCCTGGGCCGGCGGGAAGCAATAGTTAGCTCCCAGTTCTGGCACAGCAGGAATAAACCAAGCTAACAGCCTCCTTATCTTAGAAAATTAAGCTGATCCAACAGCAGGGTTGATGTATGGGGAGGTAAAGGAGAGGAAAATAGTATTAAACAAGTTTAATTATGCCTGCTTGAGTTTATTTATTAAAAAGGCAAAAAACTCAGGTGCAAATTCCAGTGCTTTGGTCACTCAGGTTTTGTGTCTGCTCATGCCTCAGGGCAAGTACCAGCTAATTGGGAATAACTTAAACCTTGTAAAAAAAGCATTTACTGCATTTGTTTGAAGGCTGTAAACAACAACAAAATAATCTTACTCTAAATTCTCCTCTGGAAAGCCACTGCATATGACACTGTTGCAAGAACTGGGGGTCACAAGGCGTATAACTTTAATGCCGCAAATCAGATAGTCACTCAAAGTGGCCCTAAAACAAAGTTACAGATCCATCTAGAATAAGGCATATGCATAGTAAAAGAATTAAAACGCTACTAAATTTGTTATTTATTGTGGATATAAAAACCTACAATGTGAAGCAGAACAAGCCTAACAATTACGTATCTGTCAGTCATCAGTCCCTTCACAACCCGTGCACAGCTTACAACCTGCCGTCATCTCCTTAACAACAATCTCATACGTTCATGCAGTGCCTAGTACAACAATTCCTCAAACCTTGCCACGGACTGTTGTTTTAGAATGTAACCACATCAATATTTTAAGCAAGAGTCATAAACCAAACTCAAATAGTACAAAAAGCAAGCTCAGAAAGACCTTTCTGAACTACTATAGGTCTCTGGAGTTAAAATAGGACAAAAAAGCTACATCAAGATGTTTCACTGATATTTAACTATGTATTAAAAAAGTAAATAAATGAAAAGCCTGATCCTCAGATATTTGGGGTTTGTCCCATATTTCTTCACTCTAGAAAGATTACAAAACCCATCACTACATATTAAAAAAAAAAAACAAACAAACCCCCAAAACAAAGCAAAAAACAGGTAAATTCTTCCTGCCTCAGTATGCCCCTGAACAGTCTTTCTTGGGCACCTGTCGAGAGGATCCCAAGAGGAAATCCTAACAGCAGCTGACTAATCACTGCCTTGGCAGGCAGAAGGCAAATACTGAAACTTCCATAGCTGCACCAATTCTGCATCTATTGAATCATGATTCAATGTAATCCAAATATAAAGCTGTCAGGCTTCACATTGCTGTGAAACAAGGAAATGCATTTTGCCAAACCAATAAGGAAATGGTCTTCTCCAATAAAACAGCAAAACCATCGTTACAAAACACAGTAACACCAATATCCTGTTCAATAAAATGCAAACGTCTTTCAACCTCACTTGGGAAACTCCATCAAACATTTTAAAGCGAGAACTCTACTTGGAGCTCCAGCAATGAACTAGTCAAATGACACTTGTTTTCCTTGTCAGCAGGAATACTGTTGCAATAGAGTAACAGTAAAAAAAAAAAAATTAAAGAAAAAAATTCATTTTGAAATTTCTCCACCCAGGTAGAACTTACATGTTCACCAATTCGCATGTTTTTAAAATCTTTCCTATACTTACTGGAATTTCTTTACTATGTGTTATTGGAGAAAGAAACATTGAAAAACAAAACCTACTCACAGGAGGACTGAATATGCACTTCCAAAACTGCAGCTAGAATACCATGTCTAACATTAATCTCTGGCGTGGGGGCTTCCCCCCCAAGGACTTTCTAGCAGATGCACGATTACTCCAATTACATTTCCCCCTAAGAGACAGAAGTCATTATTCTGCCATCTTCTGCTCATCTTGCCAATAACTGAGATTTTAAGCTAAAAAGGGAGCATGAAACAAAGACAGCCTGTTAGGTAAATAGAGCAACTGAACAGACGCTTGCAGGACTGCAATCCAAACAACCAAAAAAGAAATCAGAGCCCACAGAGTACTTTGATGGCTGTATCAAAGCAGACACCTGTATTTAAGAGACTCAAGTCCATACCCCAGCTTATACCCTGTTAGGTTTAAGAATGATTTTTCATCCACGGGCACATGTTTAAAGAATGGCTCTAACAATGTTTGAGAACTGAAGTTTATAATTGAAAAGACAGCTCATGATCCATTCTTGGGTAAGGTTGCAGTTTTGTTTTTTTTAAAGTAACCTGGTCTCCAATATCAAGTCCTGTGCAAGCAAAACAATACAACTGCTTCCTAAGGATCAATTTGTCAAATCTGTCCTTTCTGACAATGCAGATATAAAGCAAAGTATTTAATCCAGAGGACCATTTTGTAAACCTGACTGTGGCAAAGGGGCTCTGAAACGCCTAGGTAGTGCACACCGAGACACAACTGGGGTAATCCCCACCTCTTCACACTACTAACAAACGCAGCAAATTCAGCAAAACTCCAAGGAACAGAGACTGCTTCAGAAAAAGGAAGCTCTGCTTTGCACAGCAAAGCAGGAGGTATACAGAGGTGCATGCGTTTTGTCTTAAGGCTAGCATTCTCAATCTAAAATAACAGCAGTGGGCTTCAGACAGAAGGAAAAAAATCTGCTTAAAACAGAACAGAGACAATGAGCAGCACAATTCAAAGCATATGGATGGTTCATCCAGTCGACATGCAAAGATTTTTTTTCCACCTGGTGGCAGCAATTCATATGGATATTATTAGCTATTGCTATTTTTAGGGCATAAGAAAAGAAAGAGGATTCCCATGAGTTATGAGATGAGTACATCCAATGCAGTTGCTTAAATGCAAGATGGTTTTATACCATGAAACACAGAGGAAGGGGTAGTAAACCACACCAGGAGCCCAAATTCTCACCACACAAATTGTCAGAGGGATCTGTAAGTATCAGGGAGACAACAAAATACTATTTATTTTATTTGTTAAAGTGAAATGCCTGCAGCCACAAAAGTAGCTGCCACCTAACTTTCCACTGGCTGGTACAAACAACAAATGAGATAATAGCTGTAGGTGAGCATTACAGGATAACCAGAAGAACCGTTACCTTGGGACACTGCACGGCAGTCCATCTCCCAGCCTGATAATCATCACATTGGTAACATGGGTTCAGTTAATGCTTCTACAGTTCTCGCTCGCTATTTAATCCTCACAAAGCAGCAGTCAGAACTGAAGTCCTTCGATGGCAGGATATCGCATTTCTATTCTCACTTCAGTGATCCCAGCCAAATGCTTTAATAGAGTATCATCCTTCATTAAAAATTTATTAATCAACTAATCTACCTGTAAAAAGCTTCTACAAGGAAACAGGCAAATATAAAACTAGATTTGCTTCCAAAATATAAGAGACAGATCACATATTACTCAAAACAGATATGAAATTTTACTGGTAACAAGTGCTTGGACAGGCAGATAGAAGTATCTTCTGAACAACTCAAACCTAGCTAACTTTTATGACATTTTAAGAGGGAAAAAAAAAAAAAGTAGTTACTCAAAATAGCATGAATCAGCACAAATGGGCCAAGGAAATAACCTTCATTCCAAACCCTACTAAACTTCGGTTAGATTGCCATGCAAATTAGACGCTCTAAGCTTATCAATTTATATAGCTACTTCATACATAACAGTTATATTTACTTCATTGAACAACCACTTTAAAATAATTGAACACCCCCAAAATTACATCTTCAAGGGGAATGATTTCTATCAGTCATTTGTTCTGAAACACACTCACTTTTGTATGCATCCTTACAGTATGCCATGACCGTGGTAAAGCCCAGCTCTTGAAATGCCTTGGAGAAAGGCAACCTCAAGAGTTTAGATAACTATTTTAAGTCAGCTGTGACTGGAGACATGCTCTTGCTCATCTGAGGCAGTCTCCATCAAGCACCATCAATGTAGTACATTAGAAGTGGGGCAAACTGAATCGCGAAGCTGAAGCCTCAACTCCTCCAAGCCAACCAAGTACACTTTACATTAGGCAAAAAAACCCATAGCGTATAATTCAGAACGTATCATATATGGTGTGTGCCCTTTAGTATCATCCTAAGTGCTCCCAATGACTATCGGAAGTGGCACGGCTTGGTACAACTGACAAGCAGACTCTGCCCAGACATCGTGGACAATTAGGTTCCTGGCAGCTGACGTAGAGGCACACCCCAGTTCCCAGTGCTGCCTCAGGAAAACAGAACTGCTGAACACTCAAACTGTGCATGGCAAATGGGTCAGCTTACAGCCAAAGTGTTCCAGTGGAAATACATCAGAGCTGGGGAAATAAGCAGAGGTTTGCTTGTCTGTCAGAGCTCCCACAGCTCAACAGTTGCACCTACAGTAAAGACATTCTGGGTCAGGCATGCTTTTCTGAAGTAAGTATGCTCAAACCATACTTGATAGTGTAAGCTAATCAAAACCGGGATAGTAAGGAAACAAACTCCTGACCTTACACACCTTCCTCATTGCACTGTGACCTTGGAGAAAGTTCCCACCTTGAAACTGCCAACACATGCCTAACATGAGGTGACTCAGAATTCCCACCAAAAAAAGGTTAAAATTTAACCTTTAGCCATATTTTCACGGCTACGGATAAAATGCTCGTGGTGAATTAGTGCATCTACAAATCCCAGGACACCAGAACACACGTCATACCTGATGAGTCTGAGATCTTTACCACACAACAGAACCACAAAAGATTCAAACAGCGTTTTCGGAGACTCAGGTTATCCCTGCAACATGAGAAATCCTTGGGGAACCTGTTTTGTAAGCAACAGGTCTCAAATGAGTCAGCTTGGTTATATCATCTATTGCTGTCTTTCACCCAGCCCCAAGTTTTATACACATATGCATGTATAAATACGCACACACACAATTTCTATATATAAAGTACATATATTTTGATTCACAATAGTACCTCATCTCACAGAAAACATTTATGAAAAAGGTCTTTTTAAGCAATTTGTGACCACAAATTGTGCAGAGGCTACTTAGAATTTAGTCTGAATAGCAGAGGTTCATTTAACTTTCCACAAGCATCATAAAGTTAACATCTTGTTGTATTTATTGATTAGAAATAATGCATCTTACACAATCTGTACACTAACAGAGAATGAGCAATAACATCAGCATTAATATCCACCAGAGGAAGAAGATCTGAAGATGCTTAAACTCTAGTGAATAATTGATTTCTTCTTATCTCACCTTACCATCAATTTTGAAATTTTAGTGCCAGGATAAAAATTTGGGAATACCACAGTGCAGAGAACTGATGGGGAGTTGCGTGTACACAGCTATATGCTAAGGCACCGTAAGCCTGCGGTGCCTCACTCAAAACTTTAACGTTATGTTTATCAACTCACCCACGTTTGAAGTAGGCAAAGAGAAGTGCCATAATTGTGCAGAATAAGGATGCTGGAGAAATAAAGACATAAGCAAACTTGCACTGTTATTTCCCACTATATAAACAAACTGCTTTGGCAAAACGTATGTACTAGAATGAGGCTATTCTGCCACAAAGAAGTGTCCTGGCACAGTACTGGGAGACTGCTACAGCGTCTCTTTCAGCTTGTACTGCAATAGGAAACAAGCACACCCAGCCTTGTACAATGTACACTCATTAAAAAAGGTGTTTCCAAAACAGTGTTCAGCTATACCTTTTAACTGTGAGGATCAAGGACTTACCAAACTGGACAACTTCCAGCTCCAAGAGAGTTTTTTATTGGCATCTTAAACAGCCAACCTTGTAATATCCACAGATCTTTCTTTTACAAGGAATCAACTCCAGTCCCTCCTTGGATGCCATAATGACACTAATTACCTGCACCATCAGGAGGTGAACACCAGTGTAAAATTGTAACACTTTGGTACCACCAACTTCTGTGAAATCTTACTTTCTCCAAAAGCTATTATTTTCAAACTTGTTTGAAGGGAAGTGACAGTTTCTCCAATCAACATATAGAAGACCCAGCCAAACAAGCTGAGGCACCAAAACCCTGAAACCCGCTGCAGAGGGGTGACTGGAAAGAGGGAGTACGGTTTTGTACTGTTGACAGATGTCCAAGACCAATCTTGGGGGGAAAAAGGCAAGGAAAAAAAAAAGCACAGTATCAGCAGAAGAAAATGGAAACACGGGGGACACCAGCTCCCAAATGCCTTCACTCCTGATGCTTCCCGTCTCAGTTCTGCATGAGCACACCAACTAGAGAAAAGCACCGCATTTAAAAAACAAAACAACACACCTTCCTCATAGAGGAAGCACTAGAATTAAACTAGTGGCTGTTGTGTACTCACCAATATAGCTACCTATTAAAACGTTAATATTGCTATGTATGAAAATTAATATGAAGGACATTCCAATATAAGTGAATTGATCACTATGAGCCAACAGGAGTTGAGATTAACAAGGAAGAGATTAACTAGTCACCAACAATTTAACAGAAAATAATAACAACAGAGACCCACAGCGTACAGTCCAAGCTGCCTGAGGCTAAGCAAGGATGGTTGAAGATGGGCCACTTGCAGAAACAAAATAATAACTTTACCCATTATCTGCACTAGGATTTTTCATTAACAGATACGCAGACTTTCCATCATTTAAAGTCCAAGTCAAGACAAGTTATCTTTGCAGAAGATGATAAAGCTGGTAACCTTTGTTCAAGCTGTAGGTTTGAGTGTACTCTGAAGGGGTTTCAACCTGCCTTTTACAGAGATTGTTACGCTGCCTCTCAAAGTTCATGTTTTAAAACAGCATATCTTTGTTTTAATAAAGGAAAAAATAATTATTTTTGTGCACATATAAACCATACTGTTTGGCATGGAAGATTTTTGGAACTCTGAATAGAGTTATTTTCCTAGATATTACCCTCGCCCATCAAAACCAGCAGGTATTTTTAACTGTAGAAAATAAAGGTTACTTCCTGCTAACAAGGTTGGAGATTACACAGTAATACCCCTTTCTGTCAGTGTCTAAAATTGACACTAAAGATATTTTCCTAAACTGACCTTTATCCAACGCAGGTTGTGACTGAACCAAGAGACTGCATTACAGACGTAGCTTGAAACGCTTGTACCGTCAGTGCACAGAGACCACTGGCTGCTCAAGAAGAATCCCCTGTATCGGACTTTAAATTAGGCTCCATCTGTAACGAAACAACGTTAGAAAATGGTTTCTTGGCTGACTTCCACCTCATGAGACTATGTGCATGCAATAACAAAAGAAAATTTCTTTTAGGCAAATAGTGAAATTAACTTGCCTTGCAAAGCTTTCTTAACAAAAAGAGAGATTTCTGGTTAGTTCTCCAAACCCTTTCATGCTACCTCCTCTTCCTCCTATCAGGCAGAAAGTCACTTTGGCAACTGACCTGGTTCTTTGCTTGGTTTGTTTCCTGTTTTCTCTACACTGCTTTTTCTCTCTCCCCCCTTTTTTTTTTTCTTTTAGATGTTGCTTTTGTTTTACATCTCCCATAACTGTACACCATTTTGTAAACAAAAGCATCCATGAACTTGCTGGAATTGTCCATCTCTGCTGTCAAATTAAAAATATATTTCTAATTTATATAAGAATACATGAGGAAAAAAACCCACAGCACTAAACACACCACTACACTACAGATTAATTTTGTAAGCTTGCCAGAAAAACAAAGATGCAGCAGCAGTGCTCTGTCACAGAGCACAGCATCTCCAAAGCAGGATTGAGAGCTCATGCACCATCAGTCTCCTAGGGATATAATGAGAACCATGTTTTTCACCCCTGACAAGTACAGAAACACAGAGAGGTTAAGTGATTTGCCCAAGGCCATATGGTAAGTCACAGACAGACCTAGGGTTAGGTTTCAGAAGCTCCTGGCTAATATCCTGCATTCAATTACATCTACACAAAGCATCTCATTTAACAGAGGCCAGATAAAGGAAACGGCCAAGGAAGAACATCAAACCCCTCCATAATTAAAACAAAATCAATCAAACCCCTCCCCATATTTAAATGCAGGTAGCACATTACACTCAGGCCCAATATGATTACCTGTGCCATCAAAATAAAAGCCACAACAACAAAAGAGCATGCAAAATAAGTTCTAGCTAATTTAAATAGAGGGCTTCAATGCAAAGGGAGCAACTGGCTTTTTGAATTCACCATCACAAACTGCAAAGCAAGGGACTAGAACGTTCCCAGGCTGCCTCACAAGGGAGAATTAAATGAAGGGAACAGTTTAGAAGTTACTGAAAATAATCTTTATGATAGCTACAAGTTAACAAACGAGACAAATACAGGTCTGGGACAGATACAAAAGCAAAAGCAACCACATTCTAATGTGAACATCAGTAACAGCAATGCAGAAGCTGACAAGGAAAAACACAAAATGACCAAATACCACTTGACACCTGAACCAGACTTTGAAGAGAAAGACAAATAAAAAACCAGAACCAAACAGAAAATTGTGAGCAAATTTGAGCCAGCAAAGACACTTATGCAGGCAGTTAAACGCAAGGACTCTAGCAGCAGTTAGAGGTAGGGACTGTACAAGAACCAGGTTAGCTGTAAGTCCCACTGACTTGCCCAGGGCACTCTTCAGCCATTTAGATCCAGGCCCCCCACCACACACAGAAGATAAAAGACACCGCACTGTTACTCATTACCAGAAACTATTTATTGCCAGAAGCTCCCTGTACAGTATGCCTTCTTCGATTTCAAAACGTTTCTGCTGACATTCAAGCCAGTGGTGAAATGCTTCATTAGCTGCTCCATTTAACACAGTTCCATTCAGACTCCAAGAGAAGGGATGCTATTTAAGCTATAGACACAAAGCAGTAGCAAACATGACTGAGATACTGATTTTGGGGGGGGAGGGGGGGGGCAAAAAATGCTTTTCATCTCCCGAATGACTGACCTCACAAGTAACTTTTCCAGTATTTTCTGTTGCAGAATTATGACAGTTCTTTAATATGGACACCTATTACTGCTCTAAAGGCTGCATAAACATTGACTAATGAGTAATCGCCCCACAACCATGAAAGCTATTTTCCTCATGTATAGATGTGGGTGGGGAAGAAAAAAAAAAAAAAAAAGAAAAAAGAAGAAAAGCCAGAAGCAGAGCAACTAGCCCAAGGCCACAAAAGCAAGTCAGTAAAATGGTGGTATCTGCCAGCGCTCAGGGAGAAAGCTAAGCTGCATTTGTTCCCCTGTGCCTTACCTCCCAGCAAATACTTATTTTTTCCTTAACCCAAAGTTTCAGACTGGGGAGACTCTGTGGTAAATCTGATGATCAACTGACACACATCTTTTTGGGTGGAAGAGAGACTCAAATCACTGCGAGGGTTTAGATCGACACTGCCAAAACGTTCTGTCCTGTCAGGCACAGAAGTGAGAAAACCCCCCCACACGTGCGGGAGGCACCGGCGGCCAGGTCAGTACCCGCCGCAGCCAGGTCAGTACCCGCCGCAGCCCCGCTCCCCAGGCCCCCACCACGACGGACGGGCAGGGCACGAGCAAAGGCCTCACCTGGCAGAAGGGCCCTTGTGCCGACTGCCTCAGCACCAGCCACCTCACAGTCCCCTGACGAAGCCGCTCTTCTCTGAATGAATATTTAATTGTTTAAATATTCATTGCGCTACTGGACCTCCCCAGTCCAAGGGAAAAACAGCTCCCCTGGGGCCCAGCCCCGCCCGAGCAAACAGCATCTGCACCGTGAGGCAGAGCCGTCACCGCCCTCACACCCTGAGCCCAAACCAGCAGATCGAGGCGTTCCAGCTTTTAAATCTCCCAACAAAAACCCACCAGGCTTCAGATTAAGCGGGTGATATTTCGAGAAAGAAAATCGTTTCAGGTCCGCCCTGGTGTCAGCTCTGACCTCTCCTGCGGCAGCAGGTACGGGAGGAGGCGGCGGGAGCAGTTTGTGACAGAGCTCTGCCCTGCTGCCCGCGGCCCCGACTGGCCACCGAGCGCTTCTCGGGGGCAGCCGGGCTGCCCGACGGGGCCGACATACCTGCCGGACGACGCCCCGGTGCGCGCGCCAGCCCGCGCAGCCGCTCCAGGGGCTCCCCTGGCTCCGCCAGCACCCCGGCCCGCCCCGCCTGGGCTCCCCGGCACGGCAGCCTGCCTCGCCGGACTTAGTGACCGGCGCGGCCGCAAACCCGCGCGGAGACGAGAGGATCCGGGGCTGCCCCGCGGGTGCGGCTGGGGACCGGCCCCGCTCCCCTGGTACCGAAGCGCCCGAGTTTCGGCAGGAGCCGCGCGCGGCGCCGCCCGCACCGCCCCTCGGCGGGTGCAGCTCCCGGGAGCGGCGCGGCCCCAGCCCGCCCGCCGGCAGCACCTGTGGGCGCGGGTCCCGGCGCCGCTCGCTCGCTCGCTCAGGGCCCTCTCATGCCTCCGACGGCCCCGCTCCCGCCCGGCCTCCCCGCGGGAACCGCCGTCAGACCGGACAAACGGGTTCCCCCGGTTCTCCGGACCAGCCCCGCCGCGCAGGAGGAGGGGAGGAGCCGCGCCGGCCCCGGACCTGTCCCTGTCCCTATGCCTATGCGTGTCCCTCTCCCCGTCCCGGCACGGCCGCTCCCCCTCCACCCGCCGCGCACCGGCCCACAAGAGGGGAGGCGGCGGCGGGACCTTCCTGCGCCGAGGCCGCGGCTCCGGTTACACGGCGGGGCGGCACCGCCCCCGCCCCGGCCGAGCAGCACGGCCGATGCCGCCCCCGCCCCGGCAGGTGAGGGGTGGGAATGCGCCGTCCGCCGGGCCGCCGTCCGCGGGTGGTGGAGCCGGTCCGGGCCGTGAGCAGGCCCCGCGCACAGGCAGCGCCCCTGCTCCCGCCGAGGTCCTGCAAAACCCCCTTCTCGTTTGCGGAGAGCCCCCCCGCCGCCTCTCCGGGGAAGGTGGGACAGGCGCCGGTTCACACACAGGGGCTCAGAAAGGAGCAGGATGGGCTCCCGGGCTTGAAGGGCAGAAAGCTGAATCATGAGGGGAAAATGTTGTTAGCGGTAATAAAGAACACACAGAAATCATTGCCCTAGACAAAGAGACTTCGTCTCTCCCCTTTCTCACTATATGCCCTGTAGCAAGGCTGCCCCCGGCTCTGCCCCTCTGCCTGTATCTGCGCTGCCATTACGTGGTATCCGTCGGTGGTTGTTGTGTCACCCACAGGAGATGCCGTGAGTGCTTCAACACCAGCACATTTCTCTTGGGTAACGCGGCGCTTGTGGTGCGGGGCGGCTCATGTGGTGTTTTGGGCCACGTCACCCTGAAGGTTGGGGAGCAGTGGCTCCCGAACCGTTGTGGGAGGAAGAGAACACAGCCCCAGGCCCCCGTCCCCATCGACAAAGGCCAGGCGCTGGTCAAGCAGAGCGCAGTTCTGGATCGCTTCAGGCCTGCACTGAGGCAGCCTGGCCCTGGCTCCGTCACCCACCGCTCTGGTGATGACTGACAGAAACTAACACTGTACCAATGGGGGCTGGGGTGACAGCTACTGCCATCTGCTCATCACCGCGCTACATGTGGGAGAAGTGGTCTGTCTGACACAAGGACAGCCAGCATTCAGCGCGTCCCACGACGCTGGGCCCTCTGGGGAGCTCAGGAGGTCCCTGCTCCCAGCCCAGGCTGCGGCCTGGGGGAACGGATGCTGGCACCCAGGAGGCGATGGGTGCCTCTTGTGATAGGTGGGCCCTCCCTCCTGGTGTTGTTTTAAGTGACATGATTACTTTATCCCGACTTAATTACTAGGACTGTACAGTGTTACAGAGAAAACTTTGTAAGAGGTACAGGATTTTAGCCTTTTGGCCTTTGTAAAAGGTCAGAACGGACTCCTCGTTCCCAAGTCCTTTTAAGGAAGGATTGGAGAGTTGGAGGGTGCTCAATCATGATGTTGTTAACACGTGAGACAGATAGTTTTGCTTATTAATTAACGAATAAAGCGGTTATGTTTAGGGTTGACAGTAGTGCAGTTCTGCTATATGCTGTATCTATTTGTAATCCTCTTCACTGTGTTTTTCTTCTTTCAGGCTGCAGCAAAATACATGTAAACATCTCAGGAGCCTAACGGGAACTCGTCAAATGAATGTGACAAGCTCTGACTGTAAGTTTTAATTCAGTGAGTTTTCATAAGCCTTAGTATGTGATCCTGGATGCTGCTGTACTTGGCTACTAGTTCCCCTGACTTGAAATCTGGAGATGGAGAGGTTTTGCTAGTTTGTTTGTATCCTGGGTTTGTTGATCGGGTCACCCTGTCTCAAAGGCCTTCACGCTATTGTTTTGCTGCCACACACACACACACACACAGACATGCACCCGCCCTGTATCTGGATTCATGTGGCAGCCCTGGCAGCCATCCTGGTTCCAGGAGGTGTCCGGGAGCAAACAGCATCAATGGCCTCATCCTGCTGGCACTTCGACCTCCATGTACACTGGTGCACACAGAATAGAGAGTCCCTCACCCAGGAAAGTATTTAGAAATGGAGTTTAATGCGAATTCAGGACAGACTGTGCCGATCAGGCAGTTCTTCCGCAGACCACCTGGACCCCTCCCTTCTCCACCTGTGGTTCCTCCCCTGACCATCCCACCCCGTGCTATCCCCAAAGGCTCTTCCCTGCATCCCGTAATGTGTCTCGTGTCCCCTAGGCAGTAGCCCCATCAGTCTGTACAGTTATGGTGACTCGCTGTGATGGGTATCACCCCTGGGCCCGGGGCTGGTGGCTCTGCAGTGACAGCCCCGGCAGGGGCTGCGGCAGAGGCTCTCTTTCTCTGGCTGGGTCATTTGGGTGTCCCCCTCCCTCCTTTTTGTGTGGGGAGACAAGGGTTTTAGGGCATAACCTAAGAGGAGGAATTAACACACACACACCCCAAATGTCCTGGGCATACCAGGGCCCAAGGGCAATTTTGAAGCAGTGCAGATACAAGCCAAGAAATTAACATTTGGACCAGGTATCAGGAATGGTGGTGTTAGGGAGGGCAGTTTGTGAAGCTGCTGATGGTAGCCTCCACCAGTCTGTGTAGCAGGAAGAATTGCCTAGACTCTTTTTATTGTTTTCCAGAAACCTGTTTCCTGCAGTGCCATTATAAAGATTTTTAAAGTTTATTATATAGCCCAGCTTAGAGCAAAATGGTCACTAAATGTTCCTAAAGAAATATTTTTTAAATTATTATGAAATTTTTGCATGCACTTTTATTCACAAATAATGCAGTTTATGGCAAGTGAAATGCAGATATGTTTACTGATCTGATTAAATAGAAAAAAATGGAAAATATTAGCTATCTCTTAAAGTCATGATGGGAACTGTAACATAAGCCAAATGCTCTAGTGTTTAATATGCTCTTTCTGCAATAACGCTTTCCATTTTTTGCTCAGTGGCTGGCCACTGTAAGTTAAACATGTGCTTCTGTCATATTTTCTTTCTAAACCAGCCCAGCTTCTTTATTTTCTTTTAAATGAAACTTTATTTTTATTTGACCTTATTTATGTAAGTGAAACCTCCAAAACTTTACTGAAAATTGTTTCACTGCATTCTGTTCCTGGTTTTGTTTTGCTACACCTGTCCTGGCAGCTCTGGTTTTAAAGCTGTGTACGCTAATGCAAATTGAGACTAATCTACCAGCATTCACAGTGCTATATCTTGTTAAAGACAGGGTAAAAGCTGCTTGTTATGGTATCATAATACCTGTTTGTGATGTTTGGATCCGTTCTTGTTATGGGTGTCTCTCTCCTTTATGCTTTCTGTCACCACTGTTGATGTGTTCTGCAGTACCTACAGTCACTGTGAGAGCTCCTAAGCAGAGAACCAAGTTGTATCCCCAGGCGCCGTGACCAGATTGTCATTTTGTACTGCTGATATGATGACTGGGGAGGTTCGGGTGTGTACGCAGGCTGAGGCTGCTGCCGCACAAAGTAGTTGTCTCTGCTGTCGCATCCTAGCTACACAGTACCATCTCCCTACAGTGCCTTGCTCGTCAGCAGCTCGTCTTGTACTGTCACAGTGAACTGCATCAAGGGGATTAATGTGGCTGAAAAAATCACTTCTGTTTTTTTGCTGGGTAAAATTTCATCAGGGCTGGTTCCCTCATCCAGGTTGTTCAAATTATCTGTGAACTGAAATGTTTGCATTTCAGGGCAAACAGGGAGTGGTACAGTGGTAGAGGAAAACAGTTGGGGAAGGTGCTCAAAATTGGAAAGAAGTGACATTTGGGCAGCAATACTGGTTTAAATGCACACCAAGTATGGCTTTGGGGTCTTTGCTATATTGTCAGTTCGCATGGTTTGGGTTAATTTCTCCTCTTACAGTGGTAACACAAAGCATAAAGGAGAGATACACCCATAACAAGAACGGATCCAAACAGCAGCTGTTTCCCAACTCCACTTCTTACCCACAGAAGGTAGCGTCAAAGCAGCGACTAGTGTTTGCAGGAATTTCCAACATTGTCATCCATTTTAAAACCAGCATCCACTTGCCTCTTGGGCTGAAACTTTCTATATTGATCAAACCTAAGTGGAATGAAAAGCTTCTTCGTACACCAGAATATTTCAGTAATGCAAAATTCCCTTGTCTTTCAAACCGGTAAGGAGGAAACATAATTCCCTGGAAGGCATCTGGTTTGCTCCCCTTTATGCAGACCCCCTCCTGAAGAGGACATTATCCATGTTTAAACATGTGGGGTTCAGGAGACTGTGTCCAGGAAATAGTTTCCATGTGGCTATAGCAATACCAGCATCTGATCGGTCGCACCTTTGTTACTCAAGTCATATTACGAAAATGAGTGAGAAAGACTACAGTAGAATTTCTTCTGTTCTTGAAATGAGAAACGTAGTTTCTACCTTTAACATACGTTCTTAGTTTGGCATAACACTAGTCTTATTATTGAACAGGTATACAAGCTGGGGGGAGTGGGAGGGAAGAAAAAGCTTGGTATCTTTCAGTTTTTAATCAATACACCATCAAACCATCATATCTTTTTATCCGTTGCTGCTGGCTTAGCTAATAAAAGTGTGTTTGATCATTATATATATGGGAGAACCTGGCTGAGGTTAACACTGTTTAGCTATTCATTAATGGGTAGCTGTTGCAGAAATAGAATCTGCCCACTTGCGGATGCTGCTCTGTAATAAAAGTGATCTTTGTTTTGGACTGACAGATATGTAAGAGATTGCTTGGTTTATTTTTCAGTAGCAACAATACTCAATTTTCCTGTGCCAGAAAAAATCTTGTTCAAATAGACTTTTTTTTTCCTAGACCTAAAATACGATGCTGGATTCCAAAGTTGTGTCTTTCAACATCTTTCTCTTTTACCACCAGCCTCAAATTCCTCACACAAGAATAAAAACAAAGTTAATTAAAAATCAGTAACATTTTGGCTTAACAAAGCAGCAGAGGTTTACTTATGCCTTTGACAATTCCATTTCTGTCCAGGAAGTTCATTCATGTCCAGGGCTGAATATTTGGTTTCTACGTGTTTTCATTAGGTGGCTGTAAGCACAGCTAGGTTTGCATGACGCCCTTTCAGGAAGAAGATTATTAGAGATAAAAAGGCCCCTTAACAATGATTAATTGCTATAGCCGTGATTAATGGCCCAGTCCAAATATTACTTTTTACACTTAACAAAATACTGGTCTGTGCTTGAGGGAAATGCAGCAACCATTCTGTAAATCGTGGGCATGATGAAGGAACTTCCGCTGCTGCCGCTCACAGACCCTCATCTTGGTCAGTCCCAGCAAATATCTCCAATTGTGTTTCTGGATTTTTCTCCTAGATACCTCCTTCCTCTCCCTTATTGCTTAATCTCATCTTCCACTCAGGCCCCTTTGCCCCAAAATAGCAACAAGCTCTAGTCAAAAATACACTCATTTCTGCACCGTTGCTCCTTCTCTTTTTCCCTCCCTCTGCTCCTATTTGTCCCATTTTGTCGGTGTTTGGGACTCACCACATCAGATCTGAGATTTTCTGGGAAGACAGGAGAACTCGAGCAGAAATGTTTCTTGCCTAGCCTCTCCTTGCTGCCAGTCCAGTGGAAACACGAGCCCCGTCACTGTGTCCACAAGTTGATGTGTATTTCAGCACAGGGCGTCTCCCCAGCCCTGCTGTACTCCTGCTTCCTAATCAGCCTCCTGCTCTGCTCTCCGCTGGAGTTTTTAGGACAGGGAGCACAGGGGATGAGGGGGCATCCTGCAAAAGGATGTAACCCTCCGTAATGAACCGGAGCGTCCTTCGCCCTGCTGCACAAAGCCTTGCAAAAGGAGCTACTGTCGTCTAAAGAAGTTAACCCTTGCATCTGTTAATTCCTGGTGGATGGAAAGCAAGTTTGTTTTTAATAAACATAATCACTTAGAGATAAGCAAACTGAAAACAAGCACAGCTACAGTAATGTTTTGAATCTGCCAGGCAGGCTATTATTTTTCCCATCAATCTCCTGCAGATTTCTGTACAACCCCCAAGGTGAATATAAAGCTGCATGACCTGAGTTTGTTTGGTATCATTGTATTCCTCATCACCAGAATGTTTTAGAACTTCAGACATTATTTCTTTTTTGAGAAGTGGGAATTGTAGCCACATTTTGTGTAGGGGAAAAAAAAAGACACAAACACTGAACTTCGTTTTCTTCAAATCATACTAGCAGTTTGTGGCTAAACTTGACATCGCACCCAAAACTTTCTGAGTATTGATCTAGTCTCTCAAAACGAAAAGCTATCTCTTATTTTGATCATCAATACAGTCCTTTTCAAAATGAGCTCTATAAAATAAGTATATAGTATTACAATAGCAACCCTTGGTTGTCAATTTTAACACTGTTTTTTTTTTTAAAGCAACGAGCAGATCTTGATTTAAATAAGTGAGCACAGTGTCAAGGCAGGGTTCACTCTTGCTGAAAACTAATTGTTCAAAAATATTGATGGGCACTTGATTTGAACCTAACACTAATAGTTGTTCCTGTGTAGCAAGGGTTATACATATCAGTAATCATATATTTAAGCAGTTCTGTAACAGATATTTAGTCACATTCTTATTCGAATCATTTATTAATGTGCAGAAAACACGTAATGATGTGGCTTTTCTTTCTATTCATGTTTTGTATATAACTCCATTTTTGAAACCTGCCATTCAGCTAGAAAAGTTCTTTTGGGGAGCTGAGAATGGCATTACCATCAGAGTATTAAACACATAACAAAGTTATGTCATCCCGGCATGTTCTCAGTTTACTTTGACTGGGTTTGTTAAACAAAGACCAACTGTAAGTTTGTGAAATGACCAATTATTTCTGTGCCAGACTTCGTCTTTGGAGACAGATTTCTTGCCATCAGCTGGTAAGACTCTTTCTTGCAGCATTCCGGGAAGGACGAGGTCCCCAAGCCTTGTAGATGTCCTGTGGGGCCCCGAGCAGGACAGGTATCCGCACCTGGCTGTAGGCGCCTCTGACAGCATGACTTGAAGCCTTTTGAATTTTCAGATTGAAGCCTCTCTGATTCACAGGCTGTGCTATAAAAACAATATCTTCTTCTCCCTGTTCATTTTTCCATTGGTTTCTCTGCCAATTAACCCACATGGGAAAAAAAAGTTCTCTATATCTTTTAGCTAGTCTGGAAGCAAAAGTAATTTAGACAGTAATTTTGAAAATTATTAATTTGAGGAAAATGTGGATGCTAGAATTTGTATAGTTTGTAAAGACAGAAAATAAATTGTGACAAAACTGTGTGCTAAAATAATTGTGTGTTTCTGTGTTGATTAAAATGTGTGAAAGGTGCACTGGTCTGCCTGTTTTGAAAATGTATAATTATAGGATTTCTAGCTTCAGGGTTAACTTTATGTTGTAACTTCACAGGCAGCTTTGGACAGGTTGGATTTTTTTTCAGTGTTCATAAAGGTTAACCTAAATTGATTTTAAATATCCTGATTTAAAGTATTCCTGACGTAGATGAAAATTTGGCTGTAGTATTTTTTCAAAGATAGGAATTTTTATCCACTGTGACCATTTGTCATAAAAGCTTCATGGAAAGACAAGTTTTTCTGTATGCAACAATTACATGCAAAATGCATGGGTTTGGGTCTGTTTGGGTTTTTTTTAACTCAGACCTGCTCTGATAATGTGACTAAGAAATTTCTACTCTTGGATAATGTTTTCCAAATGGCTTACATCCAGCGTGGCTGAGATTCAGGCTGAATCACTAGGCACACTTTGCAATGCCATAAGACCCTCCTAAGTGATAGTCATAAACATAAAAAATATAATTGTATTAATCCTGTAATAATGGTAACTTTATGGCTCTAATAGTTAAGGCTATAAGGAAAAAGAAGGCTTGTACAGAGGTAGTATCTTCTTTAATAGCAACTTTTGTATCTGAAGAATGGTCAACTTTTGGGGTACATAAACCCTTCCCCAGTTCTGAAACAGAAACAGAGGACTGCAGGCTAAGTGCAGCTTGGGAACAACTTACAGGGCTTAACTGAACTATGTAAATCATAAATAAAACTGAGAGTGAGTGTTCCTAACCTGTACTTAGTTTGGCATTTGCTGGTTCTCTTTCAGATCTGAAGAAAGGTTTGAGACCCCCAAAGTAGTCTGTCTCCTTATACTATATGTTTTTATATACAACTTTTTCTCCTCCTCACTGCAGGTTGCATTAGTCAATAGCTTGGTGGATTGAAGCAGAAGATAGGCAGTGTTTAACCATTTATTACTCAGAGCTTAAGCTGGAAGTGAGGCATTTGTAATATTTACGATGTTTTTCCTCTTTCTGCTTTTTTCACCATTTAAATTAAAAGCTTTCAGACAAAATTGATAGATTAGAGGTCTTCCTAGTTTAAAGCCCTGTTTGAGTGTCAAAGGGGCCGAGTCCAGATCTTTTACTGCTTCAGCTTTGGAAGATTCAATATCCTAAAGTCAATATTTAAAAGTGAAAGAACCAACAAATCAATAGTAGACAGAACTGTAGAGATAATTCTCAGGGAATAAGAATACCCATGCCTTCATGTCTCTTCACATAGTAATGTGATTTCAGATGGAATATTAGTCATTAAAATCAAGAAAAGGGGTGGTGTCATTTTGTGCCACAACCTTAAAAATTCTTCTAGTAACAGAATAGTCTTAAGTTTTGCAAGGGTTTGGGGTTTTTTTTTTCCCCCCAAAGCTTGATACTGTGAAAATGAAAGTGTCATTAACTTGATGAGCAAAGAGACTTTTCTACAGTAACTTATAATGCAGGGACTCAATAATCTAGCAAAATACAGAAGCAGGTATTTCTAACCTTTGCTTGCTCACAGGTGACTTGTGTGTTTGTAATACAGGTTTCTTCATGAAGGTCATCTCTCCATAGATACATTTGCCTGCCTGATGTTTTGCGCTCACTAGAGATAGCTCTGCTTTAAATGAGGTATCCTTTCCAATTTGATTGTTAATTAGCAGTGTGGGTGTTAGTGCAGCTCAGCAGGGAACTCCACAAAGATGAAGTGCCTGCTAAACTGCACTTAGAACATGCCTCATTATTCCCTGTTTTAAGGGATGTTCTCTTACATTATGCTTATACACATAAAGAAATCCTAATGCAATTTTCGTGGCATAGTCATAGAGATGTGGAGGAAGTTTGACCCCTGCATTCTACAGAAATGGAAGGATCATCCTCCATTAATAGACTGGTAGCTGTTGCTTATTTGTTAATTGAAATTAATTCTATTATCAATTTAGTAATTGATTTATTAATTGAATGTATTAAGCGTATTTATTAATTTAAATACTCACGGCGTACTTGATAATGATCTCAGAATACATTTTCCCACTCTACCTGCAGGAACTGGATGCCTAAAGGTGTCAATTAGATGATGTGCAGATCTCTCTTTCCTTTGTACAGATGTAGTGCGGCTGTGAACCGCTTCACAGCTGGAATCCTGCGCATGGTGGAGTCCTCCACGGTGTGGAGTTCACATTTTACTCATCTGTGTTACGTGCTGTAATAGGTTAGGAGATACCCAAATCCAAGGGTTTTTTTCCTGGTGAGCACTGTTGACAGAGCTGTGCGAGACCCCACTGCCTCCTTGGTTTTGCCTTACTGTGCCTGAGAATGCCTTAATTTCGTACTCGAGCATTTGTGTAGTTCTGCTGGTGGTGCCAGTGGAAGGTCACCCACAGCAATTTCAGCTTGTATGAGTAACATGTGAGCATTGGTAACATATGTGAAGACTCAGTGGTAAGAGACTGTAGTATAAACTATAGTATAGCAGCTTTGCAAGAGAGCTTAAAATAACAATGGGCTCAATTTATAACTGTATCCATTGCAGAGAATAAAATTAATTTCCAATTCCAACTATTAAAACAAATTTGGTTCCTATACATTCCCTTTTCTGACTATGATCCATCAAATATATACACATGGATTTTATAGAAGTTCCTGTTTCTGTAAAGAAAACCTCTTCCCAGTCAAGCAAGCTAGTGATGTTTCACATGAGGAGGGCAACTTTTTTCCCAGAGTGATCTAGTTGTAAAACTTAATGTTTCTAACAGATACAGAAGGAACCCTTGACTCCATCTGTTCTCTAAGTCTATGATGATATTGTTGGCTTTTAAAGCAAATAATGTTTAATCTCATCTCCAAAAACTATACAAAATGTTTGAGATGTATTTTCATAAACCACAAATACAAAGAATAAATCAGTAAGTGATTTTTACACAGAGAAAGAAATGTATCATTCAAAAACACCTGTTTCTGTGCATTTTATGTACTAACCCTTTTCCTAAAATGAAGGGTTTTTTGGGGGGGGGGGGGGGGGGAGAAAGAAAAAAAAAGACTCGGCATATTATAACTACATATTCATCTATCCGGGCATTTTACCACAAAATGGTAAGATGTCAGCCCTGGAAAGCATAGCGTGTCATCTTCCATTTTCGTGAGCATCAGGACCACTGTTATTCCTTCCTCTGGCCAATAGATGGAGAACCACACCACTGAAATACCTGCCATTAGCCCTCTGTAGCAACATTCAAGCATTGACATATTTGTTGATGCTAAGGTTGCTGCAGTTTATTACGGAGCACATTTTGCTTCAAAGGCAAGGTTACACAATCATTTCAACAGACCGTAAATCTGCAGCTTCCTCATACGGGAGGTCATGCTGTCTTTCCCACGTCTGCTAGTTCTTGCCATTTCCTTTATAATGGCAGTAGCATTTGTGCATTTCTGTGATGAGCTGATCCGCAAAATGACCAGGCTGAAAATGAATTTGATCTCTCCACCCCAAGAAAAAAGCCTCATCTTCAGCTGGATCTGTTGCCTAATACGGCTTATCACAGGGCTGCCTGAAGGGTGGCCCCATCATAAAGAACTGGTAGGAACGAGCAGAGACAAGAAGAGGGAAGGTACGGGCACCCATTTTAGCAGCAGCTTGGATTTATGCAGAATAAAATTGATTTTTCTTGAATGAGTGGAATGACTGAGAGATGGTGTGTCAAAATTTGGTTCTCTGGCACTGGATTTGCAATATGATCCTATTGTCGTGTTAAGTAGCTTTGGAAAGTAATTGTTATTTGCCTTGAAGACTTTTACGAACTCACCTTTAAGACAGAAGAAGCCAGACTTTTCAGGTGACAGGTACTGAACTGCCTGGAGATTCTGTCTCACTGAGTACAGGCTCAAGCAAAATATCTAAAACCCACGACAGCTACCTTTGTTGCACACTTTTGAGAATCTTGACTGTGAAGTTTTAAAATAATACTTTTAAAGCATTAGATATATTTGCTGTCACTTAAGATTAGTTCAGGAAGCAGAAGGGAATGGAAATCCTGCACGGTTTGAATAAATTTCAGACATATGTTCAGCTGTTGCAGTGCTTTGTGAGTTACTAAAGTCTGTGAAATTACAAATGATGTTGTTTTCAATGATAAATTCAGAATAGTAGAATGTACTCACACTATCCCAGAAATATTTGGAAATTAAAGACTCTTGGATAAGACCAAGGAACTGAAAAGCGAGTGACCTGCCTGTTTTCATCATATTTCCCTTCTGAACTGTGGAGTTTGCCAGTGACCACCATTAGGATTTGACTCTGTGACAGCATGCCAAGTAACAGGATTGTGCAAAGGGAAAGAGAAGCAAAGTAGGGGCCTTCACCCCCCCCCAGAAGACCTGAAATGATTTCGTCCTGGATCCATGCAAGTGTTTAGGCACTTCATTCCTACTCAGGTTCCTGTTTGGTATTTCAGTGGGAAATTGGTTTTGCTTACAGATTCGCCAGCATTCGCCATCTGTGTAAAGCAGCGTAAGGACCATTCCACATGCGTGGTCTGCGTGGCCCCTGCCTTGTGCGAGTTCTGCTGTTTGTTTAGTTGGGTTAAAAAAGGAAAAGATGTGAATACAGTAGTCTTGTGTTATAGACTTCAGGTTTTGCCTTAGGCCTTCCTTAGATTTTCTTACAGAACTGGTCTCTGGACCCTTTTGAAAACTGAAATTTTACCATCAGAGTACACTTAGGAAGTCTCTCTTTTTTGTTTTTTTTTTTTACTTGTCGTGGTTTAACCACTGTAATTACTGTAGAAGGATTTTTTCTATTTTTTTCCTCTTTGTGAGTCTGTGTTTCCACAAATCAAAATTCAGTATTTTCTGACTGTCACTTTCTTTTCTGCAATCTGTATAGCAAGCTGTCTTTTGTGATTTTGATGCGTCTTTCCTGAAGGGAGCATTATTCTTGTTTAGCTTACATGTAATGTATTTCATTGTTCATCTCTGAGCAATTGTCTTTGTGTATTATTGATGTTGTGACCTGCCTTGTTGGATGCACAAAACTCTGCACATTTTGGGTAATTTGCTGTTTTCATACTTTCCAAGTGAATCATAAAATCATAGAATGGTTTGGGTTGGAAGGGACCTTAAAGATCATCTAGTCCACCCCCCCGTCCGCCATGGGCAGGGACATCTTCCACTAGACCAGGTTGCTCAAAGCCCCGTCAAGCCTGGCCTTAAACACTTCCAGGGATGGGGCATCCACAGCTTCCCTGAGCAACCTGTGCCAGTGCCTCACCACCCTCATTGTAAAAAATTTCTTCCTTACATCTAATCTAAATCTACCCTGTTCCAGTTTAAAGCCATCACCCCTTGTCCTATCACTACATGCCCTTGCAAAAAGTCCCTCTCCAGCTTTCTTGTAGGCCCCCTTCAGGTACTGGAAGGCTGCTGTAAGGTCTCCCCAGCACCTTCTTTTCTCCAGGCTGAACAACCCCAACTCTCTCAGCCTGTCTTCACAGGAGAGGTGCTCCAGCCCTCTGATCATCTTCATGGCCCTCCTCTGGACTCACTCCAACAGGTCCATGTCCTTCTTATGTTGGGGGCCCCAGAGCTGAACGCAGTACTCCAGGTGGGGTCTCACGAGAGCCGAGTAGAGGGGCAGAATCACCTCCCTCGACCTGCTGGCCACGCTTCTTTTGGTGCAGCCCAGGGTACGGTTGGCTTTCTGGGCTGCAAGCGCACATTGCCGGGTCATGTTGAGCTTCTCATCAGCCAACACCCCCAAGTCCTTCTCCTCAGGGCTGATCTCAATCCATTTTCCGCCCAGCCTGTATTTGTGCTTGGGTTTGCCCCAACTCAGGTGCAGGACCTTGCACTTGGCCTTGTTGAACCTCATGAGCTTCACACAGGCCCACCTCTCAAGCCTGTTAAAGTCCCTCTGGATAGCATCCCTTCCCTCCAGCATGTCAACTGCACCACTCAGCTTGGTGTCGTCAGCAAACTTGCTGAGGGTGCACTTGATCCCACTGTCCCTGTTGCCGACAAAGATGCTAAACAGCGCCGGTCCCAACACCGACCCCTGAGGAACGCCACTCATCACTGGTGTCCACTTGGACATCGAGCTGTTGGCTGCAACTCTTTGAGTGCGACCATCCAGCCAATTCCTTATCCACTGAGTGTTCCATCCGTCAAATCCATGTCTCTCCAATTTAGAGACAAGGATGTCGTGTGGGACAGTGTCAAATGCTTTGCACAAGTCCAGGTAGATGACATCAGTTGCTCTTCCCTTATCCACCAATGCTGTAACCCCATCATAGAAGGCCACCAAATTTGTCAGGCACGATTTGCCCTTAGTGAAGCCAGAAGAAGATAATGTATGTTGGCTTGACTGAAGCGGCAACAAAAACCTGCTATTATTTTATGTATTTTACGAAGGGAATCCATCTTGTGCTTCCCTGCAGCTACTGTTGGAGGCACTTCCATGATCAGAAATTACTATAACATTACTCATAGAGTCCTTTGTGCAGGGTTTACTTAGGACTGTTATCCCAGATAGTATACATTGGTTATTAGCGTGCTCCTGACTTGCTGGCCTGCTAGAAAGATGGAAGAAACTAGTCTGCCAGGCAATTCTAGCAATAATTCTATGAAAATTCACTGTAACAATGGAATCTCCAAGGAGAAAGAAAGGTAATAAAGCAATAATATTACTTACAAATTCAAAGTATTGTACAAACATTAAATAATCCTTAAAGCAATTCCAGGAGGTACGTTCTAGTAAAGTAATTTCAGTGACTTAAATGCTGCTGCACACTCTGGCAGGCATTGAATACAATTACGAAGAAGAAAGTAGAAGAATACCAAGGACAAATCATTGTGGCTGCAGGCTATGCATCCAGACGCTCTTAGTGGATTATTATGTCATGGACTCGTACCCTGCAATTGCTCTCTTGCCACGCGGTCTGGCATGTCTGGACAGCCTACCACAGTTTTAAGATATAAAAGTAATAATAGGTTATGTAGATTATTTTTCTTTCTATTTCAAAAATAGTTTGTAAGGAGGACATCCAGCACTGTGTAATAAATCATATCTTCACAGAGTTTTCTAGCAAGGGCTCCCTGGACACATAGGCCCTGGGCAACAGCTGAGGAACCACTGCTGTACTCGTGACCAGGCTGTGTTGGTGCTACCGCAGGGCAGCATCAGGCGCTGCAGTTGTACCCGCACAGTTCAGCTCTGGGGCTGGGTCTGCAGTTGTCTCTAGGATTCACAGTATTTATCCATCACGTAGCAGCATCTCTCTGTTTTACCAGAGACATGCCATGTGAAAGTGAGTCAGTTTGTTTGTTTTTAAGGGAAGTTACTGCTTTTAGCAACCTCTGAAGAGTCATTTTATGTAACATTTTCATGAGTGGGCTTATATCAACAGCCATGGCTATATATATTTTAGAGGCATTACAATAAAGTGGCCACATACAGTCTTTCTAAAAAACTTGTCACGGCATCCTTCTTCTTTTCCTGTCTTAGAGCTTCTGTGGTTCTTTTGCAGGCTGCATATCATTTTTGGGGGGTATTGTGTTTTGTGCATAACCAACACGTGCATACAAGGAGAGTCAGCAGGGCAGTGGGCACTTTCCTGCTGGGGCTTTTGTGCTGTTTAGCAATTAGCCAGCAGAGCACATGCATTCAGATGAAGAAAGATTTCAAGTAGTAATGGCAAGTTTGCATGCATTTAACTGTAGTCAAAAAATCTGTTCAGTCTTTGCTAAAATATAACGAGACAGGAAGTACTGACATGGTTGACTAAACTTCATGCACAGTGAAAATCAATTATTTTGGTCTTTTTCCTCTTTCTGTGTACCACATCTCTACAGAAAGGTGCTTTATGGAAGTTAAAATGCTGTTCCCTATAGACATGGCTTGAAGCCTAAAACTAAGGGGAAAGTATTCCATAAAAGAAATCACACAGCAAAGCTTGTGTTAAGTTCCCTGAGCTGTGGGAAAGATTTAAAGGTTTAAAACATAATGAGGGGAGGGAGAGGTTGTACTTGCCAACCAGCTGCGCTAATAATAGTTGGGACCTTGGGGTGCTCTACTCACCATTAACTCTTAACTCTTAGCCCATCCTTTTAGAACTAGAAGAACTTGGGACTATATCATCTGGGCTCGTCACCATTTTCTTATGGGTTGGAGGTGTTGTTGGAGCCTTTGTACACAGTGCTGCAGCGTGGCATCTTCTACAACTGGCTCATTTTTATGTTCTCTCTGAACACTGGCATTTTTCAGGGTGCTCTTGAATTGCAAAGCAGAGAGAATCACATATTTAGTGCTGTAATAAATGAGAATTCATTATTATCAGACATCTACACAGTAAAAATGTATACTCCTTTGATTTTTTTTTTTTTGATAGGCATTTGGAGTAAATTCAAGACAAAATTAATATGCAGAGAAGCATGAGCTAACTACAAATGAATTCACTCATACTACTTTAAGCCCCCATTACTTCTTAAAATGGCTGATTTATGATGTTAGAGGTTGATAGCATTCATTTGATTAAACTCCCAAAGTGAGCAAAGTAGAAAAGCCTAAGCACTGGATTGCTGGTAAATGTGATTTATGCTTTATGTGTGGTGTTCTATAAAAATGTCAGCAATTTTAATGTAGATGCATCTGCATTAAATTTTTGCAGCTTCTCCAAAAGTGCTGCTATTTGGACCAAAAAATATTCAATAATATATTTAAATTATATGTGTGCACCCACATAAACATGCATTCTCTTTTTCTCTTTGTTGATTTGCTTAAATACAGTGTCTTGGAAATAGACCCTTTTATTCCAAGTTTCACAGGAGGAAGCATGTAATTATTAGATTTGGTGAGTTAGCATCTATTGACTTAACTTGCTTCAAAGGCAGATTTATTTTAATTATTTCAGCTATTGCTGCTGCTTATCTAAACCAGACTGTCTCTGGTGTACAGCCCATCATCTGGGCTGCTTGCTGGGGGATGGTATTTAGAAGTAACATGTTTAGGTCTAGCTTGAGTATACTGTGGCTTTCAAACCATAAAGATATATCCATCAAAGCCTAAAAATATGATTGAGGAAAATAATTGAAGGAGATAGGGAGCCTAGAAGAGAGAGAGAAGTGGAAGAAGAACTGGGGAGATCTGGTGGGAAGGAGAAATGAGGGGATGACTCAAGTGGAAAAGAAAAAACAGAAGGGAGACAAGTGGAGGAGGAGAAGGCAGTTAGTTCTTACTCTGGGACTAGTGGTCTAGGGACAAAGGGGGTCTGTGTGTTTGGGGAACGCAGACAAAGATCAGAGGTAGGACAAGGGCTAAGTAGGGATATTGGGAGGGTGGGGGGAATACAGAGGTGGTGGAGGGAATACCAGCTGCAGGTGTTTTCACCAGGCGCAGATCTGCAGGTGGGTGGGTGGAACGGAGCCTGTCCCACCATCACCCACTGCCGCTGCGGCACCTGCGCCCTCACGGCTGCTCAGCCATCTGCTGCGGCCCCGCTCGCCTGGCTGAGTGCAAGACTTTTGTCCTGTTTTGCACAGATTCACTATAAAAAGCAGGAAGCACACAGAGCAGCTAGGGCCAGCTGGCACGTCTTGGGTTTTCCCAGCGGGTCTGAGAGGGATGGTATCTCTGAACCGGTGAGATGTGTGATGTTCCTGAAGGGAGAAACCTACCTTACCATTGCCTTGGTGGAAGATGATGTCAGGAAAACTTAATTTTATTCCATAGTTTTTATTCATTTACAGTTTTAAAGAAGGATGAGGGTTTCTGGAAAATGGGGAGGGGGGCGCTTTATTTGTTTGTTTGCTTTGAAGACGGAGAACTTTTGCTAAGGTGCTTGTAATGGGTAGGTAAAACCACAGGTTTTTTAATCTTTTAATTTTAAAAAACCCAATATTTTTATTTAAGATAATTAAAAAAGAGTTCATATGACTGATCAGCTTTGAGACAGAAAATCACAAGTATACAACAAAGCTACAACTGATTAAAAATCAGGCAGAACCATGCAGAAATCTGTGTTGACTATATAAAGATGTATAGCTATCTACAGAGTTACGCATACTTAGGTTTTTAACGACACAGAAGACTCAATACCTTACCTAATATCTTTCTTCTCTCTATACTAATCTTCCTCCCACTCGACAAGAAAATTAACTGCAAAGGCTTACACAAATGTCACATTGTAAGACTTATTTTAGAATAATTTAACAGATCTCTGGACAATTATTCCTGGCTCTTGCTTGGGTAGGTTGAGAATCGGGTTCCCTGTAGTGTTCAACCTGTATCCTCAGATAAACAAAAAGTTTAGGTTCTGGCTGACACTGGCTGATTCACGTTGCCTGCACATAGTGTTTGCCTAACAGAGTCCTCCCAGGTCGAGTGTTTCTTTCCCAGAAACTGGAATTCTCAGTTAAGGCTCCACTTCCGTAGCGATGCTGCCCAGCTGGTGACCCTGTCATGCTGCTGGAAAGCCCTGGAGCTGGAAGTCACTGGAAATAAACAGTAAGGAAATAATGGCATAAATATTTCACGTATATCTTACTATTTTCTATTCTTTCAGTGGCATGTAAATGGCAACCATCTTGCTCTCAGAATTACTGTACATTATTGTGTCGGCAGAGAAGCTCTGAAGAGCTTGACTTCAGTGGATTGAGATGTCCTGTCCCCAGCTTCCCTCTGCCAGATGTTACCGTCCCTGTAAGTGTCAGCAGAAAAGACTGTGTTCAGAATTTAAACGATAGACAAGCAAAAAATGTTTCTCTGGTACAGAAATGCAAATCTGCTGAACCTTAGGTAGCTTAAGATTTAGTACTTCTAATGGATTTGTAGGTCTCCCTTGCTGATGAAGATTTATCTACAGATCTTTCAGTGTCAGAGAAGGAGTTTGCTCTTCTGAGGGTTTTTTGACTCAACGAGATATGTGATCCCCTCCCTGAGGAGCATGTCCTGCCATTGGCATTATCTGCTACCTAGAGGGTCTTCTGGCAGGAAGAGTATCACTCATTGCATTCTTCTGGCTCTTCTTCCAAGCACACCAGATGGAGATGAAGATAGAAACGCCAGGAGAACAGTCTCCACATGATGTTTAGCCAGTCAGGACTGAACTTCATCTGGAAAGATCAACATCCCGAGTCATGAACTCCTTTTCAAACAGAGCTGACACCCTGTCTCTCCTGCAGCACACGATGTTTAATCTGAAAATACTAGAGGAGTTTTACTCTTAGTTCTCTTGGGTTTATGGTTCTAGTGCATTAACATTTGTACCACAGGGAGCGCTAACAAGACTCAAGAATAGCAATTGAATAGCTAAGGATACAGTGC
The DNA here is from genome assembly GCF_965638725.1 of Aptenodytes patagonicus. NCBI lineage: Eukaryota > Metazoa > Chordata > Aves > Sphenisciformes > Spheniscidae > Aptenodytes > Aptenodytes patagonicus. The sequence continues at coordinate 667,713 of NC_134982.1, read as the reverse complement.
TACTAATACTTTGTCTTATTTCACAAGAACTGCTAAGTTTGTTGTTCCAGCTGTGCTCAGCTTTTGCTTTTTCCTGTGCCCTTGGTGGTGAAAGGAAATAAAGGCTTTATCTGAGACATTAGCTGCGGTGCAGTTCAGAACAGACACCGATACTCTGAACCCAGGCACTGAATCGCTTCATACATATTTTGCATTATGTCTTACCAGCGCCCTGGCTGGAACGCCTGTGGATCCCAAGTGGCTGCACAAGTAAGCTAAAGTTCAGCTCCTCCTAGCAAAGCAATAAAAGCTGGGCTAAGCTTGTTTATCATTCTCCACGGGTTACAATTTCATAATTAAGCTTCCCGCTTGTATCACTAAACTCATAAAGGCGATAATTCCATGTACTGATCAAGACCTCGTTCATCAGTGAATCCTTAGTTAGTGTTCCACTGTCCTGCACAGATGTTTTGGTGTGCTGAGCATAGTATCTGTATGTATCCACTCACCTCTCTGCACACTTGTCTTCCCTCACGTGCACATCTGAGCGTTCTCTGTATGTGTGGGCTTTTCCTAGGGAGACCACCTTGGGTTGTGTGGAGGTAAAGCTGCGGTCTGAAAAGCAGACCTTATGTTTCTGGTGAAATACACTGACTCTACAAATTCTAAAGAATTTGGGGGAGAGCGCTTCCTTTTATAATCATCCTTTACTATACTTCACTATCCTGTACTTATTAATCAAATCTGTGGAGGACAAAAGGGCATTCAAATCCAGTCTGAAAATATTTACATACAATCCTGCAAGGCTTTCAGGGTAGTTCTGAGCTGCAGAAAGATCTCCCCCAGTTTTCCACTGGAAATGTTATGTCCCAAGCTAGCAACGTAAATACCTAGAGCAGCATGAATAAGTAAAAATGACTGGAGATGTTTTATCTGTGAGAAGATGCCTTCTAGTTCTGTTTTGGTTTGTTTCTGAACTAGCAGAAAATGCTCGTAGAGGAAGCCCCAGTTACTGTTCTGTGTTTGGAAGCGGAGAGCTGGGCGGCGCAATCCTTGAACGAAATACCTCGCTGCTCTGCCAAGAACTGATCGGGCAGAAAGTCCTGACTTGTCTCAAAGCCATTCCCAAATGTTTACGAAGAGAAGGACAAGGAGAGGGATCAGTCTTTGCAACAGCTTCTTGGCAAGGTGTGATGGAGGTGATTTAGTTTAGCCAAGTGGCCTGTTTGAAATTGCCCCTTGTGAGCTGTGCTTCTGCCACCTCTGCTCTCTTTCCTGGGAGCCACATAAAAGGTGTTTGGCTTTGCAGCCCAGTCTGTACTCAGGCACAGACCTGTCCTTTAGCTCTGCTCCTACCCTCCCCGGCCCTTCCCCTAGTCCTTGTTGGTGTTGGGCTGGCAGCATTGCCCTGCCTCTCATTCCAGCTGCAGCTTTTGGATGCTGTGTTTCCTCAGCGCTGCTGTGGGCAGCACTGCTTGTGCTACCACAGGTTTTGTGACTGCCAAACACTCAACTTTCTCATGACACCCTTGCAGCTACTGTATTTCTTTAAACTTATATAGCTTATTACGTTAGTAAGCTTGATTATAATCTCAGTCTTATTTTCAGGTAAAATAATGAATGTGCTCCAGTAACACTGAAGGAATACTTGCCAGAAGATACTGGCATGAATTTGCAGCATTTCCACTCTTGTCTTTGCGGGATGGATAAAATATTTCCCCTGCTGCATACACGCAGTCCAGAGTCAGGAGGGACACCATCTCCAGTGAATGAGGACCAAGCAGAAGTTAGCTGAGAGGTGTACAGTCTCAATCGATATGGCTAATGCTGCTATAGCAGATGCTGCTGCTTCCACTGCCAGCAAAAAGCTACTGCTTTGATGTTGTGCATTGTCAGGTCAAGGATCGAGTGGCCAACCCAAGAGGCTTACAGGTTAGGAAAATTAATTCCAGTTTCAAAAGTCTTTCAGTCAGAGAAAGTGTTTAGTTATTAATGAGTCCTCCATGGCTCTGCAACTCTGAAAAAGGATATTGGGAAAATATAAATATGGAATGAAATCCTGAATTACTTTAATTTCTACGGAGGCAATATTCTGAAATGAGAAGTGAAATACCCACTAAAGCACCTAACAAAGGAAGTCAAATTTATCTCTACCAAAATCTGTATTTGTCTAAAAATTCAGTGATTTTCTTAGCAGCATAGAGGACGAGCAGCTTAGGAATGCTGGACTAGTCCCACACTGTATTTAATACAGGACAGCATTTTGAAATGCTCTGGTTTGCAGAGCAGTGGTGGTCTGTGAGTCCATGGTTAGTTATGGGCAAATAGCCCACATAAACATGAAACATAAAAAGGGTAATTACAGATATGAGCGTTTGGTTGTCTAGGAAGAAAATTGAGCCGACTACTGTCCGTGAGGCCAAGAAGTTTAGGAGATGCTGCAAAGAAGTGTAAACTTACAGAAATAAATAGTAAGTGTAGATAAGGTTTTAAGTCAAAAGAAAACATCACAGGTTTCACATAATGTGTTTTTGGCCATTTTTTATTTGCCAGGTTAAGTGTCTTAACTCCCTGTATGGTTGATGAAGAAAGAAATGTCCACGAGTGTAATTGAGAGTTTGGGTGGATTGAACTGATTCCTCTTCAGAGCCTAAATTTGCTCTGTTTTTTGTGAAGAGCTTGTTTTTCAGTGGGTAACATCCCAGCCTGGTCTTTGCCCACCTCATCCCCATGGCCCTGCCCGGCCATCCCGGGCTGTGTCTGTATGCACGGCCTTCATTTTAAAAGAAAGATCATTTCTATTATTCCCTATTTTGCAGGTGTGTTTAGGAGAAAGACATCCCTGCTCCAAGGTACACAAATACCAGACTACTAAGGAGGCAAAAACAAGTCCGGAGGAAAGTAATTCTATATTCTGCAGAGTTGATTTCAGTGAAGCATTAGACCTGTGGGACAGTGGCAAGATCCTGAAAAACCGGACCTATCTGGCATTTAAGTATGACCCATGCAAATTCCTCCTTTGTCAGGGTAAGACTTTTCAAAATAATTTCAGTTTTTACATTTTGCACAATATTTAATCCCACTCTTTTCCTTTATTGTATTTTGCGCAGATTTTGAACCTATGTAGCCACTCAAACTCACATACATGCATCAGCTATGTGACTCACTCTTTAAACATTACTTAACCCACAAAGCTGAATATTGATTTTGCATAACATATCTCCAGCAGAGAGTGTTATTTGGAGAAGTTTTTGCGTGAATTAGAAGAATCTGGGATACCCTTTGTAGACTTGTTTCATGCTTCAGTGTTTGACTCACGACTCTATAATCTGGTATCATCTTCATGGCTTTATGTACCTCTCACCCGCCTACATCTCAGATTTATTTTCCTCCTACTCACCCTTTTGCTCACTACAGTCCTCCCTGTAACTAATCTCTTCATCTCATTTTCCTGTTCTTTGTTTTGTTCATTCCCTCTTCTTCTTCCCTCGTCTCTGGTGCTTGGAGTGTCTAGCTGGTAGGATGCTTGGCCAAGAGTCTGATGTGGACTTTACAACCAAGGGTGAAGTGCCTTTCTGAGCTCCGTGAAAGATTTACACTGAGTGCTTCCATGAGTATTTTGGTATATGGATTTTCTTAACTGTTATTCCTTATCCCATGCCAGAACTCTCTTGTAATGTTAATCCTAAGTAGCAAGACTTCTAGATGGCTTTTGTCAGCCTTGTGGATATACTTACAGATCTGTGTAGGTAATAGTGGTTGTTATGACAGCTATCACCAGATATCCCTGTGATACATACTCCTAAAGTGCTTATTTCTCATGTGCACAGAATGCTTGGGGTTGAGAAAACCTGCTATTATGTGAGGTTGTTTAGAGATGGTAGCTCTTGGAAAAGGAGCTGGTGAGTAATCAGTGAGGTCCATCTCCAATTAAGGCTCCTAAAGTACAGTTGCTCTCCTGGAACAAGGAATTGGTGCAATTGCCTTCTGCTTACGGTACATAAAAAGTCTATTTAGAGTATACCCCATGTCTGCATCTCACGTTTCTTCTTTATTGAGAAACCAGCCTACAAACCCTGGAATTCAACTACTGAGCAGAAGTATCATACTGGAGTCAGAATACGATCCTTGTGAAAGATGAAGCTAAAGTAAAACAATTTTCAGGCAGATACATCCAAATAAGCAATGTATCAAAACTAGTTGTACCTTATAGTCAAAACATGGAAAAGCTGAATAAAATAACAAATCATTTGATTTTTAAAATGTGTTCCATAATTAAATTCCACATGTAATCTAATATTAAAAAGGGTGTGTAATCTTGTAGCAACATCATACTATTGGTTTAAATATGGAATCAAATGTCTTTGTGGCAGGTCTTTATAAAGGATACAAAACAAAAAGGTATTTTTAATTAATTATTAGAAGGTTCTGAATCTGTGTTTTGAAGAGAGACACTGCTTCTCACAAATAGTCTTCATTGCCAGTCTCTGGGGAAAGATATTTTTTCATAGTAGATCTGTGACCAGAGCAGTGTTGATAACACAGGGATGTTTTAGCTGTTGCTGAGCAGTGCCTGCACAGCGTCAAGGTCTTTTCTGCTCCTCACCCTGCCCCGCCAGCGAGCTTGCTGGGGGGGCACAAGGGGCTGGGAGGGGACACAGCCGGGGCAGATGACCCCACTGACCAAGGGATATCCCAGACCATACGGCATCACAGCAATAAAAGCCGGGGAAGAAGGAGGAAGGGGACGTTTGGAGTGATGGTGTTTGTCTTCCCCAGTCAGCGTTAGGCGTGATGGAGCCCCGCTGTCCTGGGGGTGGCTGAACGCCTGCCTGCGATGGGAAGGAGAGAAGGAATTCCTCCTTTTGCTTTGCTCGCGCACGCAGCTTGTGCTTTACCTGTTAAACTGCCTTTATCTCAGCCCACGAGTTTTCGCACTTTTACCCATCTGATTCTCCCCCATCCTGCTGGGGGGGAGTGAGCGAGCGGCTGGGGGGGGCTGAGCTGCCCACCGGGGTTAACCCACAACACATACCTCCTGCTGCAGCACATACATAGTACTGTATGCTGGCCCAGCTCCACATTCATTCATATATATTTTTGCTTTAATCTCATTAACAGGCAGACATACAGACTGCATTTATGGCTAGTATTATTGATAATACACAAATGCATTTGCAGCTTGAGTTTAAGTTAGACAAACAGTGTGAGAAAACAGATGGAAAATATTTCAGATCTATTTTACACATCATTGATTTCATGGTATGCATCCCAGTTTCCTCAGTCTGCAAATGAACTGTTTATAAAGATAATTCAACTAACATACAGATGACTGATTAATTTTCATACTGCAATAACACTAATGAAAACTCTATCAAAATACTTACTAGTTTCTTTTACATTCTAAAATATTATTGCTGCAGTATTCATTGCTGCAGTATTAATTGCTACATTATTCCCATGTTTTAAGATTCTTTGAGAAGTTCATTTAATAAATTGTGCTGTTACAATTTTCTTTGGTTGAATGCACAGAAATTCTTAAAAGCAATACAAAACTAAGTGGAACCAAACAGCTCATTAAACACTAATATCTAAATACCTCTGCTTGAGCTGATGGGATTTATGCCATATCCTGACAATCACTCCGTGGGGCTGGAGTCCAATCTTCCATCCCTTTCAGAGTGATGCTGTTATTTTCTGTGCCCAAGGATCTTCCAGGGTCTCCAGGCTAGCTTTCTGCAGCCAGACAATAGAGAAGGCAGGTGACTTGCTCCTCACAAAACTTTGCTTTGCTATAACTATGAGACGACTAAACCCTTTGGCTTCAGAAAAAAACCCCAACAAAATAACATAAGAATAATTGTGCTTCTCTTAGTGTAGCATGTTTTATTAAAGAACAGGTATTTTCTGAAAGATTTTATTTGGGGACATTACCTGGAGGAAACCACAAAAGATCACTTTTTTCCAAATCTTCATAGCCCTGTATCAATATGCTTGAAACCTTGTTTAGGAACAAGGTGTTTCCAGCAGAGCACCCCCGGCCAACATGAATTTGTCAGTGTTGTTGCTGCTTTTGCTGGAAGTGAGGTGAAGGATGTTGGCTTCCATGAGATTTCCTGGGCTGCTCTGAGCCTTAGCACCACTGGGAGGCAGGGCAGGTAACAGATTTGAGGGAAGAAACAACTATATGAGTCCTTAATTTAAAAAAAAGTAATCCTTTTACTGTTTTCTTGGACTTCAGTAAAATTAGTTCCTGTTTACACCAATGTGTAATCTGAATGAAGTCCTCAGGCCTTCTCAGATCATTGACTTCTCTACAGGCAGCAGCTAAACATACAAATCCAAGAACTACTGTAAGAGGTGTGTCATTCAGTCTTAGATGGCCGAGATAGAAGACAAGGAAAAGGCTGGTTTCTCCATGACGTAGAAAACCAAACATTAGAAACTGTTGGAAACACTAATAGAAATTTGCATTTCTATCTCAGACTTTTCACCTGAAGACCTCCACACCTTGGAAATGCTCCAGAGCCTCTGTTAGTATTGTCTTAATTTACATACACAAAATGAAGGCACAGAAATGGTAAAGGTCATTGCTACTGTTGAGAGAGGGAGATCAAACCTCTCTCTTTATGACAGGAAAAAAGATGGTGGGGCTGAAATTTCTTGACTACCCCCTTGAAGTAGTTTGCATGTTATTAATTGTATGTTTGTCACATTTTAAAGGGTCTAAAAGGTCATGTTTTGGGGATCACTGCTGCTCCTCATGAAACTTCAGGCATGATCAGGTGGGACTGTGACTCTGCCATGAGAATACAGAAGGTTGTGGAAAAGATCAATTTTGACTGACCTGCCTTGAATTCTACTAGAAGCAAATTCCTGAGGTCTTCTGAATTTGAGGTAAGCAATCGAGTTCTCCTTTATAAAGATGACATTAAAAAAGTAGGGATAGCCCTAATAATGTATCTCATTATTAATATAAACTGACATACACTAGGAGGAGGGTTGGATTATCTAATTAGCCTTTCCTAGCTTCAACTTTAATGATTTTGTCCATCAATCCCTACATTTCTCACAGAAGTAGCAATATATTCTACATTTCTTCGTAGACTGCCTGTGCTAACAAAGTAGAAAACAGCACTTCTAATGGGTTAATGCAATGGTCTTAAAATGGAGTGTATGCGTGTGCGCGCGCGTGTGCGCAAAATTTCAGCTTCGTCAGAGGCAATCGTAAACAGTTCATCAAAAGAGTGGATGGAAATGGCTGTAGTATTTCTAATTACTGTATCTAGAACAGCTACAACATAAGAAGAAAAATCAGATAAGGGTACACAAGACTTGTAGAAAATGCCATCAGATAGATCAAGTATATACATGACTCCCTGAATATTTACATTGACCTAACGTGGACTTTTCACAGAAATAGTAGAGCTCAATATGAGTGAGAACAAAACCTAGTACTACATGAGTGAACAATACAGTCACTAGTATTTGCAAATGACAATTGCTTTGCCCTTCAGGCAGTGATTAGATACAAATCCTTTTAGCAGGCCCCTGTTTCACCACGAGGCTGTTTGCCTCATGGCTGTTGACCAGGACTTCCCTTCTGTTGCTGTTCGCAGCAGTTTGATTGCAGCTCCTCTCTGGCTTCATCATCACGATGCAGATCATGTCACTTTTTTGGCAGAGCATATGTAGATGCCCTTTATTAACATGTGGAGTGTTGAATACATATGCATGTGCTCTGTAATTACTGAACACGGCTTTGTACTGCTTTGTATAAATGAGCCAGCATGCTGCTACAGGCCACTCCTATTGTAAGCACCGTTACTCTTTAAGTGTCTGCATGCACAGAGCCCTTACAACATCTCTTCATTTGGTGTTAGCAATAAACCTAATTACCTGGTAGTAAGGGGCAGTTCTGCTATAAAAGCTCTTAAAATCAAGAATTTCAGTGGCTGTAAATAGGTTGTAAAAGCCAGTTGAATTGATTTTGATCAAGAAAAAATATCAGATACTAAAATATATATAAATCTCCTGAGTTATGTCAATAGGATCTCATGTAATAGTACATGAGTGATTGTATTTAGCTTTCATATTGGTGTAGTTGTAAAGCAGAATTTTTAAGCATCCCTCTCCTTTGTGATTTGCTCTTAATGCTAGTTTATTTTAACAAAATGAAAGAAGTAAGAAAGGCAAACCAGATACCTATGTATGTAATGCCCGGAAGAGTCTATGAGCCTTGGCTCAGTGCTGTAAGTCTGGTCTTTAAGAAGAATATAGCCTGGGTGCGATGGTGAGGAGCAGGGGTGTGCTGGGTGTCTCCCACTACTGTGTGACATCTTTTCACTTCAGCATAATGGGCCTTTTTGAAATGTATGCAATAATCATTACTGAGGGAGACAAGATAAAGGACTTCAGGAATAAGGCAAAAGAGCAAAGGGTGTAGGATTAACGTAAATAACATTGCCTGATACCTTAGTTTTGTGTTTATCACACGAGTGATTTAGAGTAGTGAAAATAAGATGCCAGAATATCTGTGTGGGATGAAGGCAAATATGCTCTAAACGGAAAGCAGGCCCTCCTAATACAGAGCAGTTAAGAGGTATGATCTGTGAGCCCACGGCGTAACAGTGAATCACCACCTTCTCTCTGCTGCTATAGCCAAGGCCAATCCAAAATGCCCCAGAGAGTTCAAACCAAGTGCAGTTTGCACACAAAAACATAGCTGGAAGCCATATCGGGGAAAAGGTTACTAAAGGCAATGTTAATAATTCAAAAGCTAAGAAACAAAAGTTACTCTTAGGAGAATCTGTTCATGTTCTCTCACGTGGATCCAGCTTACCTTTTACTTAAATAACAAGCAATGCCATGTGCATAGATGTACACTAAACTCCCATTCTTCTTCACTCCCTTTTTGCTGTTTGTAATTCCTGTTATCTCCAATCTGGATTTTTAGTGGGACTGTTACCACACCTCTGCTATTTTGAAGAGTCCCTGTCCATGCTGACTGGTTACTACCATAATCATTGTTGGAAACTGAAAAGTAGTGAAAGTAAGGTGGAAGATATTAGCATATGTTATATGCTGAGGATAATGATTCCTCCTACAGCAGCTTCTGTGATTTCAAAAAGTAATGCAGAACAGCATACCAAAAAAAAAAAATTGTAATAGGTGTGTGACCCTCTGATATTCATATGGACATGTACTATTCTACGGCAAACTCACTGTGAGTGTACATATGCAAAGTAGTGACACCATGGGCCAAATTAGCAACTGGTACAAACTACCATTGCTCTGTTTACTTCAGTGGAACTGTTATTCTTCTGCTCTAGTTGTGTGTTTGTCCTAGGCCTGGTGTATTGCAGGAAAACCCTCTAGCACAGGCACCCTTACTGGTTAGACAAGCCTGAGGGACCTGGCTGTGCACCACAGCCTGTCTCCCAGCTCCATGTCAAGACAAGACCCGAGCCCACACTGTTGTTCGTGCTCAGGACCTGCATTAGGAAGGATACCCAAGCCTGTGGGATGAAAAGTTGCTGCAGCATACATTGGCCTCGTCCCTTGATCTGGGTGGTGGTGGTGGGAGCAAAAACCATGAGTACACTTGCTGTGCAATCTACTTACCAAAGCCTAGAGGCCAAAGAATGAATTAGCCTAGAGAAAAAGCTGTCCTTCTGCTTCTAAAACCTCCCAGGAGTAGATGGACTTGTAACTTGGATAAACCTCTCCAAAGCTACTGTGCTGCCAGTTTGCGCTTAGAATGGGAGAAGCAATTCAGCACCCTACAGACACAGTAGGAGAAATAATTATCTGCAACACAAACACTGATGTTACGACACCCAAAATACAGGGATGATCTCCACCCTAAAACAAGTGATATGCATGCCTGATTTGGAATTCAAATGGGACAGGTGGGGTGGTTTTGCTGATTACTGTTTGGGGCAGGAATGATAGAGGAGAGGAGATTTAGATACGTTGTGCTCCTTCCCAGAGCTTCCCAGCTTGAACACAGTAATGTCTCCTTCAAGAAATGTCTAGAGATTTTAGACGGTGCTTACTGAAAGAGACCTGTGAACAGGGAAGCTGTACTTGGTGCCCAACAGTACAAGACTATGCATTTCTGAAAATAAGCAAATTAGCCTATCTTGACTTCTTCTCATAAGTGAAATAACCTACAGTGTAACCTTATACCATTGATCAAGTTCAAATAGTGCAAATTTCCTCATTGATAATCCTGCAGAGAATGAACAATATAGGCAATGATCTGGAAACTTCCGTGACGCCTGAATTCACTCATCCCTCTTCCCATGGGCAGGGCTCCAGAACGCGAGCTGACCCCTCTCTTCCTTTCTTCCTCCTTCCAGCTGGCCAGAGCCCAGAGCTGCTTGCATTTGGCTGTATAAACATTGTTTATTGTTGAATTCTCAACAGTGAAAGGCAACTTCCACTGCAGATAGCTTGTGTATATTGTCCCAAGTGTTGCAGACCAGCTCCAGAATAGCGGGGGGAAAGGAAGCTACTGATCAGCTTTTCTGCATCAGCAGATATTGCTTGGGGGCATTGAGGTAAGCTGGAATTGCTGAAGTCTTACTGTCTCTGTTAATCAGACATGAGATGCCTAAAATTGGGTGCTGGAGGTTAGTGAACATTGAAAACATGGGCTCGGGATTTTCACTGTGGGTATGCCAGCCAAAAATATCATTGCAGTATCCTGGGCTTGGAATCCTACCCTCGGCAAACATATTTCAAGCTTATACAGAGTGTACCACCATGCCCATGTGTTAGAGTGGCATTATGCCAGTTCTCAAGGTGGTACACCAGCTTTAATAGGACATATGTGCTAAGAAAAGACATATTTAGTAGGGCAGCCTTCCTAATGCTGTAAGTACCAAACCTTCAGCCAGAAGTCCCTTTTATAGAAAGCTGCAGGCCTGTTGACACAGGATTGTGTTTGTCAGTGCTCTTATTCCCAAATAGACAACCTGTAATGGGCTAGGAGGGGATAAAAGAGGTTGTGCTATAGCAAAAAAAAAAAAAAAAAAGAGGACGGGGGTGGCCTACAAAATCTATTAATAACACAAGGGACAACAGAACATGGTTGGACAAAATCATAGCCTTGAGGCACGGCCTATTAAGGCATGACAATGGCAAATAATGACTTTTGGGCAAGATTTATCACAGCAGCTGAATAACTATCTCCCAATATACAAGTTATGCATTTGCCATAAAATGCAGGAGACCAGCAGAGTTTTTAAATAAATACTGGCTTGAGCATGGTGTATTTTCAGTCTTTAACCATGTGCTTGCCCCCAGGACTTTATCTAGATCCATACTGAACATGTTTGCCATCACTTGTGACTTGACTATTTAAATTGGCAAAAGCAGGCTTGCCATTTCTCAGTGGTTGATCATAATGAATGGGTCACCTGCCTCCGTGCTGCACTCCGATGAAAAATAAAAGGAAATTGATAAGAAAAAAGCCTGCTGTTACTATGAAACTTGAAGCTGGATTGTTAGCAGGTGTATGGCAATCATTCACAGAAATCCTGCATATTCTTTTTTAAAGGTTTTGGCCAGTGCTGTGCACCTGCCGGTGTAGTTGGGCAGAAATTGATGCATATGGACAGTCATTAGCATGTCCTCTGTTCTCAAGTCCTTTCCTGCAGGGGGGATAGATGCACCTTCCTGCCTGCAGCAGATACTGGAAGAGTGGGGGGCTTATCTGGTGAGTTACTTTTTTCACCTATTTTCTAAATCAGGCTATGGATCCTCTGCAGCTAAAAATGTAGAAACTGGCTGTCTGTTTTAGGAGTAGAAAAGCCTTTCATGTGGAAATTCAAAAAGGGAGATAACCGAGCTTCAGGCTGATTACTAGAAGGGCAATAGCATCAGACAACATCTTCTGATCTTTTTTCAGTCTTGTAACGCATTCAGCATGATAATTGAGTACACAGTTGATGACATTGTCCGTCTTATATCTTATACTTAACCTAAAAATCATACATGATACTTTACAGAGTAATAAAAATGCTCCAGGATCTAAAACAAGAATCCTTCCATCGGTTGTGTATGGACAGACTGGAGAAGAGGAGCCTCTTCTTATTTTTAAGTCAAGACCCAAGCCAGCACTGCTTAGAACCAAAAATGCTGAAATGGGTTTTTTGAAGGGTCACTCTAAAGGTCACACAGTGACCCAACGTACTCAGACTGAATACCTTTTTAGATGCAGAAAGAGATCCATTGTAGGACTTTCCGATTGAAGAACTACACAAAACTAAGAAAGCTGGTAGAAAAGGTAATTAAAAAGAAGAGTCAGAAGGGCAGACTGCATGCAGGCAGGGTGGATATTATTTTAAAAAACTGTATTAGAATTTAAGGGTATATTTCTGATTTGAAAGAACCTTTGAAAAGAGCAAAGAAGCCTGGATAAACAACAAACTTCCTTAAGTAAAAGGTTGTAGCTCCCAAATTTTAGGTTGTGCCCAATTGAGGAAAGGAGAGAAAAACATAGGTTTGTTAAGTTAAATATTAAATCATAATAAGACAATCAAGACAAGACTGTGAGGTATAAAAGCTCATACATGTTTCTCAAACACATCAGAAAGCAAGAAACCTTGCAGCATCCCTTGATGACTGACACGTGAAAGGAGTATTCCACGATAAGGTCCTGGCAGTAAAGCTGGCTGAAATCTTTGCTTCAGTGGTCATTAGCAGAGAGCTCAAAGAGGTGCTCACGTTGGCACCCTCCTCCACAGGGAGAGCTCTGCAGGAGATGTCTCAAAGTGGCAGGTGTCTGCAGAAGAGGCTCTGGAGCAAAGCCATTAGAGCAGACAGCAGCAAACTGCTAGAGTTCAGTGGTTGTAGAGACTGAAGTACGGATTTGCTGAAGTGCTGAGTGTGATAACAAATCACTGTTTATGGAGAGGAGTGGCAGGTGACAATGGTTTCACCAGTTTTGAAAGGGCTCCAGGGGGGAACCTGGGAACCACCCTCCAACAGGTCCAACTTTGTAGACAAATTGGCAGAAATGGTAACATCAGTAAACGCATGGGCAAATATAAAATAGCAGGAAAGAGTCAACAGCATTTGGAGTGGGAAGTTGCCTTCATGTGTCTGCTTACATCATTCTGAAAAAGTTACCGAGCATGTGGACAGGAGCGACCTGCCTGACAGAGTTGGGTTTGATGAAAACTTTCAAGATGGTCAAAGGTGAAAAAGGAAGCTCTTTCCACGGGCCAATAATTGATTATACAATGAGACACAGGATGATCAGTTTTCGCAATGCAGAAAGATGACAAGCAGAGTTTCTTAGGGATCTGTGCAGCAACCTAACATTAGGTATGCTCATAAATAATTTGTTAAAGATCATGAAGTGAAAAGTTTTACTGGTGATTATTTAATTAATAGAGATAATTAAAAAAAAAGCCAGCTGAGAAGAGTTGCACAATAATTTCATGCTTCTGAATGAGTGGGTAGTAGTACAGCAAGATGACATTTAATATGGATAAATGCAAAGTACCACAGAGAGCCAACCCCATTACAAGAAAATCAGTGATATGTTCTGCCCTACTTATTCAGGTTCTTAACACTGCTGTAGGTAGGTTTATGGAAACATCAGCTAAATAGCCTGTAGTTGTCAAACAAAACCAAACCAGCCCCTCCCAAGCAGACTGGTTCAGAATAACTAGGAAGGAAATCGCAAACTGAACAGAATGCACTAAAATGCTACAGTATAAAAATCCCTTTGCGTCCTCACTGTGTTTACATCCAGTCTTCAGCTCCTGAAATCCTAGAGACTAAAGCCTAGAAAAGATGTAACAGGCTTAACAAAAGGTGTGATAGGGCCACAGAGGTGAGCAAAGATTAAGAAAAGCTTGTGTACTTGGAGGGACTGGGTGTGCTACAGGTCTACAGCCTAGAAAGGAACTGAAAGAGGGGATTATGAGCCAGTAAAAGCATAAATCTCTGGAGAAGCTGAACAGCTGATAATTATTCCCTATTAACCATAATATAAGAAACAGGAGAAATAAAATTAAATAGTTAAAATTATAGAGAAGCAAACAGAAGGAGGTAATTTTTCACACAGTATGTTGGAATTTGTTATTCCAGGATAATGCCAAAAATGTACATAGGTTCAAAAGTTATTTTGACCAGTTCAGAGAAGAAAAGCATATCAAAGTCTACAAAATACAAAGATACAGACTTTGGTTCAGGAAGCCTTTGAGCTGCAAGCTACTGGAAGCTGGGAGGTTATGCAGTAGAAGTGTCACTGTTATGCTTACCTTGTTGTTTGCTACTGGCCACTGGCAGAGACAAGATACCAAACTAGACGAGCCTGAACATTAATTACACCAGTCTTATGGGTTTGGGTTTTTTTCTCCCCGCAAGGGATGAACAGTACCTAGAGCATTAGTAAGGACAGCTCATAGTGAGGGCAGTGAGGCTGGAGGGTGGGATGCTGAACAGGCAGTAGCCCTGACTGGTGGCATGTGGTGTGGCACGTGCCCTGGGTGGTGTAACAGGAGAGACAGCATTGCTCTGTAGATGCCACGGACATTAGAGGCTATAGTCCTGAATCAGGCAGTGCTACGGTGCATGTCGTGTATGACGCATTTGAAACAACTGTATTTCTCAGTGAATCTGTTAAAAGTTTCTGTGTCTAAGTCTATCATCAGATCTCATCTCTCGGTCTGTTGGATGCTGTCCCTCACCTACCACCTACCTACACTGGTGAGTGTCACATGGAGATTAGACTCATAGGTTGCTGAGTGAGCCTGACAGGACATGTAAATTTGAGAAACTTTACTTTTCATCACTTTTCCGTAAAGGTTTGGGGTTTCTTTACTCCGACCCCCCCCCCTTTTTTTTTTCTCCGCAGGGATGTCTGCCTGGGATTATCAGTACCACAGTCATCTGAACAAAACCAAGATTTATTAAACACAGACAGAATGTGAAATCCAAGTGAAAGAAACAGTTTGCATAACAAATCTCATGATATTTGCATTTCTCATAGACTAAGCAAGGTAAGACATTCTCAGCTTAATTACCAAGAAAGAAGAAAAGCCTCTGCACCATGACAGCAATACTCTGTCTCTCATCAGCTTGGAGCCTTCTGCCAGCATGAGACTGCTCTCTGGGGACGTGTATTCTCCATTTGTCCAACCTATCAAGTTACCCCACTGCCTGGAAAACTGACATACCATGAAAGAGAGTAAACTGTAAGGATTTCCTGTATTGTCCAAAAACCAGGCCACTGACTACATCAAAGACCGTTAAGAATAATTAGTAGTCACTTTCAAAGCTTTTGTGATACCACACCTCACAGATCAGGTACAATTCTATTAAGACTCTTTTTAAAATATCCCAAAAATGGGTTGTTGTTTTTTTCTTTCCTGTAAACTATGAATTACTGATAGAAACACAACCTTCTGTGAACTTCTTTAACGTTAATTTTGTTTATTGGCTCAAACTTACAAAGAAATAGAGAATTTTGAAATTTGTCATGAAGGTAAAAAACCTGCTACTTCTGAGAAATACTGTTTCAGGAAACGTTAGACACATGCATTTTCAACCCACTCCTTTAGAAATAAATGTATAGAACTGTTAGCACAATAACCAAAATTAGATTATATATTATATTCCCTGCTGTAAGAGGAAAGAACTATACATGGTAGAGTGATCCTAAATGCAAAATTGGCTTAATGGACTTCAGTGTTTGTAAGTTCAGGTCCTAACTAGGAGCATTTAGATGTACCTAAAAATCATTCTTAAAAACAAAACAAAAAAGCCCCCTTTGATTGATGAAAATCAAGCAGATCAACTCACTTTTCCTGAATAATCCTACATTCCCTATAAGCAAAGTAGATTGGCATGAATTTTACAAAGTTTCTTTGGCCGTTGAAGAATTAACAAGAGAAGAGACAACTTGAAAAATGAATGCTTTGTTGAAATGAGCTAAAAGTGAATGAAAAAAAGATAAAATGTTTGATCTTAGGTGACTTATGGTAGACTTTATTTAATATTTATTTTGAAATTATATAATTTTCATAGCAGTCTCAATATGCCACAGTAGCATAAATATTAATTCAGAAGCAGAACAATTTTGTAAAGAAATGCCTGACAAAAACAATTGTCAATGCTTATACTGATTTTCTCCTGGTAGTTTCTCAAGAAAACACGTTTTTCCAGTAAATCTGAATGTTCTCTGCTTTATTTTCCTTAAATCTGTGTTTAATACATCTTCTTGTCACCCCTGAATAAGCTACTGATTACTTGGCAGTTCTCTTCTCCTATTAAGAGAAAGAAAGTAGGCCTGAAACGGAGGGATCCCCAAGTGCATTAGCCCAACACCAGGTCTATGCATGATTTAGCAGTGCAGTTTCAGTTGTACATTGCAGCTACGGTGATCTAATGGCTTGCTGCTGCTGAAAATGTTTGTCCTTCCTTCTTTCCGTACGGCATCCCCAGCTACATGCTTCTGCTGCATCTCCTTTGTTGGCACTGGCACGCATCGACATTGCGCTGGATCTTGAGTCAAGAAAGAAAATGATTTGTCTTACTTTTGAAATTGTTTTGATTATTTTGCATTACCACTGACGTTAGGTAGGAAGTTATGAAGGCAGATCTTTATGTATAATGTATCAGCACTTTCTGCCTGTGCCTGTTTGACATACATCCAAAATGTTCAAAACCGCAGGGAAGTTACAACACAGTGAAACCCTATCAAAGGAGGAGCAAGCATCTTGCTCATGCCTTAAGTATTATATTGTTACTGGAAACTGAATAACAATTATCCTAGCCAAAAGTCAGGTCAGACCTTTCTACCATTGGAGACAGTTAGAAAAAGTCCACTGACTTTATAGACGGTGAAGCCAAGCACAAAGGTGAGATTAATCCATCCTTTGCATTTAGTGGATAATACTAATGAAATGGATTGACTTAAAAAGTGGCCACTTTGAAGCCTCAGCTTATATTGTCTAAAGCTATTTCATACTTTAACATTATCTGCTGATGACATACAGCTAAAGGAAATTTCAGTGTGGGATTTTTAACTGGGTGACACACAATGTTACCATAATTAGAGGACACTCAGTCCAATCCCAACAACAGGAAGGTTTCTATCTTTTGAGGTGTTTACCTGGGTGTTTTTACGACACTGTACCACAAATCTTTTAAAGAGGGTATCTTGATATAGGCCAGGGGATTACTGTTTCTTCTTCATAAAGCAATGGAACCAGAAAAGAACAGAATTGAGAAAATAACTCAGAATACTAAAAGCTATTTATGTTTTGTGGGATTTTGATTCAACTTGGTTTATAGCTTTGATGAGTTTTCTGTGACATTCTCAATGATAGATTAGAAAATACTAACATGTTTTTAAATAGTTAATCTTTTATGTTCAGAACCAGTTTTCTGTGTTCAGAATCATATTCAGCCCCTAGACATTTTAATAATGCTTTAAGAAAGATATATACTGAAAATACAGATGCAATGTTGTCATTCAAATGTAAACCTGATAAAATATTAAAATTTTTAATGAAATTTTTCTAGAAATAGAGAAAAAATGTCACCATTGGCAAACTTTACAGTGAGAAAAGCCTTTTTTTTGAGCAAAAGATTGTTCAGTAACAACATTAAATATTGAACTATGTTGAAGTGTGTCTGTAAACAGCCTTCTTTCGGCTCAGTATGATGTAGATTTATTTTCTCCTCTGTGGAAATAGAATAATGAAATTCTATTTTAAACTCAGGACTGAAAAGACAGTAGGATAAAATCTATAACTTTCCATTATTAATTTTACGATTTGTTAAGCTCAGTGGAACTAGCGATACATTGTGAATAGAACATTTTAAAAATCCCCTTTGAAATCACTAAAGTGCAATAATCATTTCAAAGACAAAGGAATTACAAAAATCAACATGCAGCTAGTACCCCATGAAATGAAACGTAGTCTTGTCTGTGTGATTTTTAACTACTGTTGTCATACACAGCATCTGAAGACATTAAAGCCACAAGAGAGAGAGAATGCAGTATGCCCTATTTTCACGCCAGACTTTGCGTTTTGCATCTAACAAGGCTGGGTAGTCAATCAGTTCCGCAGTTGTCACTCAATACCTCAATCGTAACAACACTTGTTTAAAAATAGCCTGATTGCTCATGTAATTAACGAGGTGCCTTTCATTATTGGTGATGGCACTGTCACCTCGGCACTCTGCACGGGGCTGTTTCGGTGACTCGAGGGACAGCAGGAGCGGAGCGTGCGGTGGGGCCACGGGCTGGGCAGAGGTGCATCCCCTTGGCCCCGCAGGAGAGGGAACGCTTTCCTGCTGGCTCTGGGCCCGCGATGGCCTCCGTGGGCTGGTGGCCGGCATGGTGCAGTGCAGCTGGGACAGGCAGGGCGGGAAGAGTCCTCCATGGCCGGCGGCCGGCTTCGGCCTCTGCTCTGCTGCCAAACCGCACCCCCATGTTGGGAAGAAAAGCAAAGGCTCAGCCGGGGCTGCCAGCCCCGAGCCTCAGCTGGGCCTGCGAACCTGGAGGCTCAGCTGGGGCTGCCAGCCCTGCCTCGCCGCTGCTCCTGTCTCCCGTCACTGGGAGCCGTTGTCCGTCCTGGCTGTGGGCTCTCCCTGCAAGGCACTGAGAAGTGTTGACAAACAGCTGACTGGAAAGAAAAGCTTTGGTGCCCTGTGCTGGTTCCCGATGTCCGCAGTTCCGTGGACAGATGAGAAAATAAAGCCCTTTGTTGGAGAAAGGCAATAACTATTTCCTGCAGGAGAAGCAATTGGAGACTTCTAAACCCCAGTGCCTCCGGGCAGTCAGTGCAGCTCAGAGGTTTACAGCCAGGGAAGCCGTGGCTGGGGGTTTATGCACGAGTACGCTCGCTGACTCTCTTGCTGGGGTCTTCTGTGCTATCATTTCTCATTTCACCGCAGTTGTTTAGAAACTCTTGCTGTGCATTTACAACTCCCAGTAAATAGAATAGCACGTCATTTTGGGCGGACTCTGGCAGCAGTTTATTCTCATAATGCTGTTTGGTAAGCTGGTGAAGCATCCATCCGATTTCCTAAAGAGCATTTTCTGCTTAGGTTGTGGCTCTATTAATCTGTTCAAGCCAATTCTATAAAACCCAACCATCTGTATTTGTGAAGATCATGCTTTATTTAGATTTTCTTTGTGTCTACTGTCAGTGGATGATTAACAGTACTAGGGATTTACAGTGTAAAGTCTATATATTGGCATGTTACAGGGACCTTCTAAGTAGCGCCTCCCAATATTTGAGTAACAGCTGGTACAGTTAAGTCCATCAGGAAAACAAATAACGGCTACAAATAATGGAAATAGCTAAGCTTTTGCAGTGTATAATGGCTGCAAATAGCAGAAATACCAAAGCTTTTGCACTGTTTCAGCCTATTCACTAGGCTTTTATTTTATTTGTAATTACTGAAGTTTTCTTGTTAATTGCACAGCAATGTTTAGTTAACATTTTTGTATTGAGTATGCATGGTACTTCTAGGAAAATGATGAAGCAGTCACTAAAGATCTGTCCCAACAAGCTTGTTGAGGGTCCCGAAGAGGACTCCTGTAGGATTTGTATTAATATATTAAATTAGCTCCCTTGGCTAATGTTTTTCTTTTTCTTTTTTTCCCCCCCAATTTTCTCCTGCCTCTCTCCTGAAAGTAGTACTAAGTTAGATTCTGTTGCATGACTTGGCAAGAAGGCATTACTTAATGTTTTTTATTATACCTACATGCACAGGTACCATACAACTTCAGGGAGCTCCTCTGTGACAGACTCAGAATCGCACAGGTGGCACGGGACCTCTGCAGACCGCTAGTGCAGCACTTGTATCAGGTTGCCCAGGGCCTTGTCCAGTCAAATTTGGAATACCTCTAAGGATGGACCCCAAACTGTCTGGGCAACCTCTTCCAGGTTACCCACTCGCATGGTAAAAATTTTTTCCATATGAAATCAGAATTTCTCATGTTCCAACTTGCCCCTGTCACCTCTCGTCCTGTCCCTGTGGACCTCTGAGAAGAGTCTGCTGCATCTTCTCTACACCCACTTATTAGGTAGTTGTAGTCGGTGGTAAGATGTCCCCTGAGCCCTGCCCTCTCCAGGCTGAGCACACATGGCTCTCAGCCCCGCTGTGTGCCCCAGCCCCGTATCATCTCAGCCCCCCTGTATGCTCCAGCCCCGTATCATCTCAGCCCCACCCCGTGTCCCCCAGCCCCGTGTCATCTCAGCGGCCTCAGCTGGACTCGCTTCAGTACGTCAGCTGGAGAGCCCAGCGTGAGCTGTACACAAACACATATTGCCTGCGAATCCAAGCCATGATGCTTGGTTTTCCTTCCACGTGTTCTTATGAAAACGCTAAAAAGTGAAGGATGGGCTGAGGCAGGAGAAGATGGTATCACATGGGTGGGGTTGTCGCTGGGCTGAGCACAGTGGCTCCGTCCGGAGAGGAGCTGCTGTGTGAAAGCTGACACAAGCAGCAGGGCAGCCAAGAAATGCACGGAGACAAACTTTTCTGGGGTTACTGTTATTTTCCCTGCTCTGTTTTAAGTAGCATGCTGCAGTGTTCGTAACTTGCCAACACAGTGTCACATACTCTGGAAGCACGAGCCAGAGGAAATGAGCTCTGCATTCACACTTGGGTTACTTCTGCTGAGAATGGCTTCAGGATGAGCTGTTACAGCAAAGTAACCTCCTGAAATTTGGAAATTTAGGGAATTATTTTCCATATGACACTGATGTTGACATTAAGGATTTGCTCAGGTGCTAACATACGTTTTCTAGGTATACTGGCAGCACAAGACAACTGGCAGAGCTTGGAACATCTTTTTAGTTCTTTTTATGTTGTTCATTATAGTGAACCTGATCGGATTACTAATAGGAGATGTGTTAACTTCTTTTAACATGCAATTGATACAGAACAGTTTGTGAAATATTTCCAGGTTAATGTAAAAAAATATAGGAGTTAATCTTAGGGGCCCTGACGTAGCAAAGAAATACAGCAAGTTCTTCATCTTAAGCACACGCTTAAATCCATTTCAGTTTAGCAAAGCACGTAAGTGTTTGGCTGAACTGTGGCCAAGCAGTTTTGGCAACCGCTTAGTTCTGACGGAAAGTTTTTCTGTCAAGTGCATTTCCTTGGTGCCTGCTAATGTGACACAATCTAAATAACAAGAAATGAACGTTGTCCGGCAGGCACTGACAGGGCTAAACAGTAAAGGGGTTTAGACTCTGCCTCTGTTTTTCTCTGCATGGGTTGCTGTTTTACTTGTTAAGAAGTTGAGTTAAAATACTCAAGAATCCATACTCAAATTTCAGCACATTGAAGGGAAATGCACTCTTAAACTGTTGCACTTAGTTTTTAAAAATTATGAAAATTGGGTCAGGTGAATCTAGGCTGCCTGTGAAGGACAATCCCATTCCCACCTGCAGCTGGACGCCTGTGACGTTGATGCCTTTATTGGAGCTCATTGCCTTGGGCTTTCTTACAGTCAATAAAAAGAAAGAGGCACTTTCATGGTAACATTCATTTGACTTTTTTCAGACGTCTGCTTCAGGATGATGAGATGAATTGCATTTCAAAAGCTCCTGATTCTCTCTGTTGGGGATAAAAGGATCCCAGAGTGACTAGGTCAGATGAATTTGGTCCTTGTGTCCATAAAAATGAAACTTTAGAAACAAGCAGCAGTAAAACGCAGAGCTGAAGTGATTGAAAAGTAAAATCTGCTTACTTCATTAAATCTGATACAACTATTTGAAAATCGCAGAGTATGTCATGAACCTCCCACAAATGTTTTCTCATTAATAAAAAACCTAAAAGCTAAAAAAAAAAGTTTATTTTAATTGTAATTATTGTAATTGGAAATAATTCACTTCAAGTGCAATGGGGCTATAAGCTTTCTCACACTGGAGGAGTTCATAGCTCATAGACTGTGATATCAAGTATCATCAATTCATTGTGGGAAAAATAGAAAAATTACCTAGGAAGGGTTAAGACCAATATTAGTACAAAAGTTAGAGTACAGTATTATATTTCAATCTGAGCTAAAAATGAAACAAAAATATATATCTGATATAAACGAATGTTGACGGTGCAATGCAGAAAAAAAGAAAAGTATATTAGAAAATTTATATTCAGAGTATACAGAAAAAAGTAATTGAAAGAGACAGGGAGCAAGTGTGTTCCTTGGTAAATGAGCACTTCACTTCCAATCTCATTCTTCTTAATCTTTCACACACATTCTGAGGAAGAGATTTAAAATATCTGCTTGAGATTTGGAAGAGGTTTAGTACATTGGGACAGAGTGAGCTCCATGAGTAGGGTTTTAAGAATATATTGAACCCAAAGTGGGAAGTTTTCCTGTTTACCAGCTTATTGTTACCTTAATTTTCCCATGATATACATTGGTACCTGATAAAAACATAAAATGCTATTTACATTTTTTTGTTTGCTCAGCAGACCCTGTCTATTATCCAACAGTGGACTCTGGATTGCAAGAAAGTACCCTGCTAATTCAAGCTAGTCCAGAAGCTGATAGTTCTGATCCTTCCCACTAAAAGACATTTTTTTTGTGAAATATGGTCTATCACTTGGCATTGAGAAGCAGAAAAAAAATCCCTGTTGTACTTGGAGGATGTTTGAGCATTTACACTGTTAACAATAACAACTTCCTGAGCAAATCTCCTCCAGAGAGAACTGACTGGAGGCTAAAAATGGGCACGTGCTCAGGTATTTTTATGACTTTTATTTGCCGTATGAAAGAATTAAAAGCCGATGGACTGGGGGTCCAAGCGGGAAAGCAGATAAAGTATTTTCATTTTTTCTACAGAAAAGTACGTATTGGCATTACTCGGCTATTTAGTATGAGCAAAAGAATGGGCGGCAAGCACATGCATACATTAAAGGGCTGAAATTTTTGTATTAATCTGTATAGTCAGCCCAGGGTACATTGCTGCTGGAGGATATTGCTGAGGAAGTGGTTAGAGAGATTTAGAAAAGGATTAGGCATTTATATGAATAGGAGTAACGTCTGCTGTTCTGCTGATGAGGTTAAAGGAATTACGAGGGATATCACCCTGCAGCCCCAGGCCATAAGCTAATCACCAGCTGGACTCAGGAAGGAACCCCCTCTCTGCCTTTTTGGCACAGCGCTGCACATTTGGTTGGGGCCACTGCTGAAAGTTCAAAAGAATCATCAATCTCACGTCGCTACCCGAGGCAAGATGCCTGTTCCGGTACAGTAACTCCTCCTGTTATACCTTTCAATATATACCTACCAGGGAGTGCTGCATCCTCATCACTCCCAAGTGCATCCCATCTTACACAGTTGTATGAAGCTTAATCTTTAATTGAGAAATGCCATCCATAATATATATTTAATCTATTTTTTCTCTAAGAATTTTAAATAATTAATGGGCCTTTGTTATGTAAGGAGGCCAGTTATACATCATCTGAGCTGCACCTAGAGATTTTTGATGTCGGCATTCTCAAATGAATTACATCTCTCTGGGGCCATCTATAATTCTAAATACAATTCTGATGAGGAATTATGCATGTAATATTCACGAGGAAATAAACAAGTAATCTCCATCACGGATTTGATACTAAAGCTTCACAATCCAATAAGGTTGATGTGTTAGTGGCAGAGAGTACCGATTTTCTGCTCCGTCACCAGAGATCCTTTCATTCAGCCTATGTACATATATTTTTCCCTTGGGGAGAACCTGTTGCTGGAAGTGCTATCTGATTTTACAAAAACAACAGTGTAGATGCTGTAACGTGGAAGTAAAAAACCATTGCTGCGGTTTCAGAGGCCCAGATGGCCTGGCAGTGCACACATGCCTAGAGCTCACCCTTTGTGATCACGCGTTGCAGAAAGGATCCGGATTCAGAGAATTCCACGTATCACCAGCTTTACAGTGTTTGGATTACAGTCGTTGAATTACAGTCACCTATTTCCTTTTCATTCTATACTTCAGAAATATAAATGTTCCTGATAGTCCATGCCAGGTTCCCAATCATTTCCAGTTACAGCTAATGGTCTCAGCTGCTGATACCTGAAGATACAAGCAGGCAAAGAACTGAGATCAGTTTATGAAACTGACTACAGAAAAAAAATATTTTAAGGACTCCTGAAATCATACCGTTTGAGATATCCAAGTATCACCTGAATTTCCCAGACCTAGCCCTTCAGATGATTTGGACTCTGCCTTGCGGTCACATCCCCAGTGACGAGGCAGGGCTTGCATAACAGCAAACTGACACAGGAGACTATTGAAGAAGTGGCCTTCTGAGAAAGCCTGAAGTGACTTGTGCTCCTGCTCAGCGCTCTGAAGCTGTAATATGAAGAGTTAAAGCAAGCTAGAGGGAACTGAAGAGAAAGACCCTTAGGGAGGGAATGATCGGAGAATCCTGACTTTCCATGGCATCCAGGGGATGGGAGGTGGTGGAGCTGCTTCTGTTAAGGAATCAAAGTAGGTGACTGAAAAGCATGGGAAAAAAGCTAGATCCAGATTTGAGAATGATCTGCTGAGCTCAGGAGAAAGAGTTTTAAAACTGAATTTATCTTGACATGAGAACCGCTGAATGAGCCGGGTGGCCAGGTGCTCCTTTGGACCTGACCATTTGAGGGGACGCCTTGACAGATCCTCTGAGGAAGGGGAAACAAGCAGTTTCAGAGTATGGTGCTGGGGAAGACCCTGCCTAGACGTGCCAGTTGTTAACTACACCATGTGTAGTTTATGACCAGAGGACAGTCATGTGAGTACAAAGGCTAATGCCTTCATAAGCTGTACTTTAACAGCTTGCCATTCTAGCTCGTGCGCTGTTGTCTGGGCAGAGGTCAAATCCCTCCTTCCCCAGGAAGAGCTTTCGTAAAAGCTGGAAAAAAACTTTCTGGTTTATGGACTGCTTGTGGAATCTCTCCAGAAAAAGGGATCTCCTATTTCCCTCTCCCCTCGGCTCTGTGGAGCAGAAGACAGGTGTAAGATGATATCTGAACATACAGACGTTGGTATGTCTGTCAAGCAGTTAGTTGAAAGCTCCTCCAGTGATGGTTGTTAGTGGCCAATTTACCCTTTGCTGTAAAAACACAGTAAGGGGAAAATAGTTACCAGACCATCATGATCGTTTTCTGTTCATGATAGGCCAGTTTCAGGGGCTACTGTCCCCCAGTTATTTGCCATATTCCTCCTACTGGATGTCCCCAGTGCTATGCTAGAGTTTGCTGAACAGGAGACACAGGTAACAGGAGATGAGCCGAGTTTCTGTGCTGCCACAGCTCAGAGCCTGATGCGTTCATGTAAACTGCCGTTGGTTTCCATTTACCTTACTGAACCAGACTGTGCACCAAACCCCGCTGAGTTCAGCCCTGCTCCGGGCTGGTGAAGCTAAAGCCAGCAAACGCTGTTGTGTACCTCTTTCTGAAGTGTCAAAGACAGCCTTGTTTTGGGGTGTGGTGACACAAGATTTTTCCTGTGTCATTTGCTCTACATAGCTTTATTAATGCATTGCGTACTTAAAAGTAAACATAGTAGAAATCAATTGTTGGCCTGAAAAAGCACAAATGGGCTTGAGAACAGCTTTCACATAAACTATAGCTCATTAGCCTCTACTTAAGTACTGTCATATTGCCAAAAGATAGCAGATAGATAATAAGCGAGAGATCAGCATAGGGTAGGGCATGGCTGGGGAGGGGACGAGACTCAATTAAGGAAGGCACAGAAATCAAATAAGGAAGTAATTTGGAACTGAAGTGTGACTTGATTTTGCCCAGAAGTAGCCTCGCTCCAAACGCCCAGAATACTGTTTCCTTAAAAGACATGATGCTAAGTGATTAAAAAGCTACGGTGAATAATAATCACTGCTCGAGAGATCTGCGGGCAGCTTTTGCTTTTCTCTTGCTGATCCCGTGGTGGCTGGTATTTATTTAAAAAAAAAAACCAAACCCCAAACCTGCGAGCACTGCCTGCAAAGCCTGGCACAACCCCCAGAACAAGGGGTCCAAAAGGCCCTGGGGGTGCTGGTCGACAGCCGGCTGAACGTGAGCCAGCAGTGTGCCCAGGTGGCCAAGAAGGCCAACGGCATCCTGGCCTGTATCAGAAATCGTGTGGCCAGCAGGAGTAGGGGAGTGATCGTGCCCCTGTACTCGGCACTGGTGAGGCTGCACCTCGAATACTGTGTTCAGTTTTGGGCCCCTCACTACAAGAAGGACGTTGAGGTGCTGGAGCGTGTCCAGAGAAGGGCAACGAGGCTGGTGAGGGGTCTGGAGAACAAGTCTGATGAGGAGCGGCTGAGGGAACTGGGGTTGTTTAGCCTGGAGAAGAGGAGGCTGAGGGGAGACCTCATCGCTCTCTACAACCACCTGAAAGGAGGTTGTAGCGAGGTGGGGGTCGGTCTCTTCTCCCAAGTCACAAGCGATAGGACGAGAGGAAATGGCCTCAAGTTGTGCCAGGGGAGGTTTAGATTGGATGTAAGGAAAAATGTCTTTACTGAAAGTGGTGAAACATTGGACCAGGCTGCCCAGGGAAGTGGTGGAGTCACCATCCCTGGAGGTATTTAAAAGACATGTAGATGAGGCGCTTAGGGACATGGTTTAGTGGGCATGGTGGTGTTGGGTTGATGGTTGGACTCGATGATCTTAGAGGCCTCTTCCAACCTTAATGATTCTATGATTAAACCAACCCAGCCACAAGCGCATCGCTGCCTCTGAACAGCCCTGTGTGCCCGCGGGACGATGGCAAACAGCAAAAACTGCAGAAATGCTCGTTTTAATCAACCCCCTTTCTTTTCCGAGGACCTTCGCATGTTTAAAGCTGTTCTCGGCTGTGTCCCGGTTACAGCGCCCGAGGCGGAACGAAGACACGCCGCGGGCGGGGGGCTGCTCCCCAGCGGTGAGGGGCCTGGGAAGTGGGAGGGCGGTCGCTTCCCAGAGCGCCTTCGCTTGGATTATTTACCTTTCAGTTATAAAACTTGTGTTCGGCTTTCTTCCCCCAGCCAGCGGGAGGACTCGTTTCCAAGCAGCGACACAAACGGACATGGGATACCCGCTGCCCGAGCCCCGGTAACGGGCTGGGATGGCGGAGGGCCCCCGTCCCGGGGACGCACCGAGCGCGGCGGGACCGACGCCGCGCCGGGCCCACACCGCTGCGAGAGACGCAGCCCGGCCCCCCGGCCCTCCTCGGGCTCCCGCTGCGCCCGGGCGCGGGGAGCTGGACACCGAGGGCGGAAGACACGTGAACTCCGGCGACGCCCGCCGTCAGCCAACGGCAACTCGGGCTCCCCCGACCTCGGGGAACGGTCGCCGGGGACCCCACCCCGCGCAGCTGCAGCTCGGCCGCCGAGTCGGGGCCTCGCACCGCCCGCCCCCTCCGCGCCCGAGCTCCCGGGGCAGCGGCGCTCCCGCCTCCCGCCGCCGCAGCCCCCTCCCCTCAGAGCCGCCCGCGCTCCGGCCGCGGGGGGGGGGGGGGGGCGCGGTCCCGCTCCACAGGCCCGGCGGCGCCGCTCCCGCCCGCCGGGGGGCGCCCGCCCCTCGCGCCCACTCCTCGCGCCCGCTCCCGCCGCGGCGGCCGGCGCGGGGGCGGGGAGGGGCGGCGGCGGGTGAGGGGGGAGCGGGGGGGAGCGCCGCCCGCCGCGCTTTGTGCCGCTCCTCGCTCTCCCTCCCCCTCCCGGCTGGCGGGGGGAGGGCGGCAGCAAATCAGCCCGGCCCGGCGGGGCTTCCCGCCCCCGGCGGCCGCCTCCGCCATTGGGCCTGCCCGGCTCTCTCCCCGCCCCACTGGGCCGCCGCCGGGGCTCCCCACCGCGGGGAGGGCGCGTTCCTGCTGCCGCGGTGAGCCTCAGCCGCCGGCGGCAGCGCGGGCGGGCCCCAGCGCCGCCCCCGAGCGGCGGCCCCGGGCGGTACCGCCCCCGGCCCCTTCCCGCCGGCCGCGGGCGAGGAGCGGCGGCGGCAGCAGGAGGCGGCGGCGGGCGGCTCACCTGGGCCGGGCCGGCGGCGCCCCTGTGAAGCCCCCGAGCGCGGCCGGGCGGGAGCGGCGCCGAGCGGGACGCCCTGCGCAGCGGCTCCATGGCGACCGCGGCGGTGGAACCGGTCTACGGGCTCTCCGAGGACGAGGTGGGTCGGGGCGGGGGGCGGCTTGGGAGCCCCCGCGGGTGGTCTCGGCCGCGGCCAGCCTGGGGCCGGGCCGGGCCGGGGCCGTGGGCGGTAGCGTGCGTGTGTGTGCCCGTGCGTGTGTGCGCGCCCGTGTCCGAGTGTGCCGGGGTGCGGGGAGCCCCGCCCGCCGCGGGGGAACAGGCGCCCTTCGCCTGGCCGCCCCATCGCCATTAGCGGCGTTGGTGGAGGGGGAGGCTGTGGGCAGCCGGTCCCGGCAGGCAGCCCCCGCCGGCCGGGCGAAGGTCGAGGGTCGGTCCGGGAGGGCGCCCGGCGGGCCCGCCCCGTCCCGCTCCGCTCCTGCGGCCGCACCGCGGGGCTCCGCGCCCCCGCCCGGCAGCGCCGCCGGCAGCAGCCGCGGGCGGGCGGGGAGACGTGGCGGCGGGCCGAGCGGGGCGCCCTGTCCCGCAGAGCGCCGGCAGCCGCCGCCGGCCCGCTCGCAGCCCCGGCAGGTGCGTCCGCCCGGCCGGCCGCCCGGCCCGCGCCGTCCCGGAGCCCCGCGGCCGCCGCCTGCAAGGGGCCGGGGGCGGGCGGCGCCTCCGCTGCGAGGAGCGGCCGGAGACCCCGCCGCCCCGTGCCCGCGGCCTGGCTGCCCGGGCGGACCTGGGCGCTTTGCCGCGGGGCTAGGGAGCGGGGTCCGGAGGGTTCCCGGCGGCCGGTGTGCAGTCCCCGCTGCAGAGCGTTTCCTGGGCTGTGCCCGGTTCCCGTGGCCGGATCCCCACCGCCACCTCTCGCCCCTGCGTGCGCGGCGCGCCTCAGACGGGGGCTGGTGGCGAACAAAGAGCCGGGGCTGGCGATGGAGATGCTGTAGGTGGGAGGCAGCCGCTGCCTCGCAGCCTGGCGTGGTGAACGGGCTCTGCCCAGCGCTGGCTGCGCAGCTCTGCGGGTGTCCCCGGGGAGCGGCCGGGGGCAGGTGGGGGAAAGGCCGCTCTGTTGAAAGAGGAGGAGCTGCGTGGCCGACCCGCTGGTCCCCCCCACCCCGTATCGTGCCGGGGAGCTGGTGTCAAACACCGCCTGGTGCCTAATGCAGATGGAGCTTGATAAACTAGGTAGGACTTGTGATAACTAATCGCTGTGTTCTGGTTTTATCAACTGATGTCTTCTGCAGAACCATATACCGTGCTAACAAATTAAATATGCATAAGCTGAACAGTCCACTCTATCTTATGTGAATGTTAAAAATTGTAGTTAATGCCCTTTTTATTTCATTGCCTTGGTGAGGTACTCTTTTTTTTTTTTTTTTTTTTTTCCCCCCCCCCCTTAGTAGGCAGCATAATAAAGCATCAGAAAAGGGACAGGGTATGTTACTGTTCTGTGATTTCAGTATATCAGCTGTTAGTATCGGGCATATTGCTTGCCCGGGTTGTATTTTTACAGGAGTGAATAACGATAACAATATTACGTCCGGTTTTATGGGACTAAACATGAAGGGCTATCTGGCAGTCGTCTTGTGCTATAGAAGAAACTGGCATAAAAAAATCTTCTGACTGTAGAAGCTGCCAGACAATTTTATTACCTATTATATTTGAACGGCACCAAATCTAGATGACTGTACCATTTAATTCCAATTGGAAGGGAGGTTCGTTGGCTGGAGTGAGTGTTTTTATAAAGGGGGGTGGTGGTTAGTTCTGCTTTTGTTGATTTATAAAGCTATGAGAGCAGTCTGATTTGAAATGCTCTGTATGTGCGTGAAGGTAGAGGAGAAGAGGGCGCGTTGCGAGAGCCTTGGGCACATAAGATAGTGAACACAAAATCGGAGGAGAATCTTTTCCTGCCTGGGTTGTTTTCGTAAGCCTTCATGTGAGGACAAGGCTAGCTGACGGCAGCGGAGGCTGCAGGAGTCCCCCGAGCAGCTCGCTCCAGCCGGCTCCCATGTGCAGGAACGCTTCTGTGTCACCCAACCCTTCAGGTAGCCTGGGCCCACTGCCAAGCAATCTGTGGTG
Source organism: Aptenodytes patagonicus (assembly GCF_965638725.1). NCBI lineage: Eukaryota > Metazoa > Chordata > Aves > Sphenisciformes > Spheniscidae > Aptenodytes > Aptenodytes patagonicus. The sequence goes on along the minus strand of NC_134982.1, from coordinate 637,635 downwards.
ATCCTGCCTGCTCCCAGGGTGCCAGAGGGCCTGTACGGGCTGCAGGAACAACCAGGCCAGCGGGGCTTGCCGTCTCAACGCGGGCACCCCAAAACACTTGATTGGTGGCAGTTACATGCTTTCACGGTTTTGAGTATATTAGGAAGTGTGATCTGTGAGGTAAAGGGAAACCTGTGAGCCATCCCGCCATGTCCCAAACAGGTGGCTGAGAACGTGATGCTGGAGTCTGGCTGCTGCTTTTTTGGTTGTGTACTCACTGATACCTTTTGTGCCTGCCTCCTTCCTTGACATATGCTGGTACTTGCGCAGAATGTTAGAGAGAAATGAATACACAGAGAAATCCACTGGACGGAGAAGCGCAGCTGTTGGCTGTGCTACTCAGCGCCCCACTCTCCACCTTGGCTCTGAGATGGAAGGGATCTCATGAGAGCAAGGGCAGTTGCTGTAATGGTGCTCACATCCCCTGCTTACGCTAGGGACCTGGTCTGCTAAAGGGTGGGCATGGCGGGCCAGGTAAGAGCACCTGTCACTCACCTCCTCTGGTAAAACCAAGCTGTTTGAAAAAGAACTGCTTGGAAAAGCAAGCCTTTGGTGTCTCCACGATGACCCATGGTGGTCCCACGTCACAGATGCAGTTGATGACTGCAGCCACCCTACTTGTGAGGAACAGTGGACTGGTTCTTTGTTTTCTGTATTGCTGTAGATTGTGACGGTGCTGGACACTTTAGAGAACAGAGCAGTGATCATCTAAAAATACGACAGGAGACCGCAAATGGATATAGGGTGGAAGAAAGAGGAAAAAAGGACAGGGTGAGGAAGGGCATGGAGGAGAACGCGGGCGGTATTACGCAGCCCGATGGGCTGTAGTTTCAATATGCCAACAGCCTAAACTGTTGTTGAGTCTGTGGTAAATGTATGGGCAAAGGAAAACACTGAAGGAGGAGAATCTCCCTCGGGAAGGCGGCTATAAGTAAGCTTCGTTAAAGGTAAATCTAAAGAGTGGTTGAGAAAGGCAGGTATGTTTGCAGTTTCATTGCATGCTGGCTTTTGTGGATAATGACTTCTCATTAGCATTGGCTTGGATTTGACTTGTCTCTTTTTTTTGAAAAGCAAAATCTTTCTGCTAGTCTTGAGAGGCCGAATCATGTATGCGAACATGTTTAGGCTATTAATTTTTCTTTGTCCCCACCTTGGTTTGAAATACAGTTTGCAGTTCTCTTTTATACTGTTTTATGTAGGGTTTTAAGTAGGCCTTATGTAGAATTACCTGTCCTAGCACATTTGCTGATTGGAAAAAGTAGTTATTTAAAGGTAAGCTAGACTTACTTAATGGCTTCCTATAAAAATAGCAGTATCTTACAAATAATTAAGCATAGGCTTAACTTCTACTTGCACAGTAGATGTACGTGTCAGTAGGCCTACTTCATGTCTTAAATTAAGCATATGCTTAAGTGTTTGCAGAGTTTGTGCCTACATTAATCTCTAAATAGCTATAATTCTCAGTGGATACCTTCAATATGGACATCTGTTCTCATTTCGTTCAAATACTCTGATAGGCGTTAAGACATTCTGTAGTTTAGAGACTTACTGAGTCACAGATGACAAGCCAACCATTGCATTTAGCCACTGTCAGACTACGTTTTTCTTCAAATGTTGTTTTCATAAACCTGCCTCTTTGTAAATATGAGCTATAAAAAAATTTAGATTAATCTATTAGTTAAAATTAGCTGTAAATCAAATTCACTTGATACGAATTTTTCACTGTGAGGCTGGCTTTAGCACTGCCACAGGTTGCCTGGAGAGATGGTGGAGTCTCTGTTGCTTGGAGCAATTCAGAAGCCATCTGGACATGGTCCTGGGCAACCGGCTCTCGCTCGAGTGGGGGGGTGGGCCAGATGACCTCCAGAGGTCCCTGCCAACCTCAACCAGTCTGTGATTCTGTGAAATAATATTTATGTAGGCTACTGGAAGCTTAGGTGCTCTCATGTAATCTTTAAATACAAGTATATTTAAAAACTTACACCCCTTAGTAGCTGAAAATGCTTATGTTCCTGTGTAGAGCGTTCCTCCTTCTAACCAAAGTGGTGTATCCATTGCACACGCTTGGTTTGTGAGATGGCCATTTGTTAAACGCTCCTGTTGTTAACAGTGACGGGTCTTCAGTGCTGGCCTCCGGAGTGGAGAGAAAGGGAGCGAAACTGGAAGCACCAGCCCAAGTGACGTAAGCGATTTCCCCAGCTTCTAGCATTCGTTTAGGGAGTTCCTGAACCATTGAATACCTCAGGACCATTGATTTTTAGGAATAACTGGAGTGATCTCATAAACTCAAATTACTTTTTAGTCATCTTTATTCCCTACTCCCACCCCCCCATCCCCCCACTAAAGAAGAAAGGAAATAATATGTCCCTTAGAGAAGTACACCTCTCATTCATTTCAGTTTGGGTTCCTTGAGTGTCATGGAATTGAGTATGGCCCAAACAAAAGGGAAGTTTCCACAAGTATTCCCTTCCCCTTTCTCAGTGTGCTTGGGTGGAAGAAAAACTTGCAGCTTCTTCTGTCTCATTTGGTTGAATAAATAATGTGTCTTCAGAAAAAGATCCCTGAAGAAAGAGTATCTTTTTATATTTTAAAATATAGGCAAAAAAGAGGTTCGTATGTGAAACTGCTCTCTCCAGTTCCAGCATTCTTCTCTTTTCAAGTTCTATTCAACTTCCGTGACTTGTGATTGAATAAACTGAAATTACAAGCTTTCTACTGAGATGACATTTTGTCATGCATTAGAAATTGTCAAAAAGGAGCTTATGTTCATGAAAATATCTTGATGCATGAGATATAATTGCATATGCCTTAAAATAAATAGTTCTGGATATAGTCACTGCAGCTTAACCTTTTTTTCTCATCTTGATTCTTGTGTACTGTACTGCGCAAAGCACTGTGTGTGAGAAATGAATCCTGAAGGACCTCAGGAGCCTCTGTGGCACTCTACTTTTAATGAGACATGCGTTTGGTAAATACAAGCAAAACCAGTTTTCAGTATGATGGAAATGGTACCGGTGGATGGGATGAATTCCCATAAAGCATTGGCTTATCTATACTTTATCTAACATCAGGGTAAAGAATAAAAATAACATTTGCCACAATGATGTCACGGTGAAGTACAGCTTGGGCCATGAGGTGACAAGGAATATGGCTGCAATACAATGGATAAACTATCTCTTTTTGTGCAAACTGTTTCAAAATGAGGCACGTGGGAAGTTGGCTTTTGTGTCTTGTGTTTACATCTTCCTGATGGATTTGTTGCTCTGGAATGATCTCCCTTGAGGGTGTCTCTTTCCCTGTACTTGAATATCATGTTAATGAAGTTCCTCCGTGTATGTTTTGGTACTGTCCATGAGATGGGGCTGCGAAGGCTTTGAAAGGAATAAGTTATCGCACTGCTTGCGGATTAACTTGATTTATTACTGAGGAAAAAGGCCTCAATTTTTTCCTCCCCCACTTGACTAAATGACAAAGCAGTGACATAGTGGAGTTCAGCGTTGGATTTCTCTACTTTGCATTTTAAGCAAACCATAAATTTTTGAAATAAGCCTGACGGTGAGTTGTTGGGGGACGTGTCTGTGTTCTGCATGGTTGTAATTAGATTTAAGGTACTGTTTCCTGATACATTGCCTCGATGGTAAAACTGTCTCTTCCTGCTCACCCTGCTTCTGCACTGCAGTTGTACGGCCGGAGGTTTTCTGAGCCCAGGCTGTCCCCACAAGGCCCCTGCCAGGACTGGCGCCTGAGAAGGGGCTCTTAACCTGTGTCCCCCCATTGCACTGTTTCCCAGCTCGGCAACTGGAGCAGCGCTGGAGGACTGGGCGTTGTGGCACTGGAAGAGCGTTGGATGAATGACCAGGGCACTGGGCATCACTGCAGGTGATGTGCTGGAGAAACAGCTTGTAGACAGTTGTGGTTCCTTGTTGAGCGCTGCCGAATCTCAGCTGTAAGGTGGAAAATGGGCAGAGCGGTGTGAGGGGGCCAGCCTGCCTCCGGAGTGTGTCATCCGGATCCTCTTAGCTCCAGCTCGGCCTGCTGCTTACGTGAAGCAGGAGGCTTTTATGCAGAAAAAAACCTTGAGTTCCTGAGAAGATACACCTTTCATGAACAGCGCTGTGAACAGGCTTTTTAAAAGAGAGGTCTGTTTCTGCTCTGAATACTCTGGTTATATAAAAGCATAACTCTTTCATCAGAATGTGAGCTGGGGCCTCCCTTGGTCACAGCAGTGACACAGTGTCTTAGTAATAAGCAATTCAGAATAGTAACTTTTTTTATTGACTTTTTAAATGGAAAAAAAAAATCTGAATTGGTTTTATAGCTTCTAAGTGCATTGGCTTCCCAGGGATAGCACGTAAAACTTTAAATGACGATTAAAAAGTCCAGATAAGGAAGCATTTCATAAATGAAAAAGCTTGCGTATCTACTTGTTGTGGCATAATAACAAAATTAATAGGCTGTGGTTCTCAGTAGGTCAATAGATTTTTATAAAAGCTTACATTTTAAACCTGCTTTTAATGAGTTATCAGCATATTTCGGCCACTGTTACTGACACTAAGTAAATTCTAGTTTTAATGTAAAATTAATGTAGAGACATTTAAGGTGGCTTCTATTAAAAAGTGGGTCTGAGGGAGTGAAGAAATTTTAGTTTTATAGATGTATGCCCATTGAGAGATAGCTCTGTCTCTCTTCCACCCTTGCTCTCTTGTAAAGTGATTAGGTTATTTTAGTCTTGTGAGCGCAGGTGAGGAATGGTGCTGCAGGTAGTTCGGCCATTGCCTTCATTACTGCCCAAACACTGTTGTTGGGGAAGGGATGATAAGCATCTTGTTGGGTTTAGTATTTTCGAGATCCATGTTATGGGCTGGCCGTTGGAGGGCACTGTGTAATGGTAAATGTAAACTCAAGGTTATCATCTGTTTCTGCACAGATACTGTTTTCCTAGGAAGTAAACATGGACTGTGAGCCGCACACCTCTTGAGCAAAACCCTTCTGCTGCCACAGCAGTCTTCTCAATCTCAGAGGCACAGCTTTCTCTGGGAGTTTTGTTTAATGAATCTCTAATAGGGTTTTTTTGTGTTTTGTTTTGAAAATATAACCAGGCATGATGAGAGTGCCAAATGAGCTTATCTTTCAGAAGGGAATAAAAGTAATATCTTAGGATGTTATAGGAAGAGAGAGTGCACCACTGCAGCTTCTGGCTTGGAGTTGTGTCTTGAGACAACGTGAGGTTCAATAGGTTATAATATTTATCCTTTCTAAACCAAATACAGCTCATTATGCGAGATGGACTATCTCTACAGGTGCTGTAAGATCCAGAGGCCACATCAGAGACTGTGGGACTCGGTGCTATTATCTTTATTCATGTCATACTTGTGGGTAATGTTGCATGAAGCCAAAACAAGGCATCTGCCGTGGGGGCTATGTGTGCTTGTGTCGCAAGATCTGATGTAGATGCAGCCTGTTTGGCAGCTAACTGATTTCAGCTGGATCAGGCTAAATTGACAACTTCTTAGTCCCAGAGGATTATATGGGGCCAAGACCTCTTGCTTAATTAAACTCTGTGGCATATAAACTGGGACTTTTCTGAGTGAGCTGGAAACCTCTAGGCCTTTTAATAGCAGTGAGGGATGGATTATCTAACAGCTTCCATCAATAAAAAGTCGTAGATGCAATATCAGTGTGCAGAAGTAGCTTGATTTAATTATAGTTTTGTAAATTCTGGTGTCAGTGAACAGAGAAAATGTCACTAACTTTCATAAATTTCTTCATCTTTTGCTTTCACTGCTACTTCCTCTTAAATGTTTGTTTTAACTTTGTTGAATAAGAGAGCTTTACTGCTACAGTAAAAGAAATGCTACTAGCCATTTTAGAAAGAAATGAAGTGTGATCTTGTAAATACTCTGTTATTTTCGGTAAGCTGGGTAAGAATGCAATGGCAGGTTGGGTGACTTCTCCGACTTGCACACCGGGAGAAAGGAATGTGGTTTTACTGCTGGCATGCTCAGCTCAGCTTGGGACTTGAGCTGCTGCCATTTCATTGTTAAAACCTGCCAGGGGTTTTACCTTCAGCGGGGACTAGAACTGTAGCTTTCGAAAGTACTTAACCTGCTGTCATGCTAACTTTTTCCAGCATGGGGTTCTTAAACGGCCGAGTTCCTAATGCTGGAGTGCTCCCTTCCCCTGCTCCCTCTGTCTTTTCCTCTCCCCTCCCATAAAGGAAGAAAAACAAAACCTTAGGAAAGGGATTGTTTTCTGCAAAGAAGCAGCAATTAACTAGTAATTCATTTTAAAATAAGAGATGTGGTTAAATTGCATAGGCCTGGAAGCTAACTGCAGTTAAAATAGCTTCAAAAAAACAAAAAACAACCCAAAGCCCCAACAAAACAAATCCAAAAACTTGATTCTTGAAATATATTATGAAATGTCTGTCTTCCAGATGATGTCGACTGGGCAACAAACTCAGTGTGTGTATTTGTAATCGTTCATTTTTTCCTCCCTCTATTCTTTCAACCTTAATTCCTGTGCACTGGCAGGATGTAGATATTTGTCAGAATCCTGACTTCTAGGAATTAGGAACCTTGCCTGTAATCAAAAGAAGTATCTACAATTCTGAGAACACTGGCAGGATATGAGGAATAACTCCATGAATGAGTTGTGCTTTGCAATTAAGCTACAGTACCTTATTTTTGTGTCTGACTGCATGGATTAGTGTTGTTTTATTGGTGTCATGCCAACTCAAGACAGGTTTTCTTTTTTTAATGTAGTTTATCTGCTGGAGAAGAGTAGAATTGTTCAGAACAGTGCACAATCATGTCATCCTCTCTCCTTTGGCAGTTCCTAGTTTTGAATAATCCTGGCTTGAGGATAAAAGTATGTTCATATAATTGGTGCTTTTCTGTCTGTTTTTACTTGAAAGCAGTTCAAAGTCTTGCTCTTTTTAAGCATCTTTATGTAGAGGATCACACTGTGTTCATGGCAGGATTTTGGAGAGATGGGAGTGATGAGTAACTCTCAGTGGAGGGCATCCTGGGATGACTTCCTCATCGACTGTCTATCTGGTAACTGTGGTGGGGAAAAACTCCACTTCTGGCCTCATCCCGGTGAGACTGGACATGAGGTCTTGAGCACGCTGCTCTGTAAGCCTTGGTTGGTGTCCATGTGCACGTAAGGTGGTCATCGCAGCTCAAATGGTGCTTTGCTCTTCTGTTCCCCTGCACCTATGGGGCAGGTTGTGGTGGTGTTTAAGGTCTTCGGAGGGTGGAGAAGCATTTTATCTTCCAAGAATGAAGTGATCTGGAAGATAAACTAGCAGCAAGGAAGTTTTTGGGATACGTTGAAGGGAGGAGAGCCAAAGGAATTTTTTGGGTTTTGTGCTTTGCTTGCACTCCTCTTCCTCTATGTATTTATCCAGTTTCTCTGATGAGAGAGAGAATATCAGGTCTCCTTCATGCCATGGAGTAACTTACATAAACTCATTAACTTTTGAAATAAGTCAACAAAAGTATTTAACTTTTTAATCATTGAGAAATTACAATAGAGACATTGCTTCGCATTCTCAGTATTCTATTTTTTTCTGCTGAACACCAGCCAGGCTTCTTTTCTTCCTAGGTTTTGGTGTGTCTATATGAAATCTTGCTTCATTTCTTCTGCTAAATGAAAGCAGAGACATTGGACTCAAACTTTTTTGTCTGTTTGAACAAACTTAATAAATGACCATTTATTTAATTAAAAAAAAAAATCTTGGCTGATTTTATAAGTTTTTAGCCACCCTTCCTTATGGCCAGCTAGTGATAAGGTATTCTGGCCAGCATGTAGTTGAAACCATAGTCTTGCAGTCATCAGATCCTGATTCTGCTGTGTCCAAAAAGAAATAATAGTAATAAAAAAAAAAAAAAACCAAAAAACCCAAAACTGAGTGAAAATTAAAGACTTGACTTTCTATTATAAAGAGAGTGCCTCACTTTCTTGGTTTTGAATTCAGAGATACAGATTTGGTCTCTGAAAGGTCCTTGAGCCTTAAGTCCCTGGAAACTAGGAGGTAATAAGATTTTGATGTTGCCAGGTTTTTGTCTATATCTTATTCTCTTATCCTATCCTGCTTAGTCAGGATAGGAAGCCATTTGCTGGCCCCATTGTACTTTTGGCTGGTATGTCTACACCTATGAGTTAAAGGATGTCTTTTTGTGTCCTGTTTTTTCATATTTATATGTGTACTTCCTTAGGTAATATAGATCTCTAGAACTTAAATTGGAAAGAGCCAGTAGATCGTCTGGCTCTGTAATAGCCAACTTCTGCCCCTAAGGCCACAAAAGTTGCAGACTGTTCTGGACTAGCTCCCAGACATGAGCAGCGTTGCGGTGGGACTTGCTGGGTGAACTAGGTCTGCTCTGGAGCGAGGTGAGCGGATGGGTTCCCTGGGTGCTGCCACCCAGTCATCCATGAAGCAGAGCTGGATCCGTTTGGCAGTTTTATGTGGGGATTGCTGGAATTCTGCTGTCATTGCCCAGCTGTTCAGAAAGCCTCAAAGCTCTGAGGTGTGTGTTGCACCTCTTGCAAAGGTTTCTATGTGTGGCCTTGTAGGGTCTGAGATCATCATCTCAGATCTTGGCTGACATTGTGTGTCTAGTAAATTGTGGGGTGTCACTGGCATAATGCAACTGTCAAATGGCAAAGTCTGAAGGTGTTAGAAAAGCTAATTCCCCATTGTGGCGAGGAATTGGTGGAGGGGAGGTGACCAGGTGGTCCCAGCATGCTAGCTTTGTGCCAAATGGAGGAAGATAAAGTCTCCCCAGGTTCTGGTGTGGAAGAGAAGTGTCGGGTTTTGCGGTGGGAAGGAGGAGGCCAGGCTGAGACCATCGGTGATGGAGACAGCCCAGGCATCTGAAGCTGAATTGGCTGCTCCTGTAAGAGGTCCTTTAGCCCAATTTATTAAAATGAACCGAAATCTGGATTTATGGGTTCAGTGTAATGAGCTGGGCTGTGTGCTGTGGCTCCCTCATTACCCTGGTTTCCTGCGGCTGGGGCAGGCACAGCTGGGTGTGATGTGGACCTCCAGCTAACTGGCTGGAGGTTCATCTCGCTGCCACCTGTGAGTCGTCACGTGTGACCATGGCTGAGCATTAGGGCAGTGCATGTGCACCACCTCTGTTTGGCAGAGGGAGTCGAGGCTGCTGGTGTTAGGTGATGGCTTCTTTAGCAGCTGATAGGAATCTAGTGGATTTGCACTGCTGAAAGGGAGGTCCTGCTTTCTCTTGTGCATCTTGGGACATTCTGTGAACCAGTACAAACTGCTATTTTGCAGACAGCTGCCCATCTCTTTGCTGGGCTGTTGAATTGCAGTAGCTGCCAGAGAGGTGATGAGAGTCAGAGGTATGTGGCAGGAGCTGCTGGGGTGGTGGTGGAGGGTGTGTGCGAAGAAGGGAGGGCAGGACTCTGGTGGTCGTGAGCTATCAAGTTGGCTGTTTGGATCTTATGAATCCAAAGCTTTGGCTAGAATCCTGACCCTGATGAAATCCGTGGTAAGTTTGTCTAAAGACAGCTCATCTGTAGCCTTCTGGAAATGTGAAATGGATGAACTCCCTAGCAAAGAAGTGGAGAAAATAAAGGCTTCTTCAGTTTGCCTGTGATGACGTTTGTGGTGATGGGAGTGGTGAGAGGGACACATGGTGTGTGGACAAAACCATGTGTCTGTGCTTTCTGCTTATGGTGATTTAGCCTTATTAACAAAGCAACAGAATTGCTGCTTTTGAAAGAGCAAGCAGCAATGTACTTCCTTAACCTCTGTTCTTAGTAAGATGATGGTATATGTATTATAAAGTACTGGCTTAGTCGTTGGTTATAACTGTTGAGCCAAAAGAACTTGAAAATACTCTGTTTTGGACAAGTCTTGCTTTAGTGAACTAAATGATAGCTGCAGATTATATGGAATACATAAATGGCATATATGCAGTTTCATTTTATAGCTGTGGTAATGTTGTAATTGTTTAAAGTCTCAGTATTACTGGGCTCTCCTCCCTGGCTCTGTTTGTATGTGCTTTTTTTCCCCCCTCTCTTTTTTAAAATGCAGTCTTAGTGCTAAAGTTAACACATATATGGATCAGTAGATAGACACTTGAGGAGATGGTGAACTTCCTTGCACTTGCTAAGAAAGTTGATTCAGGAGGACAGGGAGTGGCAAGTTGAGAAGGTGTGTGCTATGGTGAGGGAGCTGCTTCACTGCTTATGTTACATATCTTCAGGCGTAACTCTTTATTGGTGTCTGTAGTGGCATTTGGTAAACTTTGAAACACTCAAAGTACTAAGCGTCTAGAACCTTTGGGGTGGTTTTGTGATTATTTACAATTTTTCTTATGGGAGTGCCAAAAATTAAGTATTGTGTTTATATTTTTAAGAAGTACATCAGTACTATACATTGCATTGTACTGAGTAGGGAATTTTACCATTTTTAACGGCTACAAATATATATTTAAACCAGGCACAAACAGTCTAGTAACAAACAGTTACTTATATAAACTTGTGGAAACTTCTTGAATCTCATCAAGTTACTGACTGAAGAGTAGCATTTTCCTTATGGTTAGGAGACGTTCACCAACTATGACAAAAATGTTTGCTCTTAAGATGTGATTTATTTTTTGTACATCAGAGGAGCTAAATTAATGTCTCATTGCAGCTTAAGTAGGGAGGATGGATGGCTTTGCTTTCCCCTTACCCTTCCTTAGCTCCAGCTGTGATCCCTCCCTGCCATTTGTGCTGGCACTCGTCTGATATCAAGGTAAATTGATACAGTTTAGCAACAAAGGATTAAAAATAAATCACAATTTAGGACAGGTTAGCTTTCTGCTGTTCCAGTGTGTTAAATTTGCCTGCTATGCAGTCGTACAGTCCTGTGGTTGTCTCAGATAAGCGGTGGAGGCATGTGGTTGGATGGGCGGGAGAGACACCTTTATTTTCATCCTTGCGTTCCATTTGTTTTGTTTTGGTTCCATCTGGTCAAGTCTTGTCACTTAATATTTTATTCCTCATGTCTAGTGTCTATAGAAAAAAGTTAACTCCTGGAGGTCAGGTAGGAAATAACAAACACAATGTGAAAAATTCACGTGCAAGTTCAGCCGGGATTTTGGGTGAATAATGCCTGCTCCTGCAGCCTTGGCCTGCGGAAGCACTTCTCGTTTCAGTTTTTTGTGCGAAGGAGCTTTGCAGTTTTGTTTTCCCTTGCAGGGTAGGCTGGTCTCAACAACACTGTGACACACCCGTGTCCTGACAGCGTCCTTCATGGTGACTCACCGGTACTTGCTGTTTGAGCAGAGGCTTATTAGATAGCACAGTAAGTAGGATGAGTCTTGGTTTCCTGTCTTCCCCATGGGTAGTACCTCCCTGCCTCTGAACCTCACGGTCTTACCCAGCAGGAGGGCTTTCTTCTACTGTATTGTCATCTCCTTGCCTAGATCTTGTGCTAGTTCTCGCCCACAGTTCTGGTACTAATCCTCTTCTAACAGTAATGATTGGTAAGAGGCTTGTAGGAGACAAGTCCAAGAGCATTCTTGTTACTAGATATTCCTAGGATATTAACAGCCTGAGAGTACCACAGGTGTTTCTCCTTCCTCCTCCTTCAAGAGAAGCAACCTCTTCTGGTTGTGACCATAACCAGCTGTTTAACTAAGAGTAGTCTTTGCTGTGCTGTGTCATTGTCGCTTCACTGAAGTCTTGATGAGTACGAGTTACAATATATACTTTGTGGAGCAATTTTTTTTCAACTCATCAAAGAAATATGCTCTGTTTACTAAAGGTAGCACCGCAGGAAGTTAGCCCAGAATGTTTTACCTGCCACTTATCTCTTTGTGCATCTCTTCCTCAGTTTGTAATACCATTCAGCACTGGGGCAGAGAGGTTGAGGAGTAGCTTTTGAAGACCCAACTGGATGGAGCCCCGAGCCAGCTGGTCTGAAGTCAGTGTTGACCCTGTGGGAGCAGGAGCTTTGACTAGAGACATCCCTTCAAATCCAAATTATTTGATGATGCTGAAGTCTCCAGGGCTGCTGAAGTACTGTAACAGATGTGTAGTTTCTCAGAGCATGTTTTTTCCACTTTTCAGAGTTTATTGTATTCTAGATTCGTGCCTCGGTTTATCCTACTAATTAGGAGGTGGCTTTGGACTGACTAACCAATTGATTTTTTTTTTTTTGAGTGCTTTTCTGACAGTAATAGCTGTCAAAGCCAAGTTTAAAAAGGCGTCTCCTTTGCTCAGTGACCATTTGCTCAAGGAATCAGTGGAGGCTTTTGTTTGATTTGTCAGACTTCCTTGTCTGGCTGTGTACCTGCACAAGCGAGCCGGTGGAGCACCAATGGCATGTCAGGACTCCAGGTAGTGCTGCGTGGATGCTCACTAGTGCCACAGCAACTTGAGAGCTGGGCAGAAACAGAAATGGGCATAACCTGGCCACCAGTAAGGCTGGGCTAAAGGTTTGAAAACCAGACATAAATGTGGGGGCCAGTAGCGCTTCAAAACAACCTGTAATAGAAATAATGGGCAGTTAACTTGAATGGATCTTTCTCTTTTTTTAAGGTAACACTACATATATTTTTTTCCAATTTTTTTTTTTTTTTTTTTACAAAGTGGATTATCCTGATGGTGCTGTCCTGTTGCCTCTTTTATCCAGAAGGTACCTTCTCATTCTGTGGTCTAATTAGCATGATAAAGAAGCTCTTGCATTTTTCTCCCGATTTGAGGATGTGATTTCATTTGTACCTAATTCAAGTTTAAGGCCCGGCTGCACCCAGAAAGGTGGTGGCTGTTCTTTTCTTGGACCCTGGGAAGGGGGAGAGGTGGGTGCAGTGAGGACTGTCCAGCAGACCTCCTTGTCCTGCAGAAGCTGGGCTTGCCAGGTCCGGCTGGAGCTGGGGACGAGGTTAGAGCTGTGTTTTCCACGGACACCCTGCAGTTGTACCAGCGGTCAAAGCCACGCAGTCAGGTTTTGTTTTTGTCTTGCTAGTTTCTATTGTAGTTTAAAAGGCAAATGTTGTAAAACAGACTACCGCTAAGTGGTTACAAGCTGGGTGTGGATTACCTACGAGGTCATTTGTCACCATATGCCTGTGTACTCTTAATGCAAGATCCTGGGAGAGTCCCTTTTTGAAGCTGTCAAAGCCACGGGTCCTTCATAACTGTAATGAGCAGCCTCCAAAGTCCTCAGAGTTAAGACAGTAAAGTTTGTAGCTAATGTGTTTTCAAATCTTGTGGACATCTTCTGGTATGCCTACCTGTGTCGCTTTTTTCCTTAGAATATTGTCCAAAATTTGGGTTGGAACTGGTATGTATTTTAAAGCAATTTCAGTCATGACTTAAGTCACTGTGTTTTGATTGATATTGTCATTAAAAAAAAATGCCTCTGACACTTGCTTGAATTGATTTAGCAAAAACTTGTGGTGTTCTCTCATCCTGCTGACACTATGAAAATTTACCTTTAATCCGTTGTGCTACTGTCATGGAGTCTGATTTTATTTTAAGTCAGTTCAGTTCTGAACTACTTGTAACTGCATTTGTTTTTCTTCATTTCACTCTAGTGAGAGATGATTAGATGTAATTCAGCACGGGTAACCGTAACCCATGTGAGTGTGTTCTGCGCCGCACAGCTACCAGCGAGCTGGCTCGGCTGCCGTGTGCTGCGTGCCCTCACTTGTCTCTGCCCTACAAGGGATGGAGTTTTTGTTTCAAACTCCTAAAACTTGCACAAGAAGCAAAGCTATTAACCCATGCAGCAAACCCCGTGTGAGAGGGTGTTCAAAGGTGAGTGGTGAAATGACTGTTGCAGCCTGTAACTGGTAAGGGACATCATTAAGCACTGTGACCGTCTTTTGGTTTTTTGGCAGCTTAGGCTCTATACTTCAGACACCAGGACTGCAGCATTTGGAAAATGAAATTAGGGTCCTCAAACCAGTGTAGCTCTGCAAGCTGGAATACACATACCGATAGTGTTTGATAACGCAGGAATGCACTACAGAAGCACTGTGTGTCATTTCTAGCGTTGCTGTGGAAACCTGAATTTTAGCACCAGCTGGTTTCGGTGTGTTTAACACTCGGCATCCTGATGTTTATCGGAGAGGTGAGGCAGCATTGCAGCTGACGTCCACCAGCCTGGAATCGTGCCAGGGCTGGTGGACGTCGGGGCTCTCACGCCGCTGCTGCCTGGTGCCACACTGGTGCTGCTGGATGTCTGACCCAAGGTAGCCCCTGTCAGGAGGTCAAACAGTCTTCATATGTGTCCTGGGGCTGGCTTGGCTTTCCAAGGTGCCTTCTGCTAGTTTATCTCCTGGAGTTGTTGGGGAACCAGGGGCTGGCTGGAACTGCCATGGGGATGTGCTGTCTCCCGAGGGCTGGGACACTCTCCCTCGCCCTGTCCCTGTGAGCAGGCTGGGGCTGCACCGGAGGGCAGAGCTCACAGGGAGCTCCTTACCTCGCCAGGGCGCCCTTCTGCAGCAACAGCCGTGGCTGCCTTTGGTAAGGACAGATTGTGTGGGGAAGAACCCATTACCAGGAACACATGTTGTGCGTTTTTTGTTACATTCCCTGTAAGTGTGATATCTCTGAAAATCTAGGACCTCTGTGTGGAAAAAGCCGTCCACAGCTCTTATCTGGACTTCCTGAATTTTTCTTGCTCTGGCATTCACGTTAAGTCATGTGTTAGCCTAGCAACAGCTTTTTTCATTTTGAGACACCTTCTGTTTTTCTTCCTGCCGGATATCATGATCTTGTTTCTGCTACCTGTGAAACCAGACAGTTGCGTTCTTCTGCTCCACGTCACTGGTGTCAGTGTTAAATACTGAGTTATGAACAAAGGCTTGAAGAGTAAGCATATCTGGTCTTTGCTGTTAAGGACTGGTGCATGAGGATGGGTGCAGTTCTTGACCTTTGGATTTCATGTCTGATCTCTGGTTGCAATCTGTGCTCTTTATGTCTTCTTAGATAAAGGTGGTATTCATTGCACTTTTCAGAAGAGGTTTAAGCCCTTCTCCACTGTTAAACTGGCCGTTAATGTTGTGTAAGTCCCTAGTCTTATGTAGCTTAGACTGAAACATACTTGCCGTTTTACTGACGATAAAGAGATTTTTCTTTTTGAATAAGAGTCTTCCAGTCAAATGGAAAGACGTGGTTATTGGTAAGTGGGAACAGAGAATGATCTACTCTATGTGATCACCTTAGAAAAGCTTTTTCACAGAGAGATTCCCCCCCCCCCCCCCAATATTCCATAAATGCTTTAAATACGTGAAAGGTGCATTAAAGGCAGGAGGTGTACGAGAGCACAGGACAGGTGGTATATTGATTTACTATTATCTTTTACAATTTTCTGAGCTCACTTGTAGGTTTTAGGGAAGACTGGATGAGGAAAGAATAGCATGGCCATATCGCTATTTAAGAGCTAAAACTGTTGTGAGGAGATAGCACTTTACTGCTGATGGATGCAGAAATGTTTAGATATTCCCATCAGAAAATAGTAGCAAATTAAGTAGTAGGCTTTACATGCCAGTGAAACAGTCTGCTGAGTTGCCCAGCACTCAAAGAATATTAAATAAAAACTACCTTTTTGCATTCAAGCAATGACTTGGGAAAGACTATTTATGAGATTCTTCCATTTATTTCAACTGACTTACAATTTAGTGGTTCTTCTGGCCATGCTGCTGCTGGGATAGAGTATGGTCTAGTTGGAAAATTACTGAGCTAAAAAGCTGCCATGCTTCTTCCTCTGAGATGATCAAAATGAAACAAGACAAAGTTGTTGCAAAAGGTTGAAGGCTTAGTGATTAATGTTAAATGTCTTGCTCTCATTACTGCCACACATCGTTGGCAACCTACCTATTGTGCTGTGTCTTTTTTCTGTTTTAGTCATCTTCCCTTCCTTTGGCGGTTACTTTGTACATGGGAGGAACTTGTACTTTTCCCTCTAGTACTGTTTTCTCCAGTGTGCTCATTCTGTCGTTCCCTACAGCATCACTCTGAGTTCACCAGTTTGACTACATATCGAAGTTTTGCGTGTTTGTGGCTTTTTTTTTCCCCCCCTCCCTCCTCGCTATGAAAATGCTCAGGAATAGAGAATAAATACCTCTGAATGATACCTGCTTCATAGAGCTGTTATTTGGCAGTCTGTCTCTCTAGGGCAGTGATTTTCAGATTTCCCCTGGTAGCGAAGCCTCCCTTGATGAAACAGGCTATGATTTGTGCTACACAAGCTACTGTCTTTTCCCTGCTCAGGGCCAGGACTGTTCCCATTATCTCCACAGCCTGTGTTGGAAAGCAAGCCCAGATTCAGCAGATATTAGGTAGTCCTGGACACCAGGCTGATTCCTTGGGTTAGGAATTACTGCCGTGGACCTGCAAACCACCATCAGAGAAGATGGCTCTGCTATAGCTGCTACCTCTTCCTTGTCCTAGTTCCCTGAGGCAACATTGGATTGAGGGTTGCAGATTTCTAAACAAGTAAAGCTCACCTATTCACAAAATGCTTATTTTGTATTCAGCAAACCTTTCAAACCATTTTCTTCCCCTTCTGTGTACAGTAAGAATGTGTATAGTACAGCTTCCTACTGAAGCAGAAGGATAAAGTTACAGCAGTGTAGGGTCACAGTGAATTGATTAATCTGACCTGACCCCTTCCCTTACATCAGTTGTAGCGACCAAGAGCAGCAAACCTAGTCAGGTCAGTGAATTGAACTGGCAGAAAATGAATCTCTCTTGTTGGGTTATTTTTCTGTCAAATCGGCCTGCTGACCAGACTTACTCTGTGTCTGTATGAATGGTGGATCAGATGCAAGGAGGGTATTGAGAGTGCATGGTGGTGGAGGGGACAGGCGCTCTTTGGGGATAATTGCAGTTAGGCTTAATCCGATATAGTACAGTTTGGTCACTTGGAGTCCACTGTGTCTGAGTCTTTTCTTTCCGTTTTTGATGTGTTAAAGCTTCCTTTTTGCTTGTAAATTGTTGATATCTGTGTAGGTTAGCTTAGGGGTTGGAAAGTCTATTTGATCTCTTGGGAAAAGTATATTGTGCTTGTCGCTTTCATTTTAGAAGATGTATCTTCACGAGTCCCTCTATTGCTTTAGCAAATTCATTTATAGGACTCTTTTTGTGATTGAATACACAGGGTAAAATGCTGCATCTTTTCTTGTTCTCGGTATTCAAAGTCAATTTGTCTTTTGAAATGTTGCCTGCAAAACACAACTTCAACTAAATTTCTTCATGATGCTTTGTGGGGGTTTTATGAAAAAGCCAAAAGTTTGACAAAATGTTCTGATACTTTCCTTAACTGAACTTTCTTGGTGATTGCTTGTGAATTGTACATAATGTTTATTGGAGATCTTGCATGCAGAGAGAATGTGTTTTTAAGTGAGTACTCAGCACTCACTAATGTTCCCTGTGGAACTTGGGAGGAGAGGAGAGCCCAGAAGACTTTGTAAACAGACTTTGACTTAGTGGTGCAGTTGTGTATGCTGGACTGGTTCTCCCTGCTAAACCTTCTGTTTGAACCTGTGAGAATGCTATTGCTTTGGAGATGGTTTTTGTTGTCTGGGTGGAATTCAGCAGGGAACGGGAAGTTACCTGGATTGTATAGCAATTCTGGGAAGTTTGGTTTTTTTCCTTTTTGCACCAAACTTTCTGCTTGCCAAATAAATCTCAGCACAGCCACCCTCATTCTTATTTTGTGTTTGGTGACGTAGCACAGTCTGTCTAAAGTGTTTAACAAACAAAATGGCTTACCCTGGTATTGCACGTTAGCACTGCCTGAGCATTGTTTTAGGAAATTTTTTTCTTTGTAGTCCTTCATGATGGCATCTCTGAACATACTACAGCTGCATTCCCTTACTTATTGATGGCTTTGGTTCTAATCTAGGGCCATGGCAGTGTGGTTTTGTGAGTAACTTGTGCATTTCCTAACTTTTGGGGTTCCTTTGGGCAACAGCTTAAAGCTGCTTTTAGTTAGGTTTGAACAAGTGGGGGGGGGGGGGGGGGGGGAGAGAAGAGATAAAGGAGGGATGGTTTTATTTTGTTTGCCTTGCAGCACTGCTGGTGCCTGTCAGTGTCACTTGACTTCTTTTGCGGACTGATTTAGCTCTTTTCTTAGTATCCTAAGTTTCTTACCAGCAGTTGCATTTTCTGGAGCTGTAACCTGATCTTCTGGGCAGATTTTACTATATTCAGTATAAGCAACTGCAATATGAAATTGTGCATAGGCCAAATAACATTACATAAAATGTCTAAGGCTATATTGTTTTGAAACTCCCAACATATACAAAAGCGGTAGCCTGTTAAATGAGGCAATTCTGTGTGCAGTTGGATTTTGGTATCTCTGCAGCAGCTCCTACCTGTTTTTCTCCCTTCACTTTGTGCAGCCACAGTAATAATTTAGAGGCAAAATTAGACTTTCTGTAGACTGTCTTTGTTATTTCTGAAAGGGGACATAACTTCATTTAAACCTGCTTGGAGGAAACTGACTTTGTTCTTCAGATGACTTCTGTTAATTTGTATTATCCCGAGAGCTTTTCGCCACTGTACTTCATTCACTGTAATATTCATTTGTTGTCTTGGAAAAAAAATATTGTCCTTGATTCTCGATGTTCTTGACTGAGCTCTCTAAAAGTAAAAGACTTCATGGTGTTAAAGCACACCCTTTGCAAACAGCTCTGTGTTTTAGCTCCCCATGCTGCTTCACTGGTGAGTTTCTGCTGTTCTAGGGAGAGATGTCTTATGCTTCAGGACTAGGCTCAAGATTAATCTAAAACTCTTATGTCTAAAATGATGAGCTAAGATGTTAATAGTTATGAAGGTGGCTTATATTTGTCATTACAGGCTGCTGAGTTAGATACAGCTAAGGAAACTAATAGGAAACTCCAGATCTTGAAAATTTTATACTGGTTGTGTAATTTTTGGACTGCAACCAGCTGTGGTGAAGAAATTGTTGCTTCTTCCTGCTTGTTACTGACCCTGTATCGCATTGCTAACACCACAGAAGATGAGGTAGAAGCTGTTCAATTGCCTTGTTATAACTTGGCTAAGGAATTTTGAATTGCTGTGTGCTCTCTGCTCCCTTCTTTTTCTATTTCTTCCAAGAACACACATCTGTGCTTCTCTGGGACGAGGTCCTGCTCTGAGATGATGAATGGCTGACCTTATTGCAGATCTTCTGCCATACATTGATTCTGAATGTGGCTTTTGTTTGGTGCGTTGAGCCACATTTTGCATCCAGAATCCCTGGCAGAACACAAAGTCCATCCTTTGTTTTGGATAATGAGTGTTGAATATTTTAATGAGTGTTTCTTAGTCTAGTCAGTGTCAAGTACCATTTTGGGAACAAGTGCCTGAGCTAACCTCTGAGCTTTGTCCAGCAACAATCCATTTATTTATAGGATTTCACAAATTCTTAAGGAGTTCCCTATGAGCAATTAATACAATTAAGAAAACCTCCCAAACAACCACCAAAACCAAAGCAAACAACACGCCAAACCCCCAAAACCAAAAAACCCCAAGCCTTCCACCCTCAATATGTGTGCAGAAATTATTTCTATAAAACAAACAAAAAAGTTCTTGGTATTGCTGTATCCCCCCCCCCCTTTTTTTTTTATATGGGTCTTCTCTTTTACAATGTGAAAAAGATAAGCATATTTCATTAAAGGAAAAAAAATGCCTTGGGTATTAACAGCTTTTCCCTGGTACAGATACAGCTACCAGTGCATTCTGGCTACCTCCGGACTGAGTGCATTGCTCACTGGTCTGCACACTGAAAATTAGATGTGGATCTAAATGCTGCTAACCCACGCTAAAGATCGTATGGACAAATGAATGCTGGCACAGCTCGCAGTTGGATAACTTAATTTTAAAAAACCACACTAAACCATTTGTTAACTGTTTAACAAGTATTTTTCCTCCAAGCAGAAGTAATGCATTTTTTACCCAATCCTGTTGATTTGCTAGTGATGAACTTGCTGTAATTGATTATTTTGGCTGTGTATATTAACTCAGGTGCGCCTCTGGCATTTTTGAGCAGTGATCGTGTGTCCTTTAATTAAAAGAAAGATAGTAACTACTTTTCTTCCTCCTGAAAAGCATCTTAAATGCATGTATGTGTAGGAAATAACTTCTGTAGCTAAATTACTTAAATTTAGTCTCCTGCATTGGTCATGTTCTTGTTAATACATTTTTTTTAAACTACAGCTCTTTTTCACAGTACCTTAACTTTTGTCCACATCTTTGGCTGTTCATAACGTATCCTCGCATGTCAGTGGGCACACTGGAGAAGGAAATTGTCGACTTCCATTATGGGATTTGTTGTCCTTCCAGCCAGGAGGGTCTGTGTTTGCTCACTGCTTAACTTCCCAAATCTAATCAGTCTAAGCCGGAATTAGAAACTGCACAGTTGTCAACTGTAAGAGCTTGCTAGCCCTAGAGTTTACATTTAAATGACAAATACTCTTTGTGAACAAAGAAAGTAAAATCTTTGTCAAAGGGCTGCTGTGTTTTTAAAGTGAGTAGGAAAGAAAGGGAGGGAGGAGGTAGAACGTTAAGTGCAAGTATGTTGGAAACAGCAAGAATACAACCAGGATACAAAAGCCTGAGCACTAGACGTTTATGGTGAGAGTGGATCCCTCCTCCATCAGCTTGGCTCAGGCACTGGTTTGAGTGGCTGGTTTTTCCTCCCCTAATCTGGGCAGAGACTGTAACGGGAGCGATTCATCCCCCAAAACTAGAAATCCTTGGGAAGCAGAGCTTATGGTTGGGTTTGCCTTAAGGGAAAAGAGGTACTGCTGGAGGATATAACTTTGTATTTTTTTTTACAAAAGAAACTTGATTAAGATGGAGAAGAGAGGCCAAAGGAGTGAACTGCTGGGTTGACTGACAGCAGCACTCATTGAAATGTTAATGTGTTTTTCACCAGGGAAGACTGGAAACTTGTACAGTAACATTAATTAACTTCAGTTGAGAGCTGGAAGATCTAATTTCATTTCTGGTTGGATAATAGAATGATTCATGCAAGAAAACAAATTGTGTCAGAAAATGGAGTCTTTCTCTGAAAACTGACATTCCTGATTTCTGCTCTGAGCAAGTCTACTGCGGTTGAGCTATTACAATAGTTAAAAAAAGTAACAACTAACGAATAGGTGAAAAGTACAGGCTGAATTCCCTTCAGACATCAGGCTCTTAGTGTCTCTGAAGGTCAGGGGTCTGTCTTCGGCCTCTGGCTCTGTATCTCCATGTTTCACACTGTCTGCTGGCTCGCCCCCCGGCCCTGGTAGACTGATGAGACGTGCACCTCTCCTGCATCTCGCTGCATCACCAGGGAAACCAAAGCGCAAAGTGGGGAAGTAACCTGCCAGCACGACCTGGCTGCGCAGGGGATAGAGCTGGGGTTGTAATGCTGCTGTCCTGAATCTGTTGGGCACTTGTCTCTCATGGGGACAGATAGATGCCGATCAGTGATCAAACTTAGCTGAGGGGCTCTGCAGCTTGCAGTGTCACCATGCAGCAGCTCCTGGCTCTTCAACAGGCCTTGCAGAGAGCAGACATGTCTGTCCTGGTCCACCTTCCCCTCTCCATGCATGTATTTAGTAGGAGTTAGGAGTTAATGCTGCTGCGTAGAATCGTGAAGCAATCTGTTATAACATCTCCTGGTCTCAGACACTGCGGAGTTGCTGCCAGATTCAGTCGGTGGAGGGGACCAAGCCCTACACCAGCACTGCAAGGGATGCCTGGAGCCTGTGTGGTCCAGCCCCAGCTCTAAGCCAGGCAATGTCAGAGCAGGTTGCGTGGGGTTGTCTCCAGTAAAGTGTTGCCAATCTCCAGTGGTGAGGGCTCCACAGCCTCCAGGCCCCGTCCAAGTCCTTAACCACCCAGTGACGTGGAAAATGTGTCCTTTTATTTAGCTGTGATTCCCCTTGTTTCAGCTTGTGATGGTTACTACTTGGCCTTTTGCTGCAGGCTTGGTGAAGAGGCGGACTGGGTTGTCCCTGTGGAGGGCTGTCAGGTGGGCAGCAGTTACAGCCCCTTTGCCTTCTCTTCTCCAGGCTGAACAAACCCACCTCTCTCAGCCTCTCCTGCTGCTTTTACCTCCAGCACCCTTTGCCCATCAGGGCAGCCTCCAACAGAAGCAAATACAATTTTTTTTCCCCAGTCTTTCTGAAACAGTAACGAAAGCACTGGCTCACATCAGATATTCAGTGGGCCATTAAGATAGGTGACATGTGGTTTCTGATATCCCAAAGTAATTGTAATGTAACCAGCTCTTCCCTCTGGCAAACGCTTATCTCTGCTGCGTGTCATCATGCTGTGCAGCATCTCACAGACTTGTATTTGAAAGACTGGAACTGACAGTCGCTGGCTGAGCACGTGGAAGAGCTGTGCTGGAGAAGGGCTGCATCCTTCACCAAAGGAAGGTACCCAAGACCCCAGTATGCTGTGCTTTATACAGACATTGAGTGTCTTCGTTACCAGTCTTGACTGCTTTGCGTTGCCCATGCAATGCATTTCCAGACTATTTTCTAGACAGGTGTTCTGGTTGCTCTGACTTTTCTTCTGCCACAGCTAATGCTCTGGACTTCATGCAATGTGTGCAATTCCTGTTTGCGGTGTAGATGGCATGTGATTGCTGGGTGCCTTCCCGATCTCCTGTATTGCAAAACAGACCTCTTTTTTGCAAATTTCTTATTCTTGTTACAGTTCTTGTAGTATTTTATTTTATTAATGTTTTATTTGACTATGTTAATCATGGGGCTCCTGTAGACTCTTCTCTCTCCACCCTAGAAAATGAATTATTTCCTTTCTATTTTGGTAAAATATACAGTAATTGAAATAATTTTCTTTCAGGCAACAGACATATGAATATATATATAAATATATATACACACATATGTGTGTGTATACATATGAAAATACAGATGTTTTGCATTCACCTGATTTAGTGTAATGTTTTCATTTAGCCAGGTAAATCTGGAGAATATCTGATATGCTCCAGTCATAGGACACCAGAGAAACCGGTGAAGCTCTCCAAAATGCATGAATCCAGATCCCAATCAAATTCTGGGATTACAGCCTGTATTTCATCCTTTTTACTTTTACAGTTTATCAGGCTTGCTATGAACCAAGTTTCAAACAAGGTCTTTTTGTAGTAAATTAACACACTGAGCACTGAAATTGTAGAATAAGGTTTAGTGCCAGCAATGTTCACTAATCTTCCTAAAATTGCTTTCAGATATGTGTTTTGGATTTGTTAGCGCTGCATATTGCTTTTTAACATCTTTGCTTATTTTTCCACAGCTCAAACCAGAATGAATAGGAATACATCACATTATACCTAACTATTTACCATATAGTTAGTTAAGTGGTAATCTTCTACGGTACTGTTCTCTTAGTGTGCTTAAAGTTACCGCTGCTGAATGCACTGGAATGAATTATAGTAAATGTAATAATCCAGCATTAATACTTCATGATTGGAAGGCGTAATTATTGACATTACAATAATACTTGATCTCTGGTTTGAACAGAAGAGGAAAATCAAACTATTTAAAAAAAAAAACTTGGAAATCTCTGTTTTTCTCTTCCAAATTTTGTTCAGTTTTCAAGCCTTTTCCTTCCTCTTGATGCAAAATGTGCGTGGAATCAGTCAAACTCCCGTATTATGTCTGTGGTATTTTGTTTGTGCATCTCTACAAAATCTTTTGAAAACAAGAGTTTTAATTCATGCATTCCAGTGAACCAAGATAAAGTGTGTCTTGCCCTCTGCTAAAGCAGTGTTTAGATCTTCAGAGTAACAGATCCTAAAAGTGACTAATATCTATTCACATTCTGAAAATACGCCTGATACAGTATTTTCTGAGACTGAAGTGCTGCAGTAAGAAGCTCTCCTTTTAGAGGTATTTGAGGTTTTAAGAGTCTCACTGGCATTTTCTTGTCAATTAGTATAGCTTTCCTGCTATTGAGGTTTTTCCAGCAAAGCCTATTTAAGAAATTCCATGTCCTGTTCCTCACCTGCCCTCCAGGTTGTTCTCCAGGTGAAACAGCCAGTGGTGCAACTTTGGTATGTGGGTGTGTGCTGTGGAATAGATCACTGAAGTTATCTGGGTTAGAAATAAGCCTCCAATCACAGTTTATTGTTGGATTACGTTTTTATTGAATGTGTGTTCTGTCATTAAACAGTGCAGCTGTGATAAAGCTGACTGTTTATGGTCAAAAATCATTAAATATCTAACAAGAATATAGATTGTGGTTACATAAACATGCTTGTGTGATCAGTTGGCAACTAATAGGGCTGCTGGAGTGAATACAACTAAACCCCCCCCATTTGATACGGGATCTTCTTTTGTATGTTTTGTACGCATAATCAGCCTTTCAAAAATGGTCAAAAGTTTAGTAGGTATTTGAGATTTGCATGTCTTAAAAAAAAAAAAAGGAAAGAAAAAATCTAAGCTGATGACCAGCACCATACTTGTGAATGTACATTTTCTATGCATAAAACTGTAAGATACCAGTTTTTTTAGTTTTCTACAGCCGCTTCCTAGGCTTTTCAGTAAGGAAGTGTGAATATTAATCTGTGGCATGATAATAATCAACACTGACATTTTAATCACAACTGTCAATGTCCTCAGAGTTTAAAGAAAGAAGTTAACAATTTTCATAAAATTTGCTTTAAACAAATCATGTCTAGAATATCCTATGTGAATAGGAAGCAGTTGCTTCTCTGTGAAACATAAATATCTTGACGTTTGGTCCATCAGAATATGGGTATGAAAATGGCATCTTTTACGGAATGGAAGTATCTCCTCCTCCGAGAGTGGCGAGCGGAGAGGGAATCTTGATGACTTACCTCTTGACTGGTTTGCAGCAAGCTGGCTGGGTCCTCACTCACAGTGTGCAGTTAACAGCCTGTCACTTATGCAATGTTGGGAAAGTTGTTGTTTAAGACTTATTTTCAAGCTATCATACGAAATGATAGAAGCTTTAGAGTTGCATTTCGGAGTGTGTGAGATGGCAGGGACAAAATACAGGCTGATAATGAGCATAACGTGAGTTAAAAGGGCATTGTTTTCTTATGATGTTTGTTGTTTTTTTTTCTGCTTAGCTGTTGACTAGTCTATTCTTAAGAACTTTTAAGATTAACTGTTGACCATTGCAGAGGCTCTTAAGGAAGATACTTGAAATACATTAATCTGAGCTTTAGTTCCACTTTTCATGAAATGTCTGGATCTCCAGCACTGGTTATTACTCGCAAATGAGTTTCTGAGGAAAAGCTCTCATACTGTGGTCTAAAGGAAGGCATTTAACCCTTTTCTGCCAGGGGAAACACGCTTCTCACCAGCCAATATGCCACAACACATCTGCCTGCCGTTTTTAATTCTGCTGCGTCCAAAGGGTGCTTGGCATGAGCCCGTGTGTGATACAAGTGCCCAAGCCTGCGTAATGTCACACGTCCAGCTGAGGACAGGGCTCCTCCATTAGGTTGGTGGTGTTAACTGCTGGTCAGGATGAGCAGCTGAAATGAGGAAGCAGGTGCTGGTCTGCTCAGCACCGAGCGGATGGAGGTACCTGCTCCCGTCTTCTGTGCCTCTCGCCTCGCTTGTACGTGCTTAGTCACCGCTGGCAAACTCGCATACTGCACTGTTGGGCAGTGCTAAGGAGAAAACCAGGACCTTATCCCAACAAGGTCTCTGTTTGCTAAGCGCCGCAGAAATACAGCAGCTCTGCTTGGTGCGATTCCAGTAATGTTTTGGTCTACTTCAGCAGGCATGGGCTGGGTCTTGAGCTGTAGGTACAGCCAGGTTCTGGTCAAAGCTCTTCTGCTTCTGCAAGTATTTCAGAATACCATTAATCAAACTAATATTGCTGCTGAATTTGGGGGCGTCTGTGCATTGGTTGTATCAGGGTTGTATTGCCTTTACAGAAATGTAGGTGAGTTCAGGTTTTGTTCTACTGACCATCTTCCTCCTTTTCCAGAAAAGGAACAAGTGATCATCAGAAAGTGCATTTATTTCCCTTGTGAGGGAAGACCATCTTTTAGAGATACTCTTCTCATACTGCTGTTCCATGGTGAAAAACTATATATAAGCCTTATGAGCATACAGGATCATGATCTTCAGACCCAGTGAATGTAAAAAAAAAAAAAAAAACAAAAAAAAACAAAAAAAACCCAAAAACAAACCCACCCCAAACCAAAACCCACCTCTAAGTGTCTAACAAAATTGTAAAACATTTCATAAGCACATCAGTGATCTTCTTTTGACTGGTAAAATAACATTGCCATTTCTGAACTGTTGTCATGTTTGTCTTGCAAACGAAGTGCCCAAGTCTTAAGTCTGGTCAAATGCCAAAAATAATTAAAATTTTTGTCATGGAAAACAAGATACCCAT